>NW_011888850.1:4293370-4307433 GCF_000151845.1 Pteropus vampyrus
TCTCTCTCTCTCTCTCTCTCTCTCTCTCTCTCTCTCTCACTCTAGGAGTTAAAGCTCAGGTTGTTGAGTGGTAGAGCAGAGCAGATAAGTTTTCTTCAGAGACCTGCAGAGACCGCTCTCTCAACCTGAATACAGTTGCCTTTGCTTCTCTCCAGCACCAGGGTTGAAGTTTTCCAACACCCAGGCTGGAAGCAGAAATCTTACCCTTTTCCACAAATTTTCAACAGAAGAAATCACTCAGCATGCTTTTCTCACTTCTCTATTTTCTGGCTAACCTGTCAGTCAAATCCCCTCTTCTAGTCACAGATATTGCTGTACAGTTGGACCTGTGATCGGGCCCTCATAGAAAACTGATTGACAAAACTCGTTCCGTTGCAAGCGACAGTGGTCTACTCAAGTTCAATAAAGAAGCAAGTTTATTTTAGGATTAACATAGATTTTCATGGAATTCCAAGAACATCGCTAAAACAGGGCCAGATCTCACAAAGTCCAGAACTCAAGGGCACTTCTGAATCCAAGGTGACCCTAATGGCCCAAGGACTGGGAGTCATATGGATCCCTGCTCTGGACTTCCACCAGTGACATGACTTAGCAATCTGGGTCCTATACCTTTTTGTTTCTGATCACAGCTAGCTCTAAAGCACCTATTTTTTTAAATCTACTTTATCAGAAAAAATAAACCTCTAGGATTTCACAGTTTTCGCTTCCTCACAGTTTCGGTTTGGTCATAACTTGGGCGTGCCGAGACCACTCTCAGCCTCTCTGCCTCCTCTCATAACCCATCGCGCCTTCACGGCTTCCCTTAGACTTCCTTTAAGTGTCCGCTTCTTCTGCTAACGGCCTATATTTCTCCATGTTTCCCAAATAAAATTCCCAGGGAACTGTCCCAGATCCTCTTTCATGTGAACAGTGTGACTCTCTCCCAACCCCTACGCACACCTGGATCGAGGGTGGGCGCCTGACTCGGATGGACGATTCATGGGCTCACCAATGACTTATGACAGAGTCTAGAGTGGGAATACGAGTTGGGCTTACAATCTTTTGCCTGAGGCTTTTTAGGAGGAGGGAGCCTATGGGAACATACTGTTGATGGGTAAGCTGAAAGAACGAGAGAGGTAATGCCCCCACCCCCCGACAAAGCAGTGTTCAACCAGAGATGGATGGGGAGTTGGCAGATTTGTTACTTAGTTGTTCCTTCATTAGGAGACTGAGGCATGTCCCATAATGCTCCCAGGTTCCCCAGAATGATTGAGTTCTAACTGCTGAGAGCGGTAACTGACTCGATAAAGCACCCTCGGTCCCCTCCACCCCCCATACTGGCTTCATTCCCTTCCCTGCCACACTCTGCCCCTCCTCCCTCCCCATTCGTGTTTCCGGGGATCACCTAGTAAGCAAATCATTTGCACTTTACTCTTTGACTCAGTCCCTGTTTCTGGAGGAACCCAAACCAAGACCCTCCTTCTTAGGGGTGGGGGTTACACATCAATTAACATCTAATAGGCCCTGAAAAATATTGATTCAGAGTACACAGGAGCTAGGGAAAATGACCTTTATCTCAAACTAATTCAATTTCCTGAGATTTGTTGATAGTAAAATGGATAGCTCAAGTATTCTTGATTCAAGGCGTTCTTCATTGAGAGCAACTTGGCATACATGAGCATACTCGAATCTTAGCTGTGTGACCATTCCATTTTTATTTTACCTCTTTGTTACTTTCTCCCTGAAATACGGTTTACGCTGTAGTCTTTTATATTACTACATCTCACAAGGAAGATATAGCCGAGCATTCTTCACAGCATAACTATAAATCTTGGTTGTGTATTCAAGCCTGGCTCATTTTAGGTGTCATTTTGGGGACTCAATGAGTAACTACAAACATTTTTGTCATGTTAACAGATGATACAGTTTGGTCTGTCAGTATAAAAATTTTCTCCATTGTAAGATTTAGAATCACTATGATTTCCCAAGATTACTGTATTATCCAAAGCTGTTAACTAATAGATTTCTAACCATTTAATTATTCTGATCTTCAAATTTTAAATCACATGTTATTATAAAAATACTGACATGATTTTATATTGGGTCCGTCAGGTGCTTTTAGAGATAGATAGAAGATTCTCATGAGAAAATAAAGTATATTTTTTAAGGAAGCTGGAGCACCTCACGAATACAATAGTATCTTATATTGTTTAGACAGTGTAAGATGCATTTAATTGTATAACTTTAAATGTCATTGAATTGAGAAATGTGTCCAACCTGTTTGGCTGTCTAAATTTTGTTAGTAGATGTTTGGCTACAAGTAATGGAAAACCCCTAACTCAACTGTCTTGAACAATAAGTGCATTTTATTTTCTTATGTAACAAGAAGTTCTGAGGCACAGTGGCCTCAAGGGTTGGAGAAGCCATCAACTCATCAAGGACCCAGCTTCTTGCCATCTCTCTGTCCTTCTCAGTGTGTTCGCTTCTTCCTTAGGCTAGCTCGCCTCATGGCTATGTGACAAGCTATTAATTAAAAGGAGGAGAGTGTCACTGTGCTTCTCTTCTTAAAATCAGGGAAATGTTCCTGAGAGGGTGCCTGGTAGACTTTCCTTTGAATTTCGTTGGCCAGAATTGTGTCACATGCCCTCTCCTAAACCAGCCACTGGAAGATAGTATTACCTTGATTGGCATGGTCTAATCAGGCTTTACCTGTGAACTTCATAGAGGAAGGATGGCCACTCAGCAAGGAAAGGTCAGGTGGACAACCAGTCAGGTTTGCTGTCAGCTCCCGTACTGTTTGTCTTGGGATAACCAAAATAAACGAGCAGCAGTTCTTAAAGCACTTTCTTCTGTGAATTTTTTTTTGGGATAAAGAAACATAACCCATAAAAGGGTTAGCAGTGATGAACTGTCACGCTGTGACTTAAAGACGGCTACTGAGCCTCATCCAGTGTTCAAAATCCCTAATGTGATGTTTGGTCGGGAGGAATGGATTTGGAGATGGAAGACCTAAATTTGTTCCCTGACTTCAACAATTATCGGTTTGACCTTAGGCAATGAATCAGCTTTTCTGAGCCTTAGTTTTATCATCTCTAAAATAGAGATGTCTATTTCACAGTACCTCAGAGTTCGCAGTGAGAATTAAATAAAATCTGATGCAAGGGAGAGTGGTTCGTACTATTACATGGTCCATACATGAGAGATATTTTAAAAGAGGAACAATAATGTGCCGTTTAAACAAGCGAAAATATCCATACCATCTCGGCAGCCGACTCGAGACTCGAAGGGAAAACATCTGGAAAGATTACAGAGAATAAATAGTTTTTAAATGGAACAAAGCTGATTTATTAACAAAGTCGGTCTCTTCAAACTTTTTTTAAGTTAATACATTTAGGAGGGGGTTTAAATGTGTGAATGTGTCACCCATCCTTCCCACTTCTGCGCTTAAACAGGGGTATACTGGTCTGAGACTAATTAAGGAGCATATTGATGTGTATTTTGACACAGTGAATGCTGGAAATGAAAGGTCTTTACTCCTGCAGAACGTTTGCTTCCTTCATTATGGCAAAGTTCGCATGAGGTTCTGTTACCTCATGAGAAAGCTTGGTCATCGATGTAAGTTCTAACTAGCTCAAATCTGCACACATTTCCAAATGGCCTACTAGAAAAACATTTTTTTTCCTAACTAATAAGTTACTGTGATCTCAGTTTCTCTCTCTGCCTGAATCATTCCACTCCAGCCTCAGAGCTGGACTCCAGCTGCTCGTTTAGAAGGAGGCCCCGTTGACCTTGAGCTCGAGAATTTGTATGTGTTGTAATACGGATGTCATTAAAATATAACATTTACCCGCTGAGAACAACATTAGACTATTTATGAAACCATATAATTTCAATAACTAAACTCAGCAAGATTTTATTGCTCTCTCCACCTGTAATCACAGAAGTGCTGACTCATCATTCTAGCACCACTGCTTACCGATATACAGCTTCACTAAAATCTGCAATGAGTCTTGTTTTTTCATTTCTGTGTAACCTTTTTTTCTTTTTTTTGCAGTTAAACAACACCCTTCTAAAAGGTTATAATTAATTAAAGGCTCAAATTAACACCAGGAAAACTTTCATGTCACAAAATTCTCAGTACCTCCATGGTTTGGAAGGGCAATATTTTTAATATCATGATGATAAATTAAAATTCATGAACGTCTTTAAATTTTTTATAGGTATTTTAACAGTCAATTTCACTTTCTCTGAAGAGATGCTAAAGGCAGACTTCTTTGATATACTGAAGGGATTTCTTCTTTATTTCCTATCTCTTACTCTGGCTTATTTATTATTTACTTATTTATTATTTATTACTTATTATGTTACACACACACACACACACACACGCAATGTACTTCTAAATATCAGTCCCTTTTTATTGAAATGTTTAAGTGATTTTATATTTCTTTGTAGGGCCTTTAGACATAGTCAGATTTATACTACATTACATTTTGATTTCCCCCTCCAAAAAAAGGGAGAATAATGACTCGCCACAGAGGAATGGACAGATAGTTTACCCAATGCCATTTTCACCTTGAACTGCACTTGACATCAATATGATAAAGGTGAGAGGACAGTAGGAGAAGAGCAAAAAAGTTAACTGTCTGTGCATTGGACACCATTTTATTTACATCTCACTAACCTACTGTTGTTAGTATGTTAAGGGCGCATAAGATGTCTTCCTGGCTTCAACTGTGGTGTGGGCGTATGCACAGAAAGGAGAGGATGGACAGAGTTACCAGTTGCTCATGCCATTCTGATCTGTAGAAGTTTTACATCATTTAAAAAGTTTTACTAAGCTGTTAGCCTCCATCGTGCCCTGAAGCAGTAACTTTCACAGGTTAACGATGTGTTATCTAAAGAACGATTTCCTTTTTCTTTATGGTGAATTTGCCTTTTAATTTCGTTTAGCGACCATTTTGTCTTCCATGATAGAAGGGTGTAGATTTAAATGAACTCTCCAAAGACTGATAGACATAGATGTCTGTTCACCATGCTTTGAACTATACTTCCACCTTATAAAAAGAATTTACTGTTTTCTTTTAAAAGAGAGGATCATAAAGAATATTTGATTATTTTGGTAAAGACAGGCTTCCCTTAGTAAAAGAGATGGAATGTTATGGAATGACTTTTATAACCTAATGTTATTTAGAGAAAGATTTTATTAAAAAAAAAAAACCCAGTAGGACCTCAAGCAAATCTGGAAAATAAAGCTATTTGATGAAACCTAAGGCAACCATTTTCATCTTGTTTTGTGGGACCTTGTTATTATCTGCTGGAGAACCCTGGCAAGTCTATTCGGAGAATGGCAAATAGATTTATTAATCGTTTCAGGAAAAAAATGAAGAGCACTTTCAAAGACAACACCCTTTCCTTGGCTTCACAGAAACTTTTTGGGTTCGACTGTTAATAAGATTAAATAAAAGATGGGCAGTAAAGATATCGGAGCAGAGTTTATTGTGAGGAAAAGTACACTCCCCCACTACTTAGTTCAGCACTCTGTACACATTCTTCCATTCAAAATTTTTTATTGCTGTTTGCTTAGGGGAAAAACGTCCCCGGTGAAAGAATGCGGGCAGGAGTGTATCAGTTGCCTTTCCAGGGCTCTTTCTGTCATGTGGGGCCACGACTCCCTCCCAACCCTGTAGTTCTCTGCTGGTTGGAATTGTAGGCCACTACTGGCTGAAACCCAATCTTCTCCTTTGCAAATAAAAGAGTCATCTGCCAGCACTGTATTTATTGGGCCTCTTCGGAGCCAATCAGAACTGCCCTTGATGAAGGGGATGAGGAGAAGTTTATAATAGGATCAGTTTTGTTTGCAATTTGTTTCTAATAGATGCCAATAAGCCAGTTAACTAGGCTGCAGTTAATGGACATTTTATTGTCCCCCCGCCCTCAAAGCCATCCGCATGACCTTCCTTTAGAAGCATTTGCAGTACCCAAAACATACATGTATCTGCTGCCTGGTAGCCAGAGGGCTCTGTCTGTTCTGGAAAACTTGTTCACCAACCCCAGGCTGCAGACCAGACCAAAATACTTTGATCATCCTGTCAGTGGGAAATTTACAGCAACATTCAGGCTTTTGTTCCATGTGTATTTCTCCAAATATAATATCTCCCTCAAGAAATCAATGATAAGCTGTTAAACTAAAGAGCATGGTAACATCCACAGAGCAGTAAATTAATGGTCTTTTGTGGATAGATGGTTACAGATCTCATCATAAAAAATGGATAAAAGATTACATATCACACAGAGCGAAACTTTTAATAACTCAACATGACTTTTCTTAATGGGTTTTATTCATTTTAATCATTATAGTGTCAATGATGATTATAGCCTTATTAGATTGTAGTGATTGAGGGGCCTGTTTATGAGATATGGAAAAGCTCAGGCTGCTCAGAATAGCCCAGCGGCCTGTGTGGGTTTGATGTGTAACTTTATCTGAGGAGTAGGACATGTCAGGAGAGTTCCAATTAATACTTTTACTAAATTGCTCCTGTCTTTAGTGACCTAGGTCACAGATGACTTAAGGATTCCACAACATCAGCTTTTCAAAACAGTTGAGCCACAGCAGTATAAATCAAAGGAGATTGTGAGTGTGTGTTTAAATAAGGTAGGGCCAGGAAAGGCCTCGGGCGAAAGTGGCATAAGTCCCTCCACCTCATTTGCTGCCAGTCGAGTCCTCTCTCTGCCTTCGTGGTGCCTCCTCAGAAAGGAGTTATTTTAATAACAGGATATAAAGTTGGCCACAGGAATCTGGAAGATTAAATTCTCAGTTTTTCCCTCAATGTCTCGACGCATGATTAAAATGAGAGCCAGAATTCTATTGGTGATTAATAAGGTGCTGTTCCAGAGAAAGGCCCCAAGACGCTACATCTTAAGACAATTAGCATAACAAAGGTGTCAATGCTGTTCCCAAAAAGCAAACAAAGAAAAAGGATTCTACAAAAGGATTCTTCAGTGGAACAGGGATCCTAACACCATCTGATTTAGTATTGATTCTTCAGAATGTCTATTTCCATTACAAACAAGTTTGTCACCTAAAAATTATTCCACATGTTTCATGGTAATGGAAGTCATATATAGTAGGCCTGGGAGAAGCAGCGCATCATGTTGTCATAGCGGGAGACCAGGGTTTGCATTTGGGCTACCTCTTTCAGTAGTAGGGTTTTTGGGACAAGTGACTTGAACAGTCCTAGCCTCCATTTCTTCATCAGTAGAAATCGGAATAATAATAAAACCTGTTTTGCTTATTTCCTTCATAGGATTATGAAGAGAGTCAAACGGGCCCACATTTGTGCTTAAGAAACCGTGTTTTCAAGTTAATCTTTAGATCCCCACCAAGATCAAGGGGCCAGGTGACCTGGCTTTTATACAGGGTTCGGTATTTAGGTATAAAACGCCAAGCGATTTGATGAAAATCTTGAAAAGTCAAATTTAATCTGAGCATAAGTGATTTAACCTCAATCATTTGAAAAAAAAAACAACAATAGAAGTCAAGAGGAATCTAGAAGAAGTTCTCATTCTTTTTCTGGAGAGAAGAGAGGTAGATGGTTGAATTAAAAAGGATAGCACAAGCCAGTAGGAATGGCTTAGGAAACAAGCATGTATGAGTAATCTAACTCCACCTGTCAGATGGGCAGAGCTGAGAATCAGTCCCATTCTAGACTTTAGCAAAAGAGAAAGAAACCAAGCATTGGGAGAGGCGGGCAGCTGATCAGCAGCAACTGGGTGATGACTGTTGAATGTTCCAGTGAAAAGAAAACACACAAGGAAGGAGGTGGTCTAGCAAGAGAAGAGCATGGGCCTTGGGATCAGACAGATCCCAAGTCCTTCCTTCCCTGCCATCATCACGATGGCCTCCACCCCTCCGGTCCTATTCGATGTCCAATCGACTACCAAGGAACTCACGTGGCATCAGTCATGTCTGTATCTGCTTGGGGTAGATATAGTATACTTAGTGGTTGGAGACGCTCAAATGGCCTCAAGATTTTATTCCCCTTGTCTGTAGACTTCTAATTTTGATCTACACACTCTCCCTGGGAAATTCTATTCATGCCTATGGCCTCCCTACATACCAGTCATGCCCAGATTTCTGTCTCTAGCTCCAATTTTTCCCTGGGGTCCAGACATACCTTTCTAACTTTGCCTTGCTGGTCATCTTTGCTTAGACACTTCCTAAATCTACCTTTTTCTCATCAAATCTCTCCTTCCTGTTGAGTTCCATGTCTTGTTTGGTAACATCCCCACTGACCTATGTGTTATGGTCTTAATGTTTATGTCTCCACCAAATTTATGTGTTGGAATCTTAACCCCTAAAGGGGTGTCACTAGGAGGTGAGGACTTTGGGAGGTGATTAGGTCATGAGGATGGAGCCGTTGTGAATGGGATTAGTGCCCTTATAAAAGAGAGGTGTTGGAAAATGCTGCCTTGCCTCTTCTGCCAGCAAGAAGATGGCTACTTATGAACCAGGAAGCGGGCCCTCGCCAGACACCGAATCTCCTAGCACCTTTATCTTCCCAGCTTCCCAGCCTCCATAACTATGAGAAGTAAATGCTTGTTGTTTAAGTCACTCGGTTTATAGTGTTTTTGTTATAGGAGCCTGAATAGACTAAGATACCAGGTGACTAATTTGGGAGTCACCTTCCATTCCATATTCCTCACTCCCCAAGTCCAATCACTAAGCCCTGTCAATTCTAACCCCTTACTGTGGTAGTTTTAAATACATCCACAAATTCTTTGACATTCTTCCCATTGAGAACTGGGTCTATGTTTCTTCTCCTTGACACTAGACTTCTGTGACTGTTTGACCAACAGAGTGATGTAAGTGACATCATGTGACTCCCAAGGCTAATGCATAAAAGGAGATTCAGCTTTCACCTTGCTCCTTGGAACTCATCAGCAAAAGGTCTTCATGTTGTGGGAAAGCCCAAAATATCACTTGTGGGTGAATCACATGGAGAGGCCCTGAGACTACATGGAGAGGCGGAGATGCTTGGCTCACTCCCGCTGGCTCCATCCCTCTGCTCTTCAGGCTCCAACCACCATCTGACCACAACTATGATAGCCCCTGCCTAGACAGACTGCCTATCTGAGCCCCTCCCAAGTTCTGACCCATAGAAATCATGAGAGATGATGAAATGATCGTCGTTGTTTTAAACCTCTAAGTTCTAGGGTAAACTGTAGCATAGCAACAGAAACTGGAATACTTACCTCCATCCCTCTCTCTTTTCCTCGTACCATCACCTTAAGTCAGGTCCTTATCACCTTACCTGGCCCAGTGGCTGGTACGTAGGAGGCCCAATCAGCATTTTTGGCTGAATGAAGGCCAACTCCATGAGAATAGTTTTGTGAGCAAGCCTAGGATCTTAAATCGAGCTTAAGAATTTTATGACAATAGATTTCTCTCTACATTTTTAAAAGTGCTGATCTCTGACCTGGATGAACCAAGAACTAGGATGAGATACATGCCTCCATCAGAAGTGAAACAATGAAAGGAAAGAGAAAAGGTAAAAAAAAAAAAAAATCATTATCAAGTCCTGTAAGAGTGATTTTTGTTTAGAGTTGGTTCAGATCATTCTGCCCCCTCCCCCGCCCCGCTTTATTATTTTTATTGTCATGTCAGTTGAAATGAGCCCAGTTACTTGAGCCTTTTTTTCCAAAAGGGCAAAACAAAGATTATCTAACGTTCTTTTCATGCCAGCTGGTGATTCCCAGGTTCCACTGGAGACATGTATGTTTTAACTTCTGTTAATTCTTAGATAACGTTAAAAGCACCCGGAGAGCTTCTGATTTACACAGTCAGTGAGAAACAGCCTTCTGATCCTTATAGCATTTTACATATTCCATTTTTCAATTTTATCTATTGGAATGTAAAATTTCAGCCCTCTTATAAATTGCCTATTAATATTTAATTTTTTATATCATTGTATTGTTAGTGGATAACCACAATTGCTACATGGAACAATAACACAAGAAGCACTAACTATCAATAGACAAGGACACAAATAGATAGCAAAAGTAATATACGTGAAAAATAGTCTGTCAAGCAGCGTCAGCCTCAATGAGCATGAATTTACAGTTGTGTACAGTAGCCACAATGGTTCTCAGTGTTGATTCATTCTCTGATTACTCAGTTTGCACGGTAGACAAAATGGCCTAAATGAAGACCAAGATAATAAGTGAACTATCTATCATCTCTTTTATTTTCATTTCGAGCTAGGAGAATTGGCAGAAAGAGAACAGTAAATGGAGATTCCTGCTGGTTCTGTGTCATAGGACTCTTAAAACACTGGAGGCGCTGTGAATTATTTAAGACAGAGAATAGAAAGCAGGACTTTGCAATTTTACTGAAGCTTTACGTCAAGTTCCTTACCCACACTCCAACCACAGTCATCTCAGGCTACGGGTTTGTCTTTTTGCTGTCGTTCAAAAACGATGAGTACAGGAACGCTGGCTTTCAGCGAAAGGTAGAATGGCCAAGTCAGGAATTAAGAAAAGGGTCACGAATGGAAATAAATATTGCAGGTTCAGATTAAGAACTCAGAGAACTACTTTCGGTTAATCAGAGAAATTCTGATTTTAGAGCTTAACGAAGTAATTCTGCCTGCTTGACGTAGCTACTTGGAGGTCCCATAGGCATCTTAAATTTACCGTATTTAAGATAAGACTTACGATTACATTCTTCCTTAACCATTCCATAACACAACAAAACTAACCCTGTCCCTTTTCATCTTTATTTTCTTTCTTGCCTTAATGGCTCCATAATTCTTCCCCTTACTGGTAATCGTAGTCTCATTTCCTGTTTCTCTGTCCACTTACGATAAGCCAATCACTGCTGAAAGAGACACAGTTATCAAGAAGGAGATGAAGCTGAAGTTCAAGTGCCCTCTTGTGCGCAGATCTCTTCCAGGACTCTGGCAGGGGCCCCAGCAACGTGTTTTTGTAAAATTTGGAAAAATAAGATGTTTCAGATGTCTCTCTCCACTCTCACTTCTCGTCAGCATGCTTTTTCCCCCAATTTGAAGTCTGGGTAAAAGAGATGTTAAATTGAGTTTGGGGATACATTTATTTGGCTTTAATTGGACATTTTTATGTGTTTTGGTGGCACTTCTGTTTACATTTAGTTATTGCGAGTTGACCCAATGTAGGAGACAACTTTCAAGATATTCATGCTGCCCACTGTGCTGAATCACACCACAAAGAAGCGAGAGCGGTGTATCATGCTATGCAGGTGTGGAGCAGACATAGGACGTGAATGCGGGAGGCCTGAAGCTGGTCTGTGGGGCCTCTTTCAGTCTCTCAGACATGTAAAATCGCCAGCAGAGGATTCTCTTCTCATTAATGGCTGGTCAACATACCAGTTCTCTCCTATCAGGAATATACTCTAAAATGCAATGTACGTATACCATTGTGAACTCCCGTACCTTATTTTTATTTTGTAATGAGAGTAATGGAATTTATCAGCTTGTGTGTGTTTGTATGGCACAAACCTGCAGCGGGACTATAAATAGTAGCTGTGTCTATAACAACTCACACATGAAAGAAAGTTAATAAAAACGCTTCTCAATTTGAAAACAATTCTAACATTTTACATGACTTCACCAACAATGAGCTGTGAGCCAAAAGAAACTTTTCTAAACTATCAATAATAGAAAAAAAATTGATCAGCCATGCTAGAGGAAAAACTGAGTTACCTTTCTATTCTCTCTACAGAAAATGGCATTAATAAATTATTGGTTGCATAAGAAACAACAAAATAGTATATAGCCAAAAAATGTACAGAAACAAGAATTATAGATGTTTCTCAGGCAGTTCATTTTTAAAAATATATATATTTTTTTGTGGTGCTACTGGTATTTGTCAGGTTTCTCAATTTTGTAATTTGTTATGATTTCTTATTCTAAATAAATATTCACTTTTATACCAAATATTTTATTCTTTTTCTCTAAAAAAGACTCCCATTTATATTAGCTTCATATCCTATTGAACCTGGATTCACCCTGGCCCAGCCTTATGAGGTCATCCTTCACGGTGTTTCCTGACTCTGCGTCATCTTTCCTTTTGCCGCCAATGTCACCTCTCTTTAGACTTCATTTTCATGTGTGTGTGTAGTCTAGCAGAGTAAGGGCCCAACATGGTTCTTCTTCTTCTCTGTACTCGAATCCATGCTGCTTCCTGATGTCAGATTCCTCTTATTAATAACAATAATAAGTACAATTTACCTAGTACTTTATATTGCCTTTGATTCCCACAATCACCCTAAGAAGTAGGGATGACTGCCATAGCAGAGGTAGAAAAACCAGGGCTCAAAATGCTTAAGGAACGCACCCAAGGCCACAAAGTTACGACGGACAGAGGCAGGATTCAAACCCAGGTCCTTCAATTCTCAGTCTGCTTATCGCATGTGGCCTCCTCTAAAATGCTCAGCTTCTCTCACTGCTTCCAGGAAGGGACCTTAACCTTTAGTCCTCCATGGTAAAACGCTGGCCTCTCCTTCCAGGCAAATATGTCACCAAGCTCGTGCACATGCCCTACAGTGCAGCCAAATCGAATCCTTGATAGTCCTCAGATATGGCATATCTTTTTCTTGGCACTGAACTTTCTCCTCCACAGTAACCTTCCTGACTTTCTGGAACCCTTGAACGCCAATTTCACGTGCCATCGCTAGTTTCCCAGATGGACGTGATAGTTCCTTCTGTCTCTCAAAGCACTTTGGTTCTGCTCTAAGAGATTACAATACTGACTCTACTTCCTTTTATATAAGGAATATGGACACTCATCTGTTCATTGTTGCAATCATCTCATTTTATAGTTTGCTTATATCATTTAACATCACAGACGTTTTCCATATTTCTGCATAGTCTTAATAATTTCCAGGTTGAACAGCTACATGTTTCATTTTTTGACATAGCTTATTTAAATAGTTCTCTATTCTAGACTTTTTTTGTTTCGGTTTTCGTGTTTTTATTGTTGTTGTTTGTTACTGTTAAAGTTAGCAATAGAAAAAAACATCTTCGGAATATAAATTTCTTTCCTCTATGGAATTATTTTCTTAGGATAAAACTCTGCAAGCAGATCAAAGCTCATGGACATTTTATGACCCCTGTGGCTCTGCTGCTTTTCAAAGATTCGCACAATTTGTTTGTAGTTAATAGTACAGGATTGTACTAATTTCACCCTGCAGTGTTGGATGATATTTAATTTTCTGTTTTTGCCACTAATTGGTTGTTCCCTTTGTTTTTGTTTGTTTGTTTGTTTGTTTGTTTTGTTTTGTTGCTGTTGTTTTTTATATTAAGTGAGATTGGGGTCAGAGGGAAGAATGGAGATGAATTATATGAATAAAATTGCTTTAAAACTTAACAATTTTTAGATGAATGGCAGAGGAAGGCTACACGAGGAGAGTAAATAATTTGATACAAATTGTAAAAATAATTTGACGCACAAATTATCGAAGTCCTCAAACTCACACAATTATTACGTGACAACCAGGCTCAGTTGGCTGATTGGCTGAAGATTTGCAGATGCAAGTATAGCTACTGTGCCAGATGTGTAATTGGACAGCCTCTGCCAATTAAACCAGGCAGCAAATTGAAGTGGTCCAGGAGATAAGTGAGTCTCCAAATTAGTAACTCATTTGGTCAAAATTACAATACCTGTTGAAGTTACTTCAAATTATGCTCTAATAGTCATTAGAAGCTTTGCCTCTGTTTTATGAAATGTTTTCCTTTGCCGATGAAGTACTAAGGGACTGGTAATTTAGGCAAATAAATGATTGGCCTGATTAAAGTCGTTAAATTAATATAAAATGTAATGGTAGTAAATTATTCAATGAAAGAATTGGTTTTATATCTCAAGAGGGAGGTAGCCAAAAATACATACTGCAAATATTTGGGTATATTTTTCATAAGGTCCAGCCGCCCATTCCATTTTGTAGGTTCATACTCATCTTTTTCCTTTTACTACGGCAATAAGTAATTGTGTCTATTCTATGCCTCCGTCATACCTAATTGCCACTTTATTGTTCCCGAGGGCAATTGGAC
>NW_011888850.1:4307483-4313024 GCF_000151845.1 Pteropus vampyrus
TCAGATTCCTCTTATTAATAACAATAATAAGTACAATTTACCTAGTACTTTATATTGCCTTTGATTCCCACAATCACCCTAAGAAGTAGGGATGACTGCCATAGCAGAGGTAGAAAAACCAGGGCTCAAAATGCTTAAGGAACGCACCCAAGGCCACAAAGTTACGACGGACAGAGGCAGGATTCAAACCCAGGTCCTTCAATTCTCAGTCTGCTTATCGCATGTGGCCTCCTCTAAAATGCTCAGCTTCTCTCACTGCTTCCAGGAAGGGACCTTAACCTTTAGTCCTCCATGGTAAAACGCTGGCCTCTCCTTCCAGGCAAATATGTCACCAAGCTCGTGCACATGCCCTACAGTGCAGCCAAATCGAATCCTTGATAGTCCTCAGATATGGCATATCTTTTTCTTGGCACTGAACTTTCTCCTCCACAGTAACCTTCCTGACTTTCTGGAACCCTTGAACGCCAATTTCACGTGCCATCGCTAGTTTCCCAGATGGACGTGATAGTTCCTTCTGTCTCTCAAAGCACTTTGGTTCTGCTCTAAGAGATTACAATACTGACTCTACTTCCTTTTATATAAGGAATATGGACACTCATCTGTTCATTGTTGCAATCATCTCATTTTATAGTTTGC
Source organism: Pteropus vampyrus (assembly GCF_000151845.1). Taxonomy (NCBI): domain Eukaryota; kingdom Metazoa; phylum Chordata; class Mammalia; order Chiroptera; family Pteropodidae; genus Pteropus; species Pteropus vampyrus. The sequence goes on from NW_011888850.1 coordinate 4,308,120, forward strand.
TTATATCATTTAACATCACAGACGTTTTCCATATTTCTGCATAGTCTTAATAATTTCCAGGTTGAACAGCTACATGTTTCATTTTTTGACATAGCTTATTTAAATAGTTCTCTATTCTAGACTTTTTTTGTTTCGGTTTTCGTGTTTTTATTGTTGTTGTTTGTTACTGTTAAAGTTAGCAATAGAAAAAAACATCTTCGGAATATAAATTTCTTTCCTCTATGGAATTATTTTCTTAGGATAAAACTCTGCAAGCAGATCAAAGCTCATGGACATTTTATGACCCCTGTGGCTCTGCTGCTTTTCAAAGATTCGCACAATTTGTTTGTAGTTAATAGTACAGGATTGTACTAATTTCACCCTGCAGTGTTGGATGATATTTAATTTTCTGTTTTTGCCACTAATTGGTTGTTCCCTTTGTTTTTGTTTGTTTGTTTGTTTGTTTGTTTTGTTTTGTTGCTGTTGTTTTTTATATTAAGTGAGATTGGGGTCAGAGGGAAGAATGGAGATGAATTATATGAATAAAATTGCTTTAAAACTTAACAATTTTTAGATGAATGGCAGAGGAAGGCTACACGAGGAGAGTAAATAATTTGATACAAATTGTAAAAATAATTTGACGCACAAATTATCGAAGTCCTCAAACTCACACAATTATTACGTGACAACCAGGCTCAGTTGGCTGATTGGCTGAAGATTTGCAGATGCAAGTATAGCTACTGTGCCAGATGTGTAATTGGACAGCCTCTGCCAATTAAACCAGGCAGCAAATTGAAGTGGTCCAGGAGATAAGTGAGTCTCCAAATTAGTAACTCATTTGGTCAAAATTACAATACCTGTTGAAGTTACTTCAAATTATGCTCTAATAGTCATTAGAAGCTTTGCCTCTGTTTTATGAAATGTTTTCCTTTGCCGATGAAGTACTAAGGGACTGGTAATTTAGGCAAATAAATGATTGGCCTGATTAAAGTCGTTAAATTAATATAAAATGTAATGGTAGTAAATTATTCAATGAAAGAAATGGTTTTATATCTCAAGAGGGAGGTAGCCAAAAATACATACTGCAAATATTTGGGTATATTTTTCATAAGGTCCAGCCGCCCATTCCATTTTGTAGGTTCATACTCATCTTTTTCCTTTTACTACGGCAATAAGTAATTGTGTCTATTCTATGCCTCCGTCATACCTAATTGCCACTTTATTGTTCCCGAGGGCAATTGGACTAAGACTTTTAAAAAGCTGAATTTAAAATAACTAAAAAGGATTAAAGGAAGGAACCCAGAGACTACAGAGCCATCATAGCCTGATGCTATTTCCTACAGTTATATTTTAAGGTAATTACCAATAATCACACATTGTTGAGAGAGAGTAACTGTGTTTTCCCAAGGTCTACGCATCCTCGCTCGCAACAGCGTGATCTGAATCTCTCAGGTACTATGGCCAACCAGCCTTTCCCAACCAGCACTGTCATTCTTTTGAAAAATAAAATTATCCCAACGTTGAGCAGAATCTACAAACAAAAATGAGTCTGAACTAGAAACAGCTGCTTCTCCACATAACTGGGAATTCCTCTTGATACCCAGCACTCAGAGGGTGATAGGCTTTCTGGCATCTTCCTAATTGTGGTTCCTGGTTGTGTTTATAGAAAAGAAGATTATGGCCCAGCCCACGTACCCTAGCGCTGAAGTTTCACTAAAAGGAAAAGTCGTAAGTACCTACTAATTGCATGACTGAGTTCTGTAGCAATGATGCTTTGGATAGAATAATTTGGCAGCTTTGAATGCAAGTTAGTCAAAATTGTTCCTGGAACTCTTTAATATGTAGATAGAACGTAAAAGTATAACCCTCCACTGTTGCAAAAGCAATGTAAAAATTGAACATGATTTTTGGAATATTTTTCGACAGAGCAAGTTTCTCCTGGATGCTGGGGAAGCACACCTAGGAAGGAGACTACATTTTCTGTTCTTAGAACTTACTGGGAGTTAGTGACTCTGAACCTTAATCATTGCAATTCCAGTTGGTCTGCCCCAACTAAAACACAAAATTGTATTTTAAGGGGGTGAGTAGATGCTTTAAAAATGTTTTCAAAATAAATGTTCTGATTGTCAGTTTGGTTTCTGAGTTAAATTGCCTCTAAATTACCCAGTTCTAAAATCGCATTTCAAAGCTTCGGGAAACCCTGTCTGGGGCCTGTCTAGACCTCAGAATTGGCCTGGTTTGTTTTAAGGTTTCAGCAAGGTCCCCGGCTGCTGGGTTTGCCTAATGCCAGGGGAGAGACATGTGTGAGACGTGATGCAGATTTCTAAGGTACTGTTGTGGTTTTTTTTTTTTTTTTCATTATATCCTGTGTGGAAAAGTAATTTAAAATATAATATCATGGTATATTTCTTAAATTGCATCATCTTTTATCTTCAGAGCCTCTTACGTGAAGAAAGGCAAAGTGGTGAATCGCCCCCAATGAAGTGGGATCAGAGACCTGGCCCCTAGTCTGACATCATCGCTAACCCACTGTGGCACTTTGGAGAAGTCGCTCAACCTCTCTCGACTTCATTTCTAAAATGAGGACATTTGGAAAAGAAACTCTTTATAGTCTCTTTTGTTCTATGTTTCTATGATATTACAAAAAGTGCCGAGAGGTTTTCTAAATTTTATTGTATGCTATATGTTTTTTCTGGAAAACAAACTAACAATTCTGCACTAATTATATACCAGGCAAATCTAAAACTTAGAGTGGACTTAGCAGCTGGGCAGTCATGAGTTAGTAAATAAGGGTTTATGGAGACGCAGAAGCTCATGCAACTAAGGCACCAAGCCAGTTGGGATTATGAATCTGTCACGATTGGTGTGACGAAAGAGTCAAACTGAATATACACTTTTAAAACATAGACACACTTTGGCTATTTCTTTAAAAACAGAGTTTCAGAGAGAACTAGGAACATTGATCAAATCAATTAGCTCATACCTCAGCAGTTCTGCTTTGCGTGCATTTGACAGGGTGGAACATTCATAAGTAGGTATATTTAAGTCCCCGTTGGGGCTGGATTGTGTAATAGTCTGGCATGTGTGACGTCTATGTTTCTTTAATTACTGCCTCATGTGGCACTTGCTTTACAAGTTCAGCGCCATGGGACTAGGGAGCCAACCTCACACCGAAGGGACAGAGTGTATCACTAATGTCTGTTGCTTGAGCCTTTCAAATTGAACAAAGCGAGTGTGTCAGTCACTGGGGGCTGGAGCACAGGGCATCGTACTGGGCCCTGCTGTTCCAGCCAATGGAGGTGTTTCCTCTACAGCCAAAGCCATTCACCTGTGAGCTTTGAGCAAGGAAGCTCACAGCACACCACAGTGCTGTTACTTCTGGCATCTCTGATCTAATTTATGTGGTTCTTGCTGTGTGAGAAAATAATCGCATCTAAAGAGAGACACATTCAGTTCTTTACCTTGGGAAGATGGGATGAAGTCTTTTAGGTAACTGAGAAAAACCACTTTTCTGTCTCAAATAATACCTATCGAACAGACTCATCGGCTAATGGTTACACTCTCTTCTTATAGACTCTTTCGGTGATGTGAATCTGTGCATCGTATCCCTGAAACTCCATCTCATGAGAGAATTGCCTAGAGAATGAAAAGTGCATGAAATCTGTGAGAACAGTGTTTTACTTTTTGTATGAAATTGAGGTGACATTCACATAACACAACTATTTTAAAGTGTACGATTCAGTGGCATTTAGTGCATTCACAATTATGTACAATCACCACTTCTCTCTAGTTTCAAAACTTTCTCATCACCCCAAAAGAACGCTCCTTAAGCAACAACTCTTCATTGTCCCCTTCCCTCGTTTCCTGGCAACCACTAATCTACTACCTGTTTTGGTAGATTTGCCTATTCTCAATGTGATTTTAAGTTTTGAGGAGCTACTTTTATTCCAAAGAACTCAGCTCTCAAAGGATATAAAGGAAAGAGCATGCATCTGCAGAGGAGAGAGAGTTGCTGTGATTATTAAATATTTACCTGTCACGACATCCAGCTTCCTTCTCCCTGAATTATAAACACTTGCAGAGCACAACGGGCTGCCGACCAGCCCGAGGGAAGAGTGATGTCCATTTAGAGTTCAAGGAAAGGCATAAGTAGGGCTGATTAAATGATTTTAGTTAGAATTTGGCCACATTCAAGGGCTAATGAATGAGGCTTACGAACAAAGTGAGAAATGTACTCCTGGATGCCGTTGAGTTATCAACGTAGTAAGTCTGGCTGTGAGTTTGCTAACCTCTATAGAAGGAGGTCCTTGTGCTCTGCCAATATTTCGAATCTGTTAAGTGCTAAAGAAAACAGGACTCTCGGAAAAGGACGTTTAGTCTTTCATTCACTCTCTGAGCGGTTGGTGCTTAAATCTGCGGGAACCTGGACACCGACTCTTTGGATCCTAAATCTCGGAGGGAAATGTCTTGGTTGCAGGCTCAGTTAGGACGCCATTTCTGAAGCTTCAAAAAGCAAAAGAAGAAATCATCTACCTTTTCCCCCTCTTAACTCAGACAGTTACCAAGTCCTACAGTTGAATTGGAAATATTTCTTTACAGGTGCAAAATAGGAAAAAAAAAAAAAAATTCATGGACCAACAAGAGCAGATCCGTTTTTTCCATTAAGTATTTTACAAACCTGAGAACTAATTGTAGAAATGCTAGGCTGGGAGTATAAAGGAAAAGAGTCTTTTTTCCCTCAGGCATCATTCTTCAGTGAGTAAAAAAAGTTTCCGAATACCCGCCTGTGTTCCAGGATTATTTAAGAAATCTTAATAAACTCACCTCGTTTCCTTGTTATTCCACGGCCCACTCATTTTTTTCCCTCTAGAGTTCAGTACCAAGTTGCATTGCATGTGGAAAGGCATGGGTTTCATCCAAAATCTG
>NW_011888850.1:4314874-4321912 GCF_000151845.1 Pteropus vampyrus
CCCGCGTTTTCATTTTGCAGTGTGCCCCACAGATCATGTAGCTGGCCTAGGGGACAGTGTGCTGGTATGGTGCTGCAGCCCAAGGATATAGCTAGAACTATAAAGCCGATCCAATTTTATTGTTTTAAATGACTCTTAAGTTTCATAATAAGACAATTGGTTCTTTTTTCTTAATAATGTCCCTTAATGTCAAATACCATTTTCTCCTCCTCCAAGGTGCTTTGCCTTGCTGAATTCCCATGAGACAGGCCCATTTTCCAAACGAGAACAGCAAGCTCCATGTAGTGGCCTGTCTTTGGTGTCCCCTCCCCGGGCTGAGGGCTCACGTCCCTCTGATCTTTCCATGGAACTTAGCTGGTTCCTACAAACCCCATGTTCAAGTTTGTCATTTTATCATCCATTAAAGAACTTTTAATAAAAATCTTGAAAAGAACGCTAACATGGCAAATTTTAAAAAATAATGTAAAAAGGTTAAAAAATCATTTTGATGACTTTTTTCAAAGACTTAAAACCCACCATCGGATATTATTCTAATTTTGAATGTCATTAATCATACTTTGCATTTGTTTTCACATTTGTAACTTTGGGGTTTACTAAGCTCAGAGCTATTACACTTTTTATAACTGTTAAGTGGAGGCTGTCCCTAAATTTGCTTTGTTAGTCTTCTCTTCTGCCTTAATTTATTGGTTTGTCCCACATATTTTATAAACTCTAACCCTTGAATAACAAGCCTTGGCAATTTAGTTCCATACATACTTTAAAACTTAAGAAATGGCTAGATGTGTTTCATATATATTCTTTATTATTCATTTGACTTACAAAGTATATAGGCATGGAAATTGTCTGTCAGTTTTACTACTGAAAGCTCCAGCTACTCTTACTTAAGATTAAAGTTATTCTTTTTATAATCACTCACTTTCCTCCAAGAAATCCTCTGTGTGTGGGGAAATCATCAGTGGAGAAGGATTCCATGTGGACTTCTAACCCTTTATCCTAGATTATAGTAGGATGGTAAGTCAGGAAATGACATATCAGGCAGGAATCAGTTATGCTCCCTCCCAAGTCTATTTCAAAGCACTTTCCATTTTAAATATAGCAATAAAATATCAGCCTCGAAATGTCTGATAAGGATAAAAGCAATAGATCCAAATCCAATCTAAATCTGACACTGCCAGGAACAAGAATTCACATTGGTAAGTCAGGACTCATTTATGGGGCCATAAATGGGTGGGCCAGCTATAATTTGGGTATTAAACTTGTAAAATATATCGATGGTATGTAAGAGCTAAATAAATAATTTACTACAAGAAAATTGGAAATCTTTACATGGTACTTAATTGACCAGTTGTTCTCCCAGATTCTCGATGGCTCCTTGCTTTGCGTTTGTGCATTTTTCACGGGCTAGATTTTTCTTTTCCTCGTTTCAGTCTAACATTCCAGTGAATGATCACAAGTCCGTACGTTTCTGAAACACATAGTTTCCATTTAAAATTCTGCCAATCCATTAAATGCCTTCGACAATTTCATTTACATTTTAGGAGGATAAATGTACCAGATACTCAGTCTATTCTGGGATTAAATAAATCTCTTTCTGGCCACCAAAAACCCTCTTCAGTACCACATCGTGGATTCCTGTTCTGAGCACAGAACAGGAGGGGTTTCAATGAGATGCTTTAAAGAATTTACTGTATCCTTTTGTTTGTTATTTTGGGAATCTGCTGAATAAGGAGAAGCATGACACTGGAAAGCTCTGTCACTGCCTCCTACACATCTATGAGACCCTAAGTATGGTTGAGAAAGGAAATGAGAAAGAAAAGAGGGAAACTCAAAGTAAGGCATTGTTATTTATGTACATATATCCAAAAAAAAAAAAAACCCACAAAAACAAATAGATTTCTTGGGCATATTGCAAAGTTATTTACCCTGAGAGTAACTGTATCTCATATGTATATAACACCAACATGTTTCAAAGTGCTTTTGTATCTTTTATCTTTTCAACCCTAGTGATATTCTCCCAACAATTATGGAGCAGGGGCCATGGGATTACTATGGCCAATCAAAGCTGATTCTAAGTCACATGGAATATTCAGGGGGAAGGGACTGTACCTGAACAAAAATCAGCGTTTTTGTAGGAATGAAGATATAGGATTGGATAATGAATAGACAAGCAACAGAATCCCATGGTTTAGGTTGCCAACAAATTTGAGAAAATTTGTATGTTTGCCGTGGAACGAGGCAGTGAAAGAGACGACTTTGAGGACGGACCAAAAACTGAATTCTATTGTTTTACTGCCTCTTTTATATATCTTTATTTTATTTCCATAGCAACATCCCTGTTTTCCCACAAGCCTTTGCTAGCCCATGTCAAGGCCTCAGACTTCTCAGAGGCACAATGCTTGTGCAGCATTCTTAGGAACCTAGTGGTTTGGCAGAGGCATCCGCTCGCCCAGAGGCCCTAACTTATTTCTAGGCTAGATCCCATTTAAAAAGGAAAAACACACAGGGAGGTTAGCAATTCCAAGAGTCAAGGCAGGTGAGAGTTCATAGTTTTTTTTGAAGCAAGGCCTGGGAGTCCAAAATAGTCACAAATGTGCTGAAAGGTAGTTTATTAACAATGTGGGTTTTTTTTTTTATATATAAATACCAAACTACTGTCTCAGCCTCTACCCTATTCAAAAGAGTAGGGCCATATAGTAACATAATCCTCTCTCTCCTCCCTGACAATGACCTTATTTAACAGTATAGATTATAGTGCTTTCATTTTTTTCATCTGGGAGAATCCCTGGTGTTCTAAACGGGCAAAGCCTCCTTTACAGCAAGCACTTGCCTCTCACCTTGAAGGCAGGCAAAGCTGATTAGCTGTGAGGCCGGGCTGGGCCATACACACCCTGGCCAAGGGACCATGCCCTCAGGTGTAGGGAACACACAAAGTTTAAAACAGTGCTCACTGGATATAATAGAGTGAGAAAGCCACCTAGGCTTTGATAATACAGCATGTTTTCTAGTGGAGGATTCACCGAAGGAAGGGAAAGTACTTTCTCTATAGGCATCAGGTCCGGGTAGGTCATCAAAAGCAAAGAACACAACTCTAAATCCCAAATGCTATGTCTTTTTAAATGAGGCTTGAGGCCTAGTTACTCACATGTGACTAGCAGGACTGGTAACATAATTTTGCAGGGCTCCGTGTGAAATGAAAACATGTGAGTATTTTGTTAAAAAATTACTGAGAATTATAAGATAGTGACAGCAGAGCATTAAATCAAGCATGGAGTCTTTTGAAATGTGGAAGACCCTATGTGGCCACACTGGTCGTGGGCCCATGAAGCTGGTTCTGTTGACTACTCCCTAAAGTGGCAGAACAAATTTTCTATCCTTAGTTACTGTATATATTTCTTAGACTTAAATAGTGCTTTTCTTCCAAAGGCTTAGAATGTGGAAAACTAAATTGTTTGGCTATTAAAAATTGTTTAAATTGAAGGGTTAGAGCCTAGAGGGAGATTTAAGAGAAGCAAAGAATGTATCAATAAAATCGTTGATGGTTTTCAGTTTGTTAGAGTCAAACCTTGTTTGATTCTACCTTAATCCCTGAATGGCCTTAGGCAAATCATTTAAGTCTCAAAGTCTTAGTCTCATTTTCGGTAAAATAGGGAGAATTCTTGGACACGTCTTATTGGGCTGCTATAGGGATTAAATGCAATGCTGAAAGTATTGCATAACGCTTGGCTCATAGTAATTGCTCAATAAATATAGGCAGTTGCCATAGTAATTATTCCTAGTTCTCAGGGAGAAGGAATAGTTGAGGACTGGGAATCCAAGGATGTTTTAGGGTCAGCCGGCTCAAGGTGTGTTTGCTTTCCCTGAGCCTAACACTAGAAATTTTTTAGGGTTTTTTTTTTTTCTTTCTGATAATGTGCTCTTATTTGTAGACTATTTCAGAAAAAATATTTTTAAATGACATTTAATCATTTATTCATCATTAAGAGGTAACAATCATGAGTACTTAACACATCTTCCTCAAAATTTTTTATTGCATATATATAAATAAAAATTGGATCCCAGTACATCTATGGTTTTATATCCTGCTTTTTGCCCCTATTACTGTGATTATCACCTCTTCACATTGTGATTACCTCACTCATTAAATGATCTTTAAAAATTTTTATGACAGCTTAATTCCATATTGGACAGATGTTCCATAATTTGTTTCCCTATCTCTTGGACTTTTTAGTTGTTTCCAGTTTTTCATTATTATAAATTACATTGCTATGAAGGACCATGTGCATAGACCCCTGGTCACCTCTCTGATAGTTCTACTTAGAGAAGAGTTGTCTCTTAGAGCAGGTAGAGCAGGGTAAGGATCGTACTTGATAATAATTTCAGGAGCTAGAATCCCGCTACCCATACGCGATGGGAGAGAAACTGGCACAATCTTTTTGGAATTACACATCAAGTATGATCATATTTGTAAACCTTTGACCATTTTATAGGCAAAAGATTGATTATGTTTATAATAATTTGGTCGCTTTGATCAATAGCGAGGTTGAAGATGTTTTCATGTTAATTGAGTATTTGTATTACTTTTTGTGAATTGTTATGTTCATATATTTGCCAATTTTTCTACTGGGGAGTTGATTTTTGCTCTATATTATTTTTAATAGTGTAACTCAAATTCTCACATCTTCCCCTAAAAATGCATATCATATATATCAGGTAGTTTCCTGTAGGAATATATTTTTACTTCTAAAAACGTATAAGACCAGAGCAGAGTATAAAGCAGTAATGATAAGATAATAAGGTATGGGACAAATGTAACTACAGACAGCTCCTTTCACCATCGTAGTCATGGGAGATAAAACTTGTCTTTTACAAGAATTACAACAATACTAAGAGAGAGTAATTCTTCCATATTTTACATGATTTTGAGAAGCCAAGGGGTTATCATCAAAATGTTGATAGTATTTTTTTCTATGTGATGGGGCAACAGGTGCTTATTTTATTTTATTCCTTGTACTTTCTAAAATTTTTATCCTGAACACATATCACTTTTTATAGTAAAAATAAACAATAAGAACAACAACAACAAAAATCCAAAGACATAGTGATAATTAGAAGAAGCCTATAATAATTTTGCTCCATATGATTTAGCAGAACTGAAATTTTATGTCAACTAGTTATTTAACAAATTATAAGTGAACCATTTAGGCCCATTACGTTTGTAGTCTTTATTTAATCAGGTCTCGTAGCTGTCTGCTAGCAAAGCACTCCCACGGAGGGCTGTGGTGCCACCAGGGGCTTTAGCGTCCACTAGATCTGAGGTCAGATTCACTTGGCCTCATACTGATTGTAGGCCCCTGGATGTTAATGCTTTTGTGCCTCGATTTTGTGTCTTTAAAATGGGCACAATATCTTCCTAGAATGGCTGTCGTCAGAAGTAAATGAGACAGTTGAAGTGAGGCCAAGCCTTCTTGAATGAATAAATTGAATTTAGCTACAGCACTGAAAGTCAAATCTATGCCTCTTATGCCTTTTCTCTAAGTGAGTAATGTCAAGGGACAAAGTTCACTGCGATCGCACCTCCCTGCCTGACTGGATTTCATGGAGGGCTGGGATGGGATAGACCACCATTCTCACGGGATGGGTCTCATGTGGCCGAATGTGTGCACGTCTCTTTCCGTCCCCAAGTCTCTCCCTGGCTCACTCTCTCCGTCTCTGTCTCTCTCACACACCACACACTCACACACTCTTTAATCTCAGCAAGTTGTTGTGCGCAATGGAGGTATACGTTAATTTATGACTTTCAACTGATTTTCATTTTACAGCCCATGACTGTAACCACAAATATGGTTAAAACAACTAATTGGAAGAAGATTGGTGGCAATCAATGAAAAGTTTAAATTAAAAATGTGTTCCCTTTAAGTGCAAATATATTACTTTTCAGTGTATTTTATGACTAGAATTAAGCATTAAAAAACAGAGGTCCTGCTGAGCCAGCCTGACTCAACAGACAGACTCACTGTGATGCAGGCAGAGGCCCATGGATGCCCTTAGGAGGCAGAAGTCCTAAAAGTAAACAGGCAGGTACTATCGGTCTTCAACTAAATGCTGACTATCAAATTGGCAAAGAAATGCAGTGACTCTAATGCTGATAAAGGGAAATAGGCATTCGCACATTCTACCAGTGAGCTGTAAATTGAGACTATTGTCGGAGGGCATCAGACCCACTGTGTATCATCAGTGAAGATACTTTTAGATGCAAGTAGTAGAAAACCTAGACAAAAAATGACTTAAATAAGAAGAAAATTCATTATCTCACATGACAAGATGTCCAGAGGAGAGAGAGTTCCAGGGCTGGTTAATTGAGTGGCTCAGAGGTCATCAGGGTTCAATGTCCTTTTTGCCTTTCTGCTCTGCCCTCTCCAACATGTTGGGGCTGTCCTCATGGTTAATTCCTCGAGGTTGCAGAATGGCTGTAGCAGCTCCAAGCATCACAGACTCATTTGACAATGTATATGAGGCTGGAAGAAAGAGTTTCCTTTCTTAATTGGAAGAAAACTTTCCAGGAGCCCCTCTGTCTGACTCATTCCGGAATTTTCCATCACATGGCTCATTGGCTAGAATCATATCACATGACTATACCAAACCCTATCATTGGCAAGGGGAATGAAATTACATGATTGGCTTGGGGCTGGAGAGAGACTAGGCTTCCTCTGAAGCAGAGACCCTCTCAATATCTGAATTGGATGTGAGTTCATTTAACAAGGAAGAAGGGAATAAATTCTTGCTCTCTAGGCATCAACAGACTTTGCCCTCTTCTCCAAGGCAGTGCTTTCCAGTGATTTCCACGACATACTGCACAGAAAGTTCTAATACTTGCGTGGCACACTGGAGTAAATTGGAGGGGATTGGGGAACGTTTATGGGGCTTGGTGAAAATAATCACTACTTTTTCTTTATGTTATATAATTATGATAAGAGAAATAAAATAAAAAGTACCAAAAAGATACTAACATTGAATTTATATAAACCTTCCAAATAAAAT
>NW_011888850.1:4323212-4328730 GCF_000151845.1 Pteropus vampyrus
TTTTCTTTATGTTATATAATTATGATAAGAGAAATAAAATAAAAAGTACCAAAAAGATACTAACATTGAATTTATATAAACCTTCCAAATAAAATCTTTATAAGTTTTAAGATTAGAAACTTGAGCTCGCTTCTATAGACATGTATTTTTTATGTTTTAAATGCCTACATTCAACTCCTACTCAAGACTTTTAATGATGATCGCTTCAAACCCTTTTAGTCATCAGAGAAAAGCTTTATTCTCAAAGTAGGTAATTAAAAAAAAATTTTAAACCGTTTTTACAACCATTCAGAAATTTTCTACAGTTGTAAATCCACTTAAAACTTTAACGAATCTTTCTTTTCATTTTACTGACAAATATATATTGTTTTCTTTTATTAATGTAATCGAGTTTTAAATTCATTTGAACATTTTCATAGCAAGTCTTTCAAAACAACCATGAAGTTCTCATACGCACGTGCAATTCTAGAACACACGTCAGTACCTGTCCCAGAGCCTGCTAAAAGGATACCTCAGCTGCAGACATTCAGAGGTGTTTGGTGTATGGGAAGAAAATGGTTCCCATTTGTACACTGTTGGTGAGATGATGGAAAACAGTATGGGTTTGATTTGTGGTTGTTAAAAACGAAATTCAACCGAATAAACTTTAAAGACCTTATTGGATTTATTCAGTGATTCATGAATTGGGTAGCATCCAACCTAACAGATAGAAAGTAGCTTCGGGGAGCTTTACAAGGCAAGAGATTTTATAGGCAGAAGGGAGCAGAAACAAGGAAGCTGTATTGGGCAAGAATGGGGGTTGGTTATTGCAAGGTTATTTTCCTTACAGGGGATGGCAAGGGCATATTAGGCAGATTACCTAACTAATACCAATCAGGCAATTTCTGACTGACTGGTGTAAGATTTCATTTCTGAGAAAGCTAAAGCTATAATTAAATTTTGATTTGGTAATGTGAGGTTTAGCACAAGTGACTCCATTTTGGACTTATTTTTACCTTGTTTTTACCATGGTGATGCTGAAACTTGAACCCAAGTATTTTGTCTCTAAACACTGTTCTCTCCTTGCCCCAACATGAGACCTACTTGTCATTTCACTTTACTCATCCTCAGCAGGTCAGACCCCTTATCTCATTCCTATAGACAAATGATAGACCTTCCTAAGACTTGCTGTGTCTAAGGAAACTATTGTTATGTTGTTAAACATCCTTGCTCTTGAGAAATTCTTATTTGGACTAACATATTTTCTCTGTAATTAAGCCCAATTTCTTTTCATTCTTTTCCGGTAAAAAGTGGGGGGTAATAATAACAATAACTAAATTGATTTGAGCATTAGTATGTTCCAGGCATATTTACATGTCTGTCGTTATTTAATCTCCACCCCAAATTCATGAGGTAAGTACTCCTAGAGCCCCATTTAATAGATAAGGAAAATTAAGGCACAATGTCTTAAGTAACTGACCCAAGATAAAATGACTACTGAGTAGTTAATCAGGGATTTCAGCCCAGATATTTCGACTCCAGAATTGATGTGCTTAGCTCCAATACCATGCTGACTTTAAATAAGGAAAGGAATTTTTGATAACCTACTTTCTTTTCATATCTGGTATAATTCTTTTATTCTACCTTTCCAGGTAAATCCAGCTGTATTTGTAGTTTTTACCAGATCTTACCATTTAGTTCATCTCTCTCTCTCTCTCTCTCTCTCTCTTTTTTCTGTTAGCTGCACTCCAGCAGCAAACACATTTAGGAGCCTATTTCCATGTTGTTTGACTCCTGGGTTATTACTTCCACTGGAGCGAAACTGTTATACCTAATTTGGGCATAGACCCCTCTCAGGAAGTTTTCTGGGTCCTATCTCTTCAAGACTGACAGGAATTTCCCTCCTATACTCTGTTCCTATTCTGTCCACGCAATACACAGAAACTCAAATTACATACTCAGCCAAGCATTAGTCTTGAGGTTGCTATAAAATTTCCCAATATAATAAGAACAAAATAGTTTCTATTATTTTGCATAATTTTCATGTTGATTTATACAGACTGATAAAAATAGAATAACATCAAACTGAAGTCAAAAGAATCAACTGGGCCTGTTTCAAAAGCTAGGAATTCAGGAATGCCGAAAGAAATGGGATTGAGCAGCCGTGGCTCTAAGGTTAAGAAAAAGAGCTTTCATCATTATCCTAAAAATTCAGAGTAATTCTAGGCACGCGACTGGGGAAAAGACACAAGGATTCCCCATCCCTCGGTTTGAAATTTCTTTTTATTTTTTTATTTTTGTTTTTATTTTTTGAAACTTCTTTTTAATTTGTTCCGAACCACCGCAGGCCATCACTGTTGTTTGATGTCTACTTAGACATCTCCTCTTTGGGAAGCTTTTCCTGATGCCCCTAGATTGGGTTAGGTCTCCCAGTATCTTGTATTTGCCCATTTTGCCAAATGCCATGGCCTCCATCCTTTCCTAGATTGCAGGTCCTTGTGGACAATGACCTTGCTTTTCCCTGGTCCTACCTAGGAAAGGGACTCATTCATAGATGCTCAATAAATATTTAGTAATTGAATGCGTGAGCCCTATTAGTGGAGACACTTTTTGTTTGTTTCATTTTTTATGAAAAGGCGACCTTACTTTCCTATGCCGGTGAACATAATTAGAGTGTTTTTTTTTTTTTTTTTTTTTTTTTTTTACCCACTCACTTCTCTCCTTTAATTAGGCGGATCGTGAAAAATCACAAAGTACTATTAAAAATGAGCTGATTCGGAACATCCTTCCCAATTATTAGCAGCTTCCAAGGATTCTACCGAGCGCTTCCGTGATGATCCCCTTGCCTCCCTCGTGTTTCCGGAACCTGGGCCCAGAAAGAACATGTAACAGGGCAAAAAGGGGTGTGCTCCGGGGCTGATCTTTCAACCCAGGTTCCCAGCCAGGCCTTTTTCTTCTGCTGATTCCCAGCGATCAAGCCGGCGGCTGCTTCCTGCCCCCTGCTAAGCTGGACTGGAGCTCGATGGTTTTACTGTGCGTCAGTAATCTGCAGATTAACAGCTGGAGTTCAGTAGCTCAGGGGGCTGGAAACGTCTCTGCCTTTGGCTCTTTATTATGAGAACGCGGCTGCGTGGCTCCGGGCTACCCGCCTTCATCGTTACCTGCAACTTGGGATCTCCTGCACATCCTGCTCGGTTTTATAGTGGCACGTAGCCCCACCCACTCGCTTCGAGACCCTGGAGTCGTGTCTCCATATGATGTTGCCTGCTATGACCTTCCCTCCATTCAGTCGCTGCAGCCAAATTTTGTGATATATATAGCCTTTTCTTTTTTTGCCTCGAGGTGATTTTAGAGAGTATATGGAAATCTGAATCTCCTGCTGGTCGACAGGCAAGAGCTGGGTACACGAGGCCTTACAGTTGATGGGGTGTTTGATTCTTTTTCATTCTGATTAAGCAAGCCCCAGAGACTCATCGTCCAAACATGAAGGACAAAGGGATTTTAAATTAGTTCTTTGAGTCCAAAAACTCTGGCTACAAGGACAAAGAGGGTAACGGTCGTGGAGGCATTTTTCACTCGCATCTCAGTTTTACAGCTTTGACTCCTCATGTGAAACGATCGGGGCTTTCTTTTGGCCAGAGATGTTAGACAGCTAAAGCCAGGAACAATAGAAATAGCTGAAGGAAGCACAGGTGACCTGCAGAAAGCCTATAAGGCTGTTTTGACTTCTCTCAGTCAGTGCAAGCCTGCCCTCGAAAGGGTAGGGGACATATGTGAAAACCTCCATCTCAGCCTGTAAGTGTCTGGGGCTAGCATTAAATCAAGGGTGACAAAAACCTTCTTCCTCATGCTGATATACCCACCCAGTGGAATGTTCCTGTTGCTCTTTTCGTCTTTTTTATTTTTAATTTTGTGAACGGTGGATAGTTAGTTGTTAAATGAAGAGCAAGTCCTTTTATAGATCTTGTGCAATATGCAATAATTCACCCAACATCAAAAATGGTGGAAAGTCATATATAAACCAGCATATACTAACACAGAAGCCTAAGAGATGTATGACTTCCTCAACGAGTACCAAAAAAAGGGATAAAATAACAGATATTCGATTAACAGAAACTGAGATGAAGAAGATAAATAACCACAGCTCAAGTTGTAATGGTCCTTTATTCTCTCATCATCGGTCTCTCAGCTCAAATGAAGATCGGAACATACAGCAACCAGAAGAATTTTCTGATTTTAAAATTGAAAGCAAATTTTCAAGTGGCTGGATGAAATCTCCTGCAGTAACATCAAGTGTAATAGCTCCATTTCCTGTCACAGGAATTATCGAAGTTCTGTTGCTGTTTTCAACGACTGCCTGTTGATGGCGGTGTGTTTTATTTCTCTGATAGAAAAAAAGATTGTGCTCCAGTGGCCTAACATAGCCCTACCAAGGACATTTCTCACCTCTGGACAAGGGACTTGGAGATTTCTATGGCAAGAGTTCATTTGGTGGGATTGAGAGAGACTTGATTTGGGTTGTTGAAGGTAGGATGTGTTTCTGTTCAACTGAGGCCACAGGTAGCTGTTGTCCCTCTGTCACCCGTCTTTGGGTCATGGAAGCAGCAGTGGGCAAAAGGTATTGATGAGTTGGTGGAAGAAAAGAAAAAAATAAAGTCTATGAAGTCAAAGATTGAGAACTAAAGTCTATGAAGTCAAAGATTGAGAAAAGTTTTACCACCAAGCAGGAAATCTGTGTTTAGGTTCTGAGGGATGTGGAGCAAAGGGTAGGGAGGACTGGGGTGGGTAGGTCTTTCAAAGCAAAGCCCCACAAACTCCTCTGTGTTATGTTAGAAAGCAAAAGCCTCTTTGTGTTGCTGATGGACTGGCGATGTGTGAACTGGTCGGTGGGTTTGTGGGAGGTGGTCAGCTGCATATGTAGGGCCCTTGCCTTGGGATATGGTCAAAGGGGATACGGTAACCAGCTGCCTCTGTCTTGCATATGATACTTGGATCAGAATTGTGAGGCCCAGTCAGCTCTGCATCAGTATCAGCAAACTCATGGCCAGGTCAGGATTTATCCACTGTCCAAGTGGTGGGAGATAAAGAGAGAGTCCTTCTCATATGTTCCTTTTGTTGAAGATACTCCCTTGGCCAGCTCTACATTTACTCACATAGCAATCAGGAACAAGCTGTTTGATCTGGGAGATTTGCTTAGACTCTTTAAGCCTCAGTTTACTCATTGCTGACGACCCTTGCCTTTTTCCACTCCCACCCTGCAACTTGAAACCTTAAGATGTGATATTTTAATGGTGCGATTTAGTGCCCTAAGTCACCGCCCTGTACTTGGGTGCGAGGTGGACTTCCACCATCTGGCTATCATGGTTTGCATAAGAACAAAGGGCCAGCCTGGCTTCCCTGGGCATTCTGAGTGTGTCCACAGCACAGCGTAAGAGCTGGAATAGCTGTACTTTCTATGAAATAACCAGTGTCATCAGACAATGCTCCACTCAGAGGAGGCAGGTGCTGATGTGCTCAATTAACACCTGGAGCTGGAGAG
>NW_011888850.1:4329490-4333975 GCF_000151845.1 Pteropus vampyrus
ATCTGGGAGATTTGCTTAGACTCTTTAAGCCTCAGTTTACTCATTGCTGACGACCCTTGCCTTTTTCCACTCCCACCCTGCAACTTGAAACCTTAAGATGTGATATTTTAATGGTGCGATTTAGTGCCCTAAGTCACTGCCCTGTACTTGGGTGCGAGGTGGACTTCCACCATCTGGCTATCATGGTTTGCATAAGAACAAAGGGCCAGCCTGGCTTCCCTGGGCATTCTGAGTGTGTCCACAGCACAGCGTAAGAGCTGGAATAGCTGTACTTTCTATGAAATAACCAGTGTCATCAGACAATGCTCCACTCAGAGGAGGCAGGTGCTGATGTGCTCAATTAACACCTGGAGCTGGAGAGATACGTTGAGGCTGAAATTTAAAAATTATTCCAGAGATGTCAGGTTGTGTCATCTTGGGTTCCCTTAGAAGGAAGAATGCGGAGCAAGCCAGTGCTTACTCCTGTTGGTGGGTACTCTTCTTCCAGAAGCCACAGTTTGCCAGTCCACGCCCCAGGAGTTTCTGATCCAGGAGGTCTGGGGTGATCTGCATCTTGAAGACGTTTCCAGGTGATGTTGATGCTTCTGGTCCAGGCACCGCACTTTGAGAACCACTGCCCTAGGGGATGAATGATGAAATGTGTTTTGCAGCAAAAAGAAAACAGCAGCTGCCCAAACTCAGATGCCTTCCTCCCTACTCTGGCTTAGTTAATTTATTCTCGCTGAAGTGTCCTGGCTCATTCAGTCATAGAAGGAGCCCCATTTTTACCCTATGGACTGGAGCTCCTGGTAGGAGAAAGATAGGGTTTGTCCTCTGTCAACCATGAGGAGCTCCAGAGTTTGCTCCCATAGCTGTTTATAACGTAGAGAAGAACCCAGTTCCCAGAGGTGCTCCCTCTTTGTACTGGGTGTTCAACACTGGGCAGCACAAGGAAGTGCCCAACTCAAACCCTACACAGTGGCCCTGGAGGCCTTTTAACTCATGGGAACTCGTAAATCTAACAAGATTTCCTACTGGTGTAAATATGCCTTGGGTAAAATGCTCATCAATATGTTAGCTAGCAGAGCGAGTAGAGGGGCCTAGCATCCTGGGGTGGAAAGACGCCTCCCCAGGCCACCAGGCTCCTGCCCTCACCCAATCGCTAGCCACCTACCCCAGACTCAAATCCTCTTTCCAAAGCCTTTCAGACGATTTTACAACTCTCCTCCAACTCCAGGAAATCATTCATTTTCTCCAATCCAAAATATATATTTCTTTTGAATCTGCTATTTCCTCTCGTTGGGGAAGATCTCTTCCTTGGAAATCAGAAGTGGCAGGCCACTGTCCATGGTAGAAGAGTTCTTCTTATGCTTAAAGTCCCTTATAAAATCACTCCTCTTTCTTTGTTTTTAACATTAAAAAATTTGACATTTGTCATTATTCAAATAACATTTGCACATGATAAAAAAATTATATAGCACAAAATAGTATACAATGAAAACTGAGTTTCCTTGCCACTCCTGGGAATCACCCTTGGGCTGATTCCCAAGAATCTCCAACAACAGTTTCATATGCACCTACTGGAAGTTTTCCAAATATACATTTGTGTACACCACACACACACACACGCACACGCACACACGCACATGCACACATACACACATTCGTACAAACTTTTTTTTTACTTGATGACACATCTTGGGATCTCTTTACATTAGCGCATAAGAATATACTATAAATTATTTAGTCAGTTCTTTTTTCATGGTCTTTGGCTGTTTCCAGTTTTGTTCTTCCAGACCACGTTGTAGGTGCATTTCTGATTATGTTGGCAAGTGTAAGATTTCCTAAAGCAGAGTTGCTGAGTCAAAAGGTTTATATAGTTTTAATTAGGCAGATTAGATTCTATAGAGGTTACACCAATATTTATTCCCTTCAAAAATGTTTAAAGTGCCAGCGTTTTTCTATATGCTGTATAGTATGTTGACAGACCTTTAAATTTTTGCCTGATAACAAATAACAGAGGAGCAAGCAGACACCCCGGTCTCCTGATTTCAATAGGAAGGCTTCTTGAGTTTCCCCATTCAATATGATTCAGGCTTTGGTTAATAATACTGTTATTTTATTGAGTTAAGATATTAGAGATGCATCCCTCAATAATATTTTGTCAAAAGTTACACAAATCATAAAAAATGGATGTAAGATGATTTTCTGACTTTTCAGCGTCTATGAAAGTGATTACGATTTTTCTCTTTTGCCCTTATAACATGGTGAATTATAGTACTAGCTTTTTCCAAAATTAAATAATACATAGCTAATACTTATTCAGCATTTACTATGCTCAGGACACTGTTCTAAGCACTTCACATGCATTAATTAATTGAATCCTCTCCATTTAGTATTATTAATTCTATTTTACAAATGAGAAAATTGAGGCATAGAGCAGTTAAATAATTATGTGTCTGAGGCCCTATACCTGGTGAGTGACACAGCTGGCATCTGAACACAGGCAGTCTGGCTACTGAATCTATGTTCTCACCAGCTATGCTCATCAGCCATCTTTGAATTTTTGGTCAAGAGGTAGCATTCTCTTAAAGTACTACTGGATTCTGTCTGCTAGAATTTTATCTAAATTTTTTTTTGCCTTGGTATTAATAGAATAGTTTGAACAATAGTTTTTCTTTTTGTATGTGCATGTTATCCTTGTCAGGTTTTAGAACTCGTATCTCGCTAATTTAAAAAAAAACTAGTAATTTGGAAATTTGTCTTCTTTCGCTATGTCTTGGAATAGTTTAAGCAGTCCTGGAATTATCTTTTTGTAAAGATTTGGTAGAAGACATTCTTTACATCTGTGAAAGTGTCTGATTCTGGTGCGCTGGGAGAGATGGATTTTTGATAGTTGATTCTATTTTTCTATGATAATTAGTCACTTCAATTTTCTACAACTTCTATGGTTGGTTTTAATAATTTATATTTTTCTGGAAAGCAATCCATTTTATCCAGATCTTCTGATTTATTTCAATAGAGCTGAGCAAAGAAACATGTCCGAGTTCTTTTAATTTTATATATCTACTTTTATATATTAGTTACATATGTAGTTTCCCATTTACTATTTTCACTTTGTATTATTTGTTCACTTAAAAATATTTTAAGCAGTAGATCTACTGTTTTGCTTTCAGAGAACTTGCTCTTGGGTTTATTTGTTGGTTCTTCATTTTATTATAACTTTTCCCTCTTTATCTGTGGTTACTTCTAATTTTGTATGTTTTTGTTTCACCTTTTTACTTGTCTAGGTCGGCTAATGATTTGTCTTTCTATTTTATTGTTTTCTTTGTTTTATTTTTATTTTTCCCAAGAACCATCTCGTGGATCTATTTATTGGTTCCACTATTTTTAAAATTAGCTCCTTCTGCCTTATTTAGGTACATTTTATTATTTTTTAACTTGCCTAGTTGACTGTTTATATTATTTATTTTTATTTTTTTCCTGTTTAGTAATATTAGAAAGTAGAACTATGCTATGAGAGTCAGTATCTCAAAGTTCTGATACATGGTCTTGCATTATCAGTATTTTCTGGATACTGTTTCTTTTATTTCCTTTTTTGACCAAGAGTTAAGAGAGAGCTTCTCGATTTTCAAATGGTTAAGATGTTTTTGTCTTTGATTAAAAAATTAATTTCCAGTTTAATTGCACTGAGATCAGGGATTGTGATATATAATACTTCTACTTTTTAAAATATATTGAGATTTTTCTTTATGACCTAAATTTTGTAAATATGGTTATATTTATCAATATTTCAAGGACAATTGAATAAACAGGACTATTCTTTGTATTCAGAGTTTAGAGGTATAGATATACTGATATAGATAGATAGATACACCTACCTATGTGCACACCCATACACACATATGTGGGCTCCACCATATTAACTACGGGATACAGATTTTTAACAGCTTTTCTTTTTTTAATTTCTTTCTTTTTTGTCCAGTTGATCTCTCATGGTCTGAGAAAAGTTATTTAAATTTTCCCACTGCAATTGCCTTTTCGTCTTTGCAGCAGGTTTTCTTTATGCGTTTTGAAGCAATGCTATTTGCTCCATGAAACTTCCTTAAGTTGTATGTTTATCATTACAAAGCGTCCATCCTTTTTTTGCATAGCGTGGTCTTGAATTTAAGTTCGACTGATGTTATTGTGATCCTTGCTATTTTTGGCTTGTACTTAATTTCAGTGTCTTTGCTTATCTTTTTACTTTAAACCTTTCCAAGTAATTTTATTATAGATGTGCTATATGACTGAGTTATAGTTATTTATTATTTATTTATTTATTTATTCAAACTTATTTTGGTATGGTGACACTGATTAATGAAATCCAATAAGTTTCAGGTGTACAATTCAACAATAATGCATATATACATTGTATTGTGCGTTCATTGCCCATAGATTTCTTTCTGTCACCATATATTTGACCCCTTTTAACCCATCTACCTCCCCCTCCTCCTCCCTCCCCAC
>NW_011888850.1:4334025-4336163 GCF_000151845.1 Pteropus vampyrus
AGCTTTCTTGCTTTAGGCTCTGTGTTGAGGGAAATTTCTTATCTTCTAGAAATTTTGAAGAATGACATTCTAGTTTTTGTTATTCGAATATATTTAATAGTATATTGAAAACTCTTCTTGATTTGTCAACATCAAACAATATATTTTGACATTCTGCTGTAAAAATGAGGAAATTAGCAAGGCAGCAAGGCTTCCTCTTGCCCTCCATACCTCCCTGCCCTTGAGTATTACTTCCCTTCCCCATTCTATTTCATTGCTATCATTATTTTAGTTCTTCATGGCATTTATGACAACGTGTAATTATCCTATTTATTTGTTTATTTACTTGTTTGTTCTTCAACTCTCTCAGTAGACTATAAAATAGCTGAGACCAAGGGCTTTATATGCTTTTTGTGTGATCCGGAATAGGCGACACAATTACAAAATAAGAGTAGGTGGATAAGGGACATTTGAGATCACTTTACCCAACTCTCTCACTTTTACAAGTGAAGAATAGAGCTAGTGAGTGACAGGACCTGGGCTAGAACTGAGATCTGCTCACCCAAAATTGTTCCCAAACTCCAGGCTGCCTCAAAATGGATCGCACACAGTTTACATCCTAACGCCAAGAGAAGGTTCACATTTACTCAAAACCAATGTGGAAAATATTTTTTTGTATTTTTCAATTATCGTCACTCAGTGCCTTCTAAATGACATATTTGGAAACAGCTCCATTATAATGTACGATTTTAAAAGACCGTTATTCCATACGTCCACAAAAAGCTCATAGCTCTTTACAATATTTCTGAGTCTCCTGACATTTCTTGATTAAAGAAGCCTGAAAACGAGAATACTGCATTGTTAGTTGGGAATGAAGATTCTAATAAGTGACACACGCAAAGACGCTTAGAATGGCAAGAATTGATTCCAGAAAAGACTCTGTTTCCTGGCAACCAGCTCAGTGCTCCCTGAAGGGCACTTTGAAGGAAAGTTCAATCAATGGAAGGGTCAAATGTTTTCTTTTTCGAACGTCCATTTCGCATGTAATGGCTGCTCTGTGTGGACTTTATGGGGTTTCTTCTCTTATTGGAGAGATCTAGGGTCCTTCTGCACAAATGCATGTGCTATGGGTAAGAAATTACTTCACCTGGGTTTATTGGCATTTCTTAGAGCCTATGAGTTCAAAGAAAATTATTACAGGTAAGAGCTCTGTCCGTTAAACCACCACTGTATGGATTACATAGTGATATATATGGTTGGAGAGACACCCAAGAAAAACTCAGTACAGATCTTGCCAATTCCAAGACCAGCCTTTACATCGGGTCTGTAAATCTTTCTCCTGGTCCCAAAGCCACCTGCTTGGCCCTGATCATTTTTTCGATCTGACTAAATTCTCACTAGTGGAAATGAATGGGATATAGGAAGGGTGTTTTACTCAAACAGGTCTTGGTTTGAACCTGGGCTTCTGCATGGCCTTGAGAAAGGCACTTAACTGTCAAGCTTTGATTTCTTTAGCTGCAGACGTAGTGGAATAATACATTTTAGAAGGTCGATGTGATACTTCTGTAGGATTATATGCAGGCGTCTGCCCATTGGTATGCACTTCACTTGACCACAACACCTTACTGGTTGACAAAGATTAGCATGGAGGTCTGGACCAAAGGGAAAACGGAGAACTAACTAATGCTATATACCTATTTGTGCTCAGTTAGAAACTTGTCGACTTCTATTATGTATTTATTATGTATTTATTATGTATACTAAGTATACATAATAATGCTTTAGGACTTGGAAACTTGGGTTCCCACTTAGCAGAAGGTCTTCCAGAAGTAAGGTCATAAATTACAAGCTACAAGAGTCACTGGTCAGCTCTGTGCATGAGCAGCTCTCACAGGGGCACAGTGGTACCCTGGAGGCCACTTCTCTGAGTGTGGAAAGAAGTGCCATTGTTCCCTGGAGCCTTGGTGCTCTGGAGAGCTCTACATGATGCATTTCCTTAAATTCCCAGGTGCCATATTGCAGACATTCATCCCCCTATCCATAGCCATTATTACTTTGTATGCTAGAAATAATGAGTTAGAGGAACTAAGACAGCCTGTCAGAAGACAGGCTCATGAGGAATAATCCCAAATAGAAGCAGCGAGTTGCCATTTCTAGCT
>NW_011888850.1:4336213-4337694 GCF_000151845.1 Pteropus vampyrus
TGTGATACTTCTGTAGGATTATATGCAGGCGTCTGCCCATTGGTATGCACTTCACTTGACCACAACACCTTACTGGTTGACAAAGATTAGCATGGAGGTCTGGACCAAAGGGAAAACGGAGAACTAACTAATGCTATATACCTATTTGTGCTCAGTTAGAAACTTGTCGACTTCTATTATGTATTTATTATGTATTTATTATGTATACTAAGTATACATAATAATGCTTTAGGACTTGGAAACTTGGGTTCCCACTTAGCAGAAGGTCTTCCAGAAGTAAGGTCATAAATTACAAGCTACAAGAGTCACTGGTCAGCTCTGTGCATGAGCAGCTCTCACAGGGGCACAGTGGTACCCTGGAGGCCACTTCTCTGAGTGTGGAAAGAAGTGCCATTGTTCCCTGGAGCCTTGGTGCTCTGGAGAGCTCTACATGATGCATTTCCTTAAATTCCCAGGTGCCATATTGCAGACATTCATCCCCCTATCCATAGCCATTATTACTTTGTATGCTAGAAATAATGAGTTAGAGGAACTAAGACAGCCTGTCAGAAGACAGGCTCATGAGGAATAATCCCAAATAGAAGCAGCGAGTTGCCATTTCTAGCTTACTCAACTAATGCTGTGGAGCACATATAGTGTGCTGGACTCTGTGAGTGCTAGATGGGAGGGACACCGTAGGTGAATCAGACCCAGCCTGTGTATTGCAGAGCTGCAAATAACTACAAAAGAGCGTGCAGTGATAATCGTGGCCAGGTTAACCTGGACCTCAATCTCCTAAAGTATAAAAAAACAGGAGGACTGGGCCAGGTTATTCCCCAAGATCCATTTTCCTTACTCTGATTTATATTCATATGAATTTACGTTAGCTCCTTAAAAAAGAAAAACCCTAAAGGATAGAGGGATATAATAAGAAACATAAACATTTTAAATGATTTTACAACATCTTAACTTCCTTCCTAAACTGAACCAATAATAATGGCTTCATCCAAGAAGCCAATTTTAGCTCAACATTTAGGAGGCATCGTGGGAGAGTCCCAAGAGCCTCAACTGTCCTTTCTTTTTATTTCCTTTTTGTTCCTCCTGGTCTGCTGCTACTCGGAATTTTCCATGTATATTTTCCCCTTCTCTCGCTGCCTGCTGGCTCTTCCAAATTGTTTATTGCCTGTGTTAATTCACTTTTATTTGACCCCTAACGTCATCCATCAAATTCTCACATGGTCATTAACATATCATTGTTTTAGTAGGAGGCTCAGCAGCTTCAATCGATCTCTGGCCAAAATACTTGTAACTCTTGTTATTTGCTCTTCCTCCTTCCTCATCTGGTGCTAGCTTTAATGGGTTATATTAGCATTTAGGATTCTTACCCCATCCACTCCCATTCCCACCCCCACAAATCTCAGCCTTCAAAAATGAACAAAGCGATAATGCAGTAGACATTATTACACTAAGAAAACTGGGATTTTGTTTATTAAAGAAGTGGG
>NW_011888850.1:4337744-4339276 GCF_000151845.1 Pteropus vampyrus
CCTGTGTTAATTCACTTTTATTTGACCCCTAACGTCATCCATCAAATTCTCACATGGTCATTAACATATCATTGTTTTAGTAGGAGGCTCAGCAGCTTCAATCGATCTCTGGCCAAAATACTTGTAACTCTTGTTATTTGCTCTTCCTCCTTCCTCATCTGGTGCTAGCTTTAATGGGTTATATTAGCATTTAGGATTCTTACCCCATCCACTCCCATTCCCACCCCCACAAATCTCAGCCTTCAAAAATGAACAAAGCGATAATGCAGTAGACATTATTACACTAAGAAAACTGGGATTTTGTTTATTAAAGAAGTGGGCTTTCAAATAATAATAGATTGGAATTTGGGGGGGACAACTTATTACATTCAGTTGAGTTGTGTGTAAGCTAGGCTCACAACCTATGGTTTATATTGTTATAATTAACAGATGAAATAAAGATTATAAAACACACTGAAGAAGGAAATGCAACTTGAGAATATATTAGAAGTATTAATTCAAGACCCATCCATTTTTTTTTCATTAGCCTCCTTGTAATTAAAAGCACAAGCTAAATGAAACTAAAGAATAAGATAGAGAAGGAGGATATTCTAAAAGACCCAAATTTTTTTTTTTTTTTGTAATTATTAGACATTGCCAGGTTTGTCCAAAGTCATCCCTTGTCCATCTGGACACTGGAGGGGCAGGGGTGCGAAAGATACAGCAAACTGGCTGTTGTCCCTTCTACGGAGCTTTCATTTTTATAGGTGGAGACCGAAAAGAAGACGAGAACAAAATTAAACGAAACCAAAAAACGAGTCAAGAAATAAATAAACATAATAATTTCAAAATGTAGTAAGTTTTACGAAAATTGGGGAATGGGGAAAATGGCAGAGAATGCCTGGGAGACTTGAGGGTACTAAAGTCTGAGGAGGTGCCATTGACACCTAATGATGAGAAGATGCCAATCATATAGGTATCTGAACAAAGAGAATTCTAAGGGAATTCTTTAAAAGGAAGAAGAGCTCCCACCCCAGAAACATGTTTTCTGAAAGAGCCTTAAGAAAATGCAGAGAGAAATGACCAGTCAGGGGATAGATAGTTCCATAAACCAAGCTCTAGCTGAGGCAATATAAGTCCTTATAATGATGGCTTCTAAAGCTAGAGGTGACATTAGTCCGATTCCCACTTAATTCTTTTATCTCCTCTCCTCACTTCCTCTACTCAGCCACACTGATCCTCTGGCTCTTAAACATTCAGGCGGGCTCCCACCTCAAGGCCATGATACATGCTGTCCCTGTCTGGGATGTTTTTCCCGCGAAGTGTCACATATCCTGCTCTCTCACTTCCTTTGGGTCTTTGGTCAAATATCACCTTTCCACGGGGGCGTTCTCTGGCCATCTTACTTAAATGTGAATGTCCTGCTCCCATCCTGGCTTCATTTATATATTTATTTTCCCCAAAAGACATCATCATATTTTATGATATATATTTTATTAATTATTTTGTTGTACAGCTCTCCCTCCAGTAGAATGTAAACTCCACAAGGGTAT
>NW_011888850.1:4340011-4343582 GCF_000151845.1 Pteropus vampyrus
TCCAGATTGCTATGGAAGAACAAAAGACTCTGAGATTAATGTCTTAGAAAGAAGTTTTTACAGTTCTGTCAGAGGATTGAGGGTTCAATTTCCTATAGAAATATGGAAAACCAAACAAATCAGAAAAATCTTAACTCCAGGGAAAACAAGTTATACAAAAAAGGAATGGAATGGTCTATTACTATGGCTCGACTGTAAATGATATTTATTGATTCATCACAATACTACATTGAGATGTTGGAGGGGAGGGCAAGATGTGTGTGGAGAGGTGATAGTATGAGAAGAAAAAACCCCAGTATCCTCCGTAGTTTGGAGACAGTAGATATTATCTAATACAGAAAAATAAAAAAATAGCAGGAGAAATGTATTATTTAAAACTACAGAGATAAAAACAAGAAGAAATGGCTAAAAATTGAAAGGAGTGACTTCTGGACAGTAGGATTAAGGGTAGGAAGGAGTCGGACAGGAATTGTGGTTTTTCATTGTAAGATCTATAAGCCTTGAGCTTCTAAGCTATATGCATATGTTATATTTTGATATAAATAGAAATTAACAAGAGGAATTTATGTTTTCATTATTAATCTCAAGGGAAAGATCTTGAAGTAAGATGTGTTCATCTTAGAATACCTATACATAGAAGATATCTGGAATGAATGAATGAATGAATGAATGAGAGCTGTCATGAGCTCATTTAGAGTTCAAAACATATCACTGGAAGCAGGTGGAATGATGAGAGGTCCTGCCTCGGAAATTACAATTTATGGAAGCCCAGAAACGAGGTGCAATTGTGTACCCCACCACAATAGAGCCTTGGGATTTCTGCTCAGTTTAACCTATTACACAGTGTAAGGCTGGCGAAAATTGCTCATTTCCATAGAGCTGACTCCGCAGATTTACAAAGTCCTGAAAGGGAAATAAATATGCTGCTCTTAATAAATGTCTAGTTAAGGTATAGTTAACATAGTTAAATGTGAAAGTGTATAAATGATATATTTTAATAGCATTCAGAGCACATTTCAGCATTGAGATAAATGCAAACTTTAAAAAAAAAAGTCTAACATGCTCTAAGCACATCGCCTTATCATAGCCAATGATAAATTACTAAAGAAAAATGTTATTCTGCAATGTTTTGAAGATTAAGTAGAGTATGAGTAAAATTAACATTGTGTGTAAGTGAAGCTGTGGCTATATCATGTCATCGTGGTAATAAAATTGCAAAGGGGAGAGAATTAGAGTTTTATGCCACAGAAATAGAAGTAGTTTTCATTTTAATTGTTTTTCTTTAAATGGATTGTTTCTGTAATATACTATATTCTTTCCAGTTCACAGATGTTTAGGAGGGATAAAAGAGTTATAAAATATTCTAACGAGAGCTTTTAAAATAGCTTTTTTGGAACAGACAAAGAGCAGCCTAAAGAATTCAGAATTTTTGAAGTACCATAAAGCATTCATATTGCAAATTTAGTGATGTACATTTTGCGATATGGAAAAATAAACGGCCTTTTAACATTTATACCAGGGCTGGCCTTTTAGTCAAATAAATCAGTTTCATTTAGGATACATGTATTTTTAAGTCATGTATCTCTACAATTCAATTTCTTTCTTCCTCGTCTTATCTCCTGCTAGCAGTTCTTTATTCCTTGCATTAGAAAGTCCCCCTTTTCTCTAGCATATAAATGTGGTCCTGGGCTTCACCTGAGCTAACCTAGGTTGATGAATTTGTTGTGCCTCCCAGCTGTCCCTCTGCCGCCATCAGAGTCCCCTCCCCCATAGCCTCTGTCAACACAACCGGGGGCGCTGTGTTCCTCACAAATCCCACGCTTGATATTTCTTTCCCCTTCTTCTTTTTTATGGACTTCTTATTAGAAAGCCATTATTTTTCCATGATTCCTTCTAAAGTTACTTGTATCCTTTGTGCTGTGTCAAAGGCTCTTGTTGGTCCCAATAGACTTGATTTTCTCTAAGCATCATAGATGCTTTCTCCTTCCTGGGCACATGGTTGGAGCCTAATACGTATGTCTTGAGATGGGAACCACTGCCTTGCATGCATGAGAGTCCTGGGGGAGGCAAGCATTAGGATGAAAATGGCACTTTCTACACTTATTTATTAAACAACAACAGCAAATATTTATTGACTGCCTACTAAGTAGCAGGTAGTATGCCAGGTTCATAATGTCGAACAAGAAAGAATGGGCTCTGCCCTTATGGCACTTATAATCTGGTGAGCAAAATATACATTAAGCACAGAACTGAAATGAATTAATCAGTGAACCCATGAATTTCAAGGATCAGAGCTGGGAGAAAGAAGTACAGGATGCTCTCCATGTGCATGTCTAGGGTATCTGGTTAAATGTGAGGAGTTAGGAATAGTTTTCTTGAAGAAGTGACATTTAAATAAAGAGCTGAAGAATAAGTAGGAGTCAGCCAGGGAAAGAGTAGAACATTCTCATCAGGAGGAGCCTCAGGAGCAAAGACTCTGAAGCAGGGGAGGTATTGGGGATGTTTGAGAGACTGAGAACAGGACAACGAGGCAGGAACACGGGCAGGGAGCGGGTTCAAGCATGAGGCTGGAGCTGGCGGGAGGAGGTGAACCATGTAGGTTGGTCCATGAAGGGCAAGGGGCCTTAAACAAAACCTTGGTGGGATGAGATTCGCACTTCGACAAGATTGACATTGTACTGAATGGAGTGGGGAGGTTTCAGTAAGTGGGGGACATGTATTCCAATTCTCTCCCATCTCTTAGGTAACTTAGTACTCCAAGATTCACTGGGTTTATCCCGTGGCTTCCTGTGGTCCTGCCACTCTGTCACACACATGGGGTAGGGGACTTGAGTGGGGAGCAGCATGCACACTCCACCTTGAGAAGCATAGATGTGAGAGATGCGTGCTGCCTTGACTAGATGTCCTCACCTAACAGGAATTAGAAGATTCTAGATTTTTCTTTGGGCATTTCTCTCATTTCTCAATCTCCAATCAATGATTGTTTTAACTTTGTCTCTGCTTCCCTGAAGAGTCTGACCCTTCGATACCTCGAAAACATGAAAGTAGCAAAGAAATGAGAGTTTACACTTGTTTGGTGTGAGGGTCATATCATCTTCATGAAATGAAGCTCTACTTGAGGTAGGGAGACAGTGAGTAATTTTGAATGGAAAAATCTAATCATTAACTAGATTTTCAAAATGATCGACAAGACCAATGATAGAATGAGACATTCAAGGAGATCAAATAACAAAGTTTCCAGTTCCCTAACTCAGAGTTGTTTTGAAATTCCATCAGTCAAGCCAGAAGGTTAAGATGACCCTCCCTTCCTATCTTTCTCTGTACAACCCAATGAAAACACATTCTCGAGGCAACCCTGTTTGGTGATATTTTATTTTCTATCAATGATTTAGAAAAATGAGTTATCCTACTCACTATCCAGTTTTCAGCATCAGAGTATTTCCCAATGTATTCCTCGTAATTCAGGACTTGGTTTCACTGGGCAAAAAATGCTTTCTGAGTATAAGAGCAAATTCTTTCTTCTTCTCTCCCTCCCTCCTTCCCTCTCTTTCTCTCTCCTTCCTTCTTTCCT
>NW_011888850.1:4344052-4346020 GCF_000151845.1 Pteropus vampyrus
ACAAAGAGTGGGCTGTGTACCCACAGGCATGTGACAGGGGAGCTTTGTCAAGGAGGCAGCAGGACATCTGAGGGGAGGCATCTATCCAGCCCTCCACAGGACTTGACTAGGGCAACGTTGCCTCCACGACCAGCCAACGGTGGTGCTGAGGACATCACGCATCTCCCTCCGGCTCTGTTCATTGTCCCATCTGCTCACCTGTCGTGCACTCAGCAAGCATTTATTGGGCACCTGTGTGGAAAGGACATTGAGATGATCACACATCTTTTCATTCCTCAGGGGGCATAAAGTTTAGTGGGAGGAAAATAAATAGACATGGAACATAATCTGTGGAACAGAAATAAATAGACATGGAACATAATCTGTGACAGAGTGAGTCAAAAAGGAGCTCTAGCAGAGGGACATTGGCAGGGATGCAGAGAGAGAGGAAGAACTAATTTTGGTTGAGTTTGAGGTTCTAATATGAGAACTACATGCTTAGCCAAAGTGCTTAGTACAAAGTAATGTACACATGAGGTGTCTGATAATCTTGCATGTCAAAGAAGCCTAATATATGAATATTTAATCTTAGAAAAACTACGTGGGACTACTACATTATAAATAGGTGCTTAATATAAAAAAGGATTCTTTAAATAATAAGTGTGTCTTACGTTACTATAACATTAACAGAGGGTGGAGATGTAGATAAAAAACTTCTGAAACATTAATATATCTGTGTGCAAATATGGTTCAAGCTACAAACATGTCAGTGCACATTACTTTTCATAATATTTCTGTTACACAAGCCAAAATAGATCTGTAATTGTGATCACAAGTCACAACTAATATTTTGTAAGGGCAAACATGCTAATTCGAACACACCTGACACATTGAAAATGGGTAGCACAGTGGGGTGTTAAGTACGCGGTCGCTGGGCCCACAGGTTCCCACTGCGGGTTACTTGGCCAAAGGCCATTGGCATGGATTCTGAAAAAGTTCTTCCTTTCGTTCCCGTTCCTGGCTGCACATTAAAATCATATAGGGAGCTTTTTTAAAATCCCAGAGCCCAGGACACACCATCAGAGTCTCTAAGAATAGGACCCAACCATCAGTAGTTTTTAAAGCTCCCCAGACAATCCTGGTATGTGGCCAAAACTGAGAACCCCTGCTCTGGGGAAGTGCTTCTCAAATTTCAATATGCATGAGGTCTTGTTACATGCAGATCCCAATTTGTTAGGTCTAGAATAGGGCCTGAGATGCTGCGCCTTTAACGAGTTCCCAGGTGGTATCGATGCTGCCAGCCCAAGGACCACACAGTGACAATGACATTGGATTTAGACCACGTGCACCTGTGCATGTGGGGGAGCATCTGATTTGACAGTGGGGACTTGATTTTCCCAGGTCATCTCATCCTGAGTACGAATGGAATTACATAAAAACAACTCAAGTTCTACTAGTTCCTGTTTAAACCAGTTTTCACAGGTGGATAGCACCCCTGCCCCTATCCATGGAGAGAGACCCCCATAAATATGTCTAATAATCCTGCAATAGTTCTTGGGGGGGGGTGGGTCTTAGGAAGGGCCACCCATGGGCTCACAAACATTTCTCCTCTCCTCTTGATTAGTTCTGTCTGCTTTTACTGAGACTTCTTCCCCTGTCCCCAACCACTGGACCTACACTAATTCCAGTGAGGGATCCAGTCAGCAGACAATTCTAGGTCGAAGATACCAGCCTGTCTTCAGAATCGCTGGTCCTGTACTACTCTGTACAGCTTCAGGTGTCAGGGTCCTTCTTCCGGTAGAATGACTCCTCTCTCAAGAGAGTCCCCACTGCCCACTGCAAAAAGGCATCCGGGGGGCCCACCAACCAGGGCGCAGAACTCCTGCACATTTTCAAGTAGGAGCCTCGGCCACACCAAGCGTTGTTTTATTGCTAGGAAGAACAGGACAGGTGAGACAGAAAAAGGAGTGAGGAGGCAGGAGGAGAAGA
>NW_011888850.1:4347005-4352454 GCF_000151845.1 Pteropus vampyrus
CAGCATTGTCTTTAAATAATGGGTTCCTAGAACGCGCTCCCATAAAGGCAGCTTTTCAGCAGTTAATCTCTCGTACAATATGAAGCAGGCATGCCTCTCATTCTGCATGAAACAGTCTAGCTAATATTTAATCATGCAGTCTGGATTTAAATACTTTTTAAAGAGAAAAAAAACCTCATGTTTTTATATCTGTAATCAGAGCATAGAACAAGATCAAAAATCATCTTTGAAGCCAAGAAAATTTAGTCCTGGAAAGCAAGCAAAAACGTACAATGATTGTCAGGGTTCCAGCGGTCCTTGGCAGGGCTGCAAAGCCAAACAGCTCTTGGTTCAGGCTACGGGCGGGGGCCTCCTGGAGCACACAGGTCCCGCTGTTGCTGGGGCTTCCTGTAGGATAATGAAGGGGTTGCTGGCTGTGGCACATGATCATGTCCACCATGCAGACAGACATCACTAGGCTCACTGGAATTTTCGCCAGGCCTAACTGGGTGATTGACAAAGCATTTCTGGACTGGAGGGGTCTTAGGAGCCATGTAGTCCAGTCCCCTCATTTATTATAAATGAAAAAGCAGATAACTCACCAGGTTCGTAATACAAACGAAGGCTGGAGTTGAGACTATAGTTTAGTCTTCTTGGCTTCTAGACTTCAAGGCTCTTTCTCTACCTGTTAACATAACTCTTTATCACTTTTCCTCCAGAACGGGGATACACCACGTAGTTAACCTGCTAATTAACCTGTTTCTTCATAAAGGGTCACCATGAAAGACTCTGGGCTCTGAGCTTCCATAGTCATAACTTGGGTTCATCAACAGGTCGACATAACCAACCCCAGGCTTCTATATACTCCCTGCTCCTGAACCCAGAAACCTTTGCTCTTGGCAGGGGTCTCAGCCCCCTCTAATTCTCTTCCAGTGGAAACCTCAGACCTGACACCATCATCTCCCACATATACAGCCACAGCCTGGCATTAACGCGGTCCTGATTTCCTCCAGGAACGAGCAATAGCTCACGGAATATTTTCTATCGGCTCCACGTGGCTCCAAATCACAGCCCGTGGCCAGGAGAGCTGCCAGCTCCCTCAACAAAATTGGGAACTTTGTGGACCCCATGAGAGGCCTTATTTATTACGTCTCCCAGAGAAAGCAGACTGGGGCAATAATCGTCAAAGTAATATTTACCCCTTAATAACTGCCTATTTTTATACCGGTGTTAGAGGTTAATAGCAGTGTTATTTACTCCTCTGCCAAAAAGAAGTGAAGGATGTGAAATGTAGCAGTCAATAAAACTGAAGAGTCAGATAAATAACATTCATATTATTTCCTGACAAATCCTTCTGCAACCCAGGGATATAAATAACCCTAAGCAAGCAGTTCCTGCATTACAAGTTTACTGATGTGTAAAATGTAATTTTAAAAAGAGCTTCAAACCCTAGAAGCATTGGGTCCTATAACTATATATACCAACAGACAGCCCCGAGGATGTGCACACACACGTGTGTATGAGTCACCTGGGAACACACATGCATTTCAGATGCACTAAATATCATGTATACACATCAGTGTGGTGTCAGTGTGT
Organism: Pteropus vampyrus; assembly: GCF_000151845.1. NCBI lineage: Eukaryota > Metazoa > Chordata > Mammalia > Chiroptera > Pteropodidae > Pteropus > Pteropus vampyrus. Next base: position 4,348,581 of record NW_011888850.1, read on the forward strand.
GTAGTTATTGCCTCTAATTTCCTCTCCAATTCCACAATATGTATTTCACTGCTTTTCCTCCTACCTCGCTGTTGGTTCTTTCTTAGTCTCCTCTTATATTCTCAAGCGGGAGCACACAAGGGCTCTGTCCTCGTCTCAGGGTTTCTGCTCTAGCATCTTCCTAGCCGATCCCACCCATTCCCACAGCTGCCTCACAAGTGCGTGTCTGGGGCCCTCGGTCTTCCTGAGTTCTAATTCCGATACTAACAGGCTCCTCGACATCTCCACTCGGACGTACGACAGGCATCTGCGTCATGGTCCAGCCACGTTGTAGCTCCAAATTCTACTCCCAACCTGCTCCCCGCTTCCCCAAACCCTACTGCCTTCCCCAAACCAGCAAATGACACCGTTTTGCATGCAGTTGTTCAGTTAAAAACCTGGCACCTTTAAACCCCCTCTCTGATAGTCACCTGCCCTCCTCCCCCCGTCACTGACCTTGTACCTCATCCACAAGTGAGTCCTATAAACTCTTCCTTCAAAATATGTCTGGAATCCATCCATCCACTGTCTTTCTTCTATCTCCATCACTCCCCCCAGGCCAAGTGCAGCGTCTTCCTGACTGCCCCCTTTCCCGGCTTCCACTCCAGCCCCCTCATTCATTCTCCTCCCAGCAGAGCAAGCTTTTAAAACATGACTCTAAATATCTTTCCTTGGCCTCAGGCTTGTTCCTCTCTGACCTCCTCTCCTGCCCACCTCCCCTCCCCCATTGTCCTCCAGCCACAGTATCCACCTCATTGATCCTCACACAGATCAAGCACATTCCTTCATTCCTTCTGCCCTGGATGCTCTGGAGCTGGTGTTCCCACGCTGTCACTCTCTCGTCATCCCATGAGCAGACCTTCCCCGGCTGTCCAACCATCTAGTCTAAATAGATGCACCACCCCGCAGTGTGACCCCCTTCATGTTACTACTGTCTGCCATTTCTTGAAGGTATATTGTTCACAGGTTTGCAATCACGTTGATTATCTCCTCTAGAACGTAACCTCCATAAGAGCAGGACCTTAGTCTGTCGCCTTCACCCCTGTATGTCCAGTGCCTAGGAAACAACTGAGCACGTAGTGGGCTTCTGTATTAGTTTCCTAGGGCTTCCATAACAAAAAAATACCATCTGATGACTTAAACGACAGAAATTTATTTTCTCAAGATTCTGGAGAAGCTGAGGTCAAGGTGTTGGCAGGGGTTGTTTCTTCTGGGGCCTCTCTCCTTGGCTTGTAGACGGCCACCTTCTGCCGGTGTCTCCGCGTGGTGTTTCCACATGTCTGTGTCTAAATTTCTTCTTTTTATAAGAACACCAGTCATATGGAATCAAAATCCACCTGAATTACTTTATTTTAACATAATTACCTTTTTCAAGGCCCTATCTGCAAATAGTCACATTCTGAGGCATTGGGGCTGAAGGCTTCAACATATGAATTTGAGGGAGGGACAGAATTCAGTTCATAATAGCATCTAATAAAAAATAATAGTGATGATCACGAGAGCTAATATGACTGAGATATTGTATGCTGGGCATTATTTCAAGTACTTTTCCTATATTAATCTTCACTATTAAGATTAAGAATTATGAGTGTCATTATTATCAATTCCATTTTCCAGATGAGGAAACTGAGACATAGAGAAATTAGATGACCTGCTGGAGGCCACAGGTTATAAGCAGTGGAGGCTGTTTGATTCTGGGACCTCTGTCCTATCTTACTACCTTACACTGTCCCCGTGTGTGTGTGTGTGTGTGTGTGTGTGTGTGTGTGTGTGTTTATTAGTTTCCAGTATACACTACATTGGTTAAGCATGGCATAGGGAATGCAGTTAGCATTAATATGTTGGCGAGGTGGAAAACCAGAGGAGAGAAGGAGCAATTAGGGGGATTGTTTTACAAACTATAGAAATGTCTTCTCTATATAAACGTGTTTTTAAATCTCTGTTGAATGAATGGATGAAGGAGAACCATGCAAGGTATCCAGAATGCTGTAAGTACATGGCACCAAAGGCAGTACATATTAGCCAAGAATACCTTATTTATATCTTAGCTTCGCTCCTAAAAATGAAGTAAAATATATTAAAGGGCATCTATACAATACCATTAGTAAAATCTAAATTAAAAAAGAAAATTGGAAGGAAGAAAAGGAAGAAGAAAGAAACTTACAGATCATGAACACCAATAGAGTTACTGAGATTAGACATTGGTTTAGCTCTGAACTTCTCTAGTTCTTTTAATCAGGAAGAGCATACCAATTCCTTAGAAAGATAAAGACTATTGTGCAGCTAAATTCTAAAAACATGTCTCATGCAGGCTTTTACGTAATGGCAATCATTAAGTAACATAACGGACAGTGGTCTTTCAGCACACTCAGGAAAAAGAACAGCTGAAGTTTACTTTATAAGGTGTTCCACCTTATAATGCATTATCCTGAAAGGATCCACATCCTTTTTTCTCATTCTGAGTGAGGCCCAGCCATTCCACAAAGCCCTAACTGCCTTTCCACCTTGGTACCAACTGGGCAGAAGGGCTTGGCTGCTCCTCCAGCAGAAAGCCTCAGAGGGCATTTACCTTAGTGCTGAGATGTTAACCATGGGGAAAGAAGCCACCATTTCAAAGAGGACAACTGGGTGTATTCAAATGAATGAAATCTTTTTTTTTTTTTTTAAATTAGGATGGGAATGGAAAGTTAGGAGGGCGAAGGAAATGAGTTTAAAAATCATTTCCACAAAGAAATAGCTCAGACACAACCATCAGAATTTGCCAGTGGACATTGCCTGTAAAACCCCCAGCACAGGGCCTGGCATATAGTAGCATTCACTAAGTGTTAGCTATTATATTCAGTGGCTTAGGAGAAGTGATTGGAACTCCTTGGGAATTCTTATAAGGTGTTCTCCCTAGTATTTTTCAATAATATAAACACAGAATAGGTATTTATTAAATTGTGGAATTTTGGTAAATAACAAATTGGAAAGACATTTCCAGAGGCATTTAAAAGATAGGTATCTATAGTCTTAATAATGATCATAAGCCCTAGTTCTAAGCATCTGTGGTTTTACTCTGAAATGAGAGAGATGTACAAAAAGGTTATGAACACAGGTGTTCCTTACAGATTTACTTGTAATAATGAAAACAAGAAATTTAAGACATTGAAATTTATAAATGATAGATTAAAGATTGGAAAATTCTGAATAATACTATGTACATCGTCCTGCAACTTATTATTTTTTTTCACTTAATCTATCTTGGTTTTCATAACAGCATTTATAAGTCATCATTATTCTCTCCCTACTATCCAATTTTTATCATGAAATTTTTCTAATAAATAGAAGAATTTAAAGAATCATACAGTGAACATCTGTGTATTCATCTTTTCAAGTCTATAATTACCATGTTTAAAAGGCTGTAGAGTAGCCCACATAAGGATAAACTATTTAACTTGTTCCTTACTAATGTACATTTATGTTTCTTCCAGTTTTTGGTGTTATGTAGCACCTCAGTCATCATCTTTGTACATACATTGTTGCATATATATAAACAAATCTGCAGTATAAATTGTTGGGAAGAATTTATACCGTGGGAACTGCTGGGTCAAAAGAAATGTGGATCATAGAGTTGATGTATACTGCCATGTGGCTTACCAAAATGGTTGCAACAAGGGGGTAGGAGAATGCTTATTTCATTTCACATTTGCTGACATTGGTACCATCAAACATTTAAAATAGCTTACAATCTCGCAGATAAAAATGGTATCTCTCTTAGTCTGCTCGGGCTGCCCTAAGAAAATATCAAAAACTAGATGGCTTAAACAACAGAAAATTCTTTCTCACAGTTCTGGAGGCTGAAAGTCCTAGATCA
>NW_011888850.1:4354000-4355983 GCF_000151845.1 Pteropus vampyrus
GAGAGAGTGTGTGTGCAAGCTTTTTGGTGTCTCTTCTCATGAGGTCACTCATGCCATCATGAAGACCCCACTCTATGACCTCATCCAAACCAAATCACCTCCCAAAGATCCCATCTCCAGATGCCATCACTGGGGCTTTGGCACTTGAATTTTGAGGGGACATGAGCATTCAGTCCATAGGAGTATCTCATTGCTGTTTTTGTTTGTTATTTATGAATCTTATGTGTTTGTTTGCCATTCGTATTTATTTTTCCATTAACTGCTTCCGCAGTTTCCTTATCTGTTTTCCTACCCTAGTGATGAATAAGAACTTTTGAATTTTAGAGAAATGAGCTCTTTGTCATGTATATTCCAAATAATTTTCTAAATTAGTCATCTTCTGAGTGATTTATGGCTTTTTGTGCAGAAATTCTAAATTTTTATATAGTCAGATTTATCAATCTTTAATGGCTTCTTGTTTTGTTTAGAAAGGTCTTTCCCGCTTCAAGATTTACAAATTCAGAGGTAGATTTTTCCTCGAATCTTGAGGCATGAATTGTTACTTAAACAGATCACGAGAGTAATTCTTTTCGGGATGACTTAACCAATGTTTTTCTAATCCAGAACACCGAGAACTTTCTACCTCAAATATAATGGTGGTGGAGACTTGAAAATTTTTTGTTTTCCAAGTCTTCACCAGGATTTCTCCTCACAAACCTCTCTTCTTATCTTGTGTTAGACACTTGGCAAGTACTGTAACATGTATTTTCTTCTAAGTCAAAATTCCCAAAATCTTTTCCTGAAGTCCTCAGAGAAGGCAGGGAAGCAAGTGCCTGTGTGTATATATGTCATATGTGTGTGTGTGTGAGAGAGAGACAGAGACAAATGGGAGATGGATGGGTTGGTTACAGAGATCTGATGACTACTCCCCTCTCCACTTGGAGTCCTTAAAAATCATCACAGATAGAATAATTGAACAGATTAGGGAAAGAGGGAGAGGAAAACATAAGGAAGCTAAAGAAACTGATATTAGCAGGCTGACTTGGAGATTGACTGAGTAAGGCTTGGAACTCTGTTAGCTGTAAATATCATCGTCTTTACAAAACAAATACTGCTGAAGGATTCGTAGTACGGCATGTCCCATTCTTGAAATTTCAGGCAGCTATAGTCTGGCATCATATAGCACATCATCACTGTCTCTTCTTCCAATTTCTGAGAATAAAAAGAATTGGCTGAAAAAAAACTAACATCTCCATCGGTTTATAATCAGTGAATACAGTAAATACAGGGGGTTGATGACTGTTTGCAGAGTATGTTATTTTATATATCTTGTGGGAGAGGTTGAGAGGATTCTGTTTAAAAAGACTGCCCTAATAAATGATTTACCAGGGCAGCCAGAGATCAAAGAAATTGCTCAGAAATTGCATCTCAGGGCACCTAAAATTGTAAGTTTATGGAAGTCCCCCAGAACCCCAAACCTTTTATGACTTTTATATTAGCTAACCACTAAATTTTCAAAGCAGTGTGACTGCTGTGGGTTTTAATAAGTGCTGCATGCTCAACCCCTCCTCTCTTTAATGAAGGTAAGGGTGATGCCGCTGAGGAACATTTTGTAAATACGGCAAATGTCATGGAAGATATAACGAACAGGGAGCAAGGCTCAGGCTGGATGGTGGAAATTTTAGATTCTGATGAGAGAAAAAAATTGACCCAAAACAAATCCTACACACCTTATAACCAAAAAAGAATTCTTCCTCGGATGTCATTCCCTAGCTGGAGTCTTCACATAAGAGTACTGCGAGAAGGCTAAGTAGCTCCAGAGGTTGGAAATTGAATTTAGTGATGTCAAGTAATCTGGGCACTGATGACTCCTGCTCAGTGTTTGAATTATGAAAGTTCCCCAGCACCCTCAGGACTTTAGAGAGTTACTCTGGAGTTAACTGATGTCCCTCCTCCCAGACAAGCCATGATCCAGTCTGAAAATGGAAAACCAAAAATAAGTAA
>NW_011888850.1:4357488-4362391 GCF_000151845.1 Pteropus vampyrus
TAGCCCAGTGAGATCCATTTCATACTTCTGACCTCCAGAACTATAAGATAAAAAATTTGTATTGTTTAAGCCACTATCTTTGTTTTGGCAGCAATGGAAAACTGATATGTTTCTTGAGAGCCTCCAAGGCAAATGATCTTTGGGGGAAGACTGCTCAAAAGAATGGGAGGTTTGACCCAATGCCACACAAGATGCAGATGGAATTTTAGTTCCACTTGTCATGAAAGTTCAAACACCCAAACCAGCAAGCGATAAGTAAGGTCTGCAAATTTTCCCATTTGTGAAGCTACAGTTGTATGAACAGAAAGTACTACTAGCACCAATGGTCATGTTATGTACAACTTATCATCTGACATTGATGTATTGACTTATCTGGTATGTCTGGTATTGACTTATCTGGTATTCAATAGAATAGAAACTTTGTCAGATTCACTGCTATAGCTTCAATGCTTAAAATCATGCCTGGATCATAGTAAGTGCTCAATAATTTTTTATTAACAAACTCACTCATTCAACAAATTTTCGTTAAGACCATGCATCAAGACTGGAAAGTCAGTTAATTGTAGGCAGAGATTTGTATCTGTTTTGTTAGCTGCCATATTTCTGTGCATAGAACAGTACCTGGCACTCAATAAGCATTTATTGAATGGATGAGTGAATGATTTAAATGAATGAATGATTTAAAGAAAAGCCCCTTGCTTTTGAGGAGTCCATAGTCTAGTGGGCTTTGGTTTCAGATTTGTCGATATAGGCACTTACATCAACATTGAATTTGCTTTTCTCCTCAAAATTTCCAATAATTGGCAATGATTTGTCAAGTCAATGTCTTGTGGGGAGAAAGGAAAGCATGGAGAGAGGTTGGGGAAAATAAAATGGGAGTCTAAGTCGATGATATTTTTTGCCAGGTGATATGAGGCCTTGTCTAGACAAACAGAGTATCTGTTTTCTGTTTTCTGACACGATTAATTTCTACTTTTATTATTTTATAAATGTACATTATTTGTTATTTAACTACATTATATGCTCGTTGTAACTGAGTCAAGATTAGGTTTCCCCTCTTCAGTTCCGCTTCAACTCCCCCCAGACGTAATCGCTGTTAAGAGTTTGCTCTACATTCCCCTCTTCAAATATCTTCGTAGAAGCCTCGTTTTCAGAACTGCTTAAAATAAGTATGGGCCTAAGCCATAATAGGATACAAAATTGCTGTGAAAAACAATTTAAAAACATATACTAAAAATAATATGAAAGACAACAGTGTAACAGAAATCCCTAGATAGGAAAAATCGTTTTTTTAAATTGCCGTGATTTCTACAATAGCTGGTTTTCCCATGCTCTATATTTTTGTCCCTTTAAATTTTTTCATCTCTTGAAACTGGAGCCCCAAGTCTATTTGCCTCAGAATTAACAAATAAGCCTCTATTACTCCTTTAAAAAAGAAAAAAGAAGCTTTCCTGAAATTTACAGGAATACTTTTGTGAAAAGTTGTATAAAATACTTTGAAAACCTTTGTGCTTGTAGCAATGCAGGCAAGTGAGCATCTCAGTCACTATCTGTTATCCTAATGATTCTCGTCCATGACTGACTTCGGGTCCCAGTTTCCCCTGTCAGAAGAAAGGCATGTCAGCAAACTAGGATTGAAGCCCAATCAAAGATCTCACGGCTGTCCTTGAACTTCTCTCTCATTTTTACTCCCTCCTGACTCCGTGTGGTCCTGACATTTAAAGGCTAGTTTTATACTAGAATAATATTTAATATTTTTATATCGCTTAACAGTTTGCAAAGCAATTCTTATTTGATATCTGAGCTTCCCAAGAGACGTGTGCTACTGCTCTTGTGGTGACTATTAGCTCTCATTTCTCAGATGAGGAAACTGAGGCTCAGTGAGCTTAGGTCACCGTGGTCAGTTAGCAGTAGGGCTTTTACCTTTAAACCTCTTGCCTTTTCCTCGAAGCAATGTTGGTCCCCAGATAAGAAACCTCAGGTCATAACTTCCTGCCGCTGTCATTAACACCCTGACCTACTTATTGGAAAAAAAATTAGCCGAGGTGTTTTATTTCATTGTATGTTTTCATGGAGCCAAAACAAAATGTCCAGTATGCCTCTGAGGTGTCTCCTGAAATGGAGTATGGACTTACTTGATGGCGCATGTGGCCACCCCTGACTCTCCACTGATCTGACTCCAAGCCGCGCGGGAGCCCTGAACACTGTGTTCCTCAGGAACCCAGGATCGTGAATTCCCAACTTGCTCAAAAGGCACAGAGGTTTCCTACAGCATGTTTGCCAACACCACTCACCCAAGCATCTCTCTTCCCCTGTCCACACCACCCTTGCAGCAGGCCGGAAAGGCAGGGGAGTGGGAACAACAGCTAAGGAATCTTCCGAGGATTCGTCGAGTGTAACAGCAGGTCTGAATAGATGGGAGGCCTAGAGTCAGACCTCTAGGCTCTCCTGGAAGTTATGTCAAGCTTCAGGCTTCAAGTGGTTTGGTTTGTCAGTTCCATTTGTGCGCAAAGTTGGGGGCAAAGCATTATGGGAAAGCCCTGCAGTGAATAAACAGAAGCCGAGGGCTAAGGGAGCTCAGTTTGAATTCCACCTCTGCCACCAAATAGCTAGAAACCTCCTGACCTTTGAGAGTCCTTTTTATCTGGGAGGTAAAAGGAAGGTAGCACAATCTGCCTTTCCTGGTATTATTATAACGACCCAATGAAAAAAAGTTTGTGAAAGCACTTTAAAAACTGCAAAGCACCCAAACGACATCTGCTTGGATTTTTGTTGTTGGTGGTGGTGTTTTGTCTTCCAGATAGAAGTCTCTGCCAATAAAAGCCTTCCCCAGTTAGGGGACACTGATACAAACACGCTTCTCTCCATTCCCTCACTACTGACGCGCCTCTTCAGACAGCTCGCTGGTGAATTTTCTTCTCCTTTTCCCTGTACTTACTTGAGTCCTTTCCCCGAGGACTTACCTTGGTACCAAGCTTCAGTCCTCCTTCCTAAACTGTCTTACGAGACCTTGAGAGAGACCCATTTAATGCAGGGAAAGTAATCACAGGATGAAAATAAAGTTTTCTTTCTTTTCCTCCTAATCTGGGCGACACTGCTCAGACTGCTACCTTGACAGTTACGAAAGTTGAGGTTCTACATCAGGGACCGGATTTTGGTCTCCCAATACGTACTTTCTCTTATTCTATAATTACAGGACTCTTGGCTGGGTACATGGCTACTGAATTAAAGACCACATTTCCCAGTCTCCCTTTAGATGTGACCAGGTGACTAAGTTCTGGCCAATGGGAGATGAGAAGTGATGTGTGCAAATTTTGGGACCGATGCTTAAAGAGAAGGAACACAAAGAAGCAGTGGCCTGGGGCCCTGACCCTGCTAAGCCCTCCTGCCTTAGACATGACACAGAGAAATGAATTTCTCTCTGGCTTAAGTCACCATATTTGTGGGTCTTTTGTGATGGCAGCCCGACATAGATCATAACAGAGGTTATAAGAGGAAGACTTCTAGGTCTACAGCTTCATACTCTTTGAAATTGGGAAATTCCACGTCTACTCTAGACCTTGACCTAAAAATGGAAAATCTCACAGTGTTTTCCTATGACTTCCTCCTTCTGTGTCAGTGTTCACTATTATTATCGTTACTGTTGTTGTTACCTCTAACTTCGCTTTAAATAAGCCAGGGGATAGGAGCATGAGCAACAACAACAAAACATAGATAAATTGGACTTCATCAAAGTTAAAAAACTTTTTTGCATCAAAGGACATTATCATAAAAGTGAAAAGACAACCTACAGAAAGGGGGAAAATATTTGTAAATCATATATCTGGTAAGAGTCTCGTATCCAGAATATATAAAGTATTCTTAAAACTCAACAAAAAGATAAACAACCCAATTAAAAAGTGGACAAAGAACCTGAATAGACATTTATCTCTCCAGAGAAGATATTCAAGTGGCCAACAGGTACATGAGAAGATGCTCACCGTCATTAGTTGTTAGGGAAACACAAATCAAGACCATAGTGAGATGCCACTTCACACCCACTAGTATGGCTATAATTTTTTAAAAAAGGAAAATAGCAAGTATTGGCTAGGATGTGGAGAAACGCATCTTTGTACACAAAAGATGGGAATGAAAATGACTCAGCTGCTGTGGAAAACAGTTGGGTGGTTCCTCAAAAAATCAAGCATAGAATTACCATGTGACTCAGCAATCCCACTCCTAAGCATATACTCAAACAAATACCTGTACACACATATTCATAGCAGCACTATTCTCAATAGCCAAAAGGTGGAAAAATGTCCATCAGTGGATGAATGGATGAATATATGGTGGCAGACACACGCAATAGACTATTATCTAGCTATAATAAGAAATGAAGTATTGATATATGCTGTACATGGATGAACCTCAAGATCATTATGCTAAATGAAAGAAGTGAGATGCAAAAATGTCCGTATTGTGTGACTGCATTTATAGGAACTATCTAAATGTATAGAGACAGAAAGCAGATTGGTGGTTGCCAGGACTGGATGAAGAGGAGAATGGGGAATAACTGCTTCATGGGGTCTCCTATCGGGGGATGAAAACCATTTGGAACTAAATAGACGTGGTAGTAGCACAATATTTTGAATGTATTAAGTGCTTCTGAATGGTTCGCTTTAAAATTAAAATGATTAATTTTATGTTATATGAATCTCACCTCAGTTAAAAAAAACAACAACAAAACCACAGGGTGCCAAAGCAATAGTAGTATTGTTTGTTTCTAGAAAGACACCTGGCAGAGCAGAGCTCTGCTTGAAGAAAGAACCCAAACCCCCTGAGCAACGAGGCCACTAATGAGTGCCTCTCCTCCCCCAGAAGCAAATGTTCCTGCTCCTCTTCCCAGCCATTCATTAGGATCCAA
>NW_011888850.1:4362948-4383998 GCF_000151845.1 Pteropus vampyrus
CAGCCACCTTGCTCATTCCACTCTACACCCAATGGTCTCCTTTCTGTTCCTGACTCAGGGCCTTTGCACTTGCTGTTCTTTCTACCTGGAGGTTTGCTCCTGCCCTTAGCTCCTCCAGACCTCTGCTCAAATGCCATCTTACTAGTGAGTCATCTCATCCTGGCATCTCTCTTCCCCTTCCATGCTTAGTTTTTGTTTAATATTACTATACAGTTAACACCATTCAATATTTTAACTCCAAACACACATATTTTTGTTTATTTGTTTCTTATTTGTCTCTCCCTAAACAGTAAGTTCCAGGAGCTGTTCTGTTCTCTGTTGTATGCAGAGTGACTAGGATAGTGCCTAGAACACAGTAAGTAGTCTATGAATATTTATCGAATGAATGAATGAGTTCTTTGGAAGATCAAAGAGGACAATGAATGTGAAAATACTGTACAGATGTACAGCATTTTATTATCTATATCAAAATGAAATTGACCTCAACAAAGTCTACACCAGTGAGATTTGTGATATTTGGACAAAATAACAAAAATTAAAATTTTCAATATTTAGAGAAACGTCATTAACCCTGAAGGATATTTTAGGATCCGCCTTCGCTCTGTTTTTCGACCCTCAGCATTAGTAATCTTCCCAGGACTCATTTTATCAACCTTAACAAAACGGGCTTCAGATGAATGGCTTCCTGATACGTGTGAGTCGAAAGAGCCTGGGTATTTCATAGCCTGTGTGGGATTTTACAGACATATCAAATTGGCTTTCTATTTGCTACTGCAAAAATTAAATTAGGAATGAAAGTCATTTGGTTCAATGAAAATAAAAAACTAAACTCAATGTAGGGGGCGGGAAAGGCCAAATCACAGAGAGGTCAGGACTGCCAGGAAGGTTCCTTCTTAAAGTCTTATAAATAGAAGGTAATTTCTAAAATGTCAAGTGTTTCTCGGCTCAATTAAAATTATTTGTAGCACAAATGTTTGAAACCAGGGAGTGCTTTAAACCATGGAAATGCAGGAACAAGAATAATAAGCAACTAGGTTATTGTTGTTCAGGAGAAGTCTTATTTAAATGCTGAAGAATTTCAATCATGCGGGATGCCAGAAAGGCCTAGTTACAAAGGGAAGTGGAGCTGTTTCCCCTCAGATTCCTTTCCTCCTGCTTCTACTTAGAAATAGGAAACAGCCAAGAGCCATTTTGCAATCGAAACGGCTTCATTTCCCGTGTCCATTTAGAAGAAAGAGCCATAACTCAGCTAATACATATTTAGGACAGGTTGGGGAATGGCTGTGAAGCTTCAGCCCTGGGCTAAGAGCATATAACTTCTTTCTAAATGTGTTTTGGACTCCGTGGCTGTCATCTACTAAAGGATGAATTTTGCAAATATTATGAACTTATCCATTTGGGAAGCAAAAACAAATATCGGCTAGACCCAGCTTTTGTCATAGATAAATAGTTCTTTACATAGCAAGCCCAGGAGTGTTCAGAGCAAGCTTGCAAAGTCCAATGAAGAGTCAGTTCAAGCCAGAGGCATTATCATTTATTGTCAACATGAACTGTCACCACTCACGGCCATAATCGGAAAAATTACTGATGACTGATACCGACGGCAATGATGATGACTCTTGTAATAAACTTAATTAAAATAATGAAGCGCTATCGCACGCGATGTAGTTGTAGCACGGGTGGGATAATGTATACGTGCCACAAGGAAGTCACCAGCTAGCATGGTGTTCATATTTCAAACCTGACACAACCAGGGAGCCCCAGAAGCATCGCATGTGATGCCCCGGCCCCTCCCTTGTCTGTTAGGCCTACAGTTCCCACCAGTCTCATACACATAATTGCCAAAATAAGTGCAGTGACAAGAGGTCCACGGGTTACTCGTTTCGGCTGCAAACCCAGCCCAGCTGAGGGTTGGGACTGTCTCCTCCTGTCCAGCCTTCCCGTGGAGCTGCTTACCTAACGCCATGGGGATGACAAGTTGAGCTATGTGCTTTCCCTGCCACAGGCAACCTACCAATCAAAGGCGAGGGGAACCCTACAGAGAGAAGCACGCTGGCCTCCTGGAACACTGGCCCTGCGAGCTGACCCTCAGCCGGCCTAGACCATCGGTTCATTTTTCTTCCCAGAGCTTCTCGCTGCTTTCTTTGCCTCTGTTCCTTCTACACCTGAGATGCAAGGAGACAGTAGGAGAAAGAATAAAAACCTTTGAGGGACTTCTAAACCACCCAGAAGCCCGGCCTCAGGCCTAGTCTTACATCCATTTCACGTAATTGGTGAGGGCCTTAAAAACACAAACAGCTCTCATCCATAGCAGTAAGATCAAAGGGACGTTTACCCACTCACTTAACTTAGAAAAAATAAAACACCCACCCCAGCACAAATTGTGGCTTTTTAACTATCTTGTGGGACCAAAAACCTAATCAGAGCACAGAGGACTATAAACATGTAGGAAGGGAAGCAGACAGTCATTAAAATCTGATTATGAGCCCAGCAGTGCTGATAGGGCCTGATGGCCACCTTCCTGCAGAGGGACCAGGGACAGAGAGAGGAGAGAGTGAACAAAATCAGACTGGAACATCTTTTCTTCACATGTGAAAAAATTTGGAGCCATACAGGCCACTACAACTTGCCTCCTTTCAAGAGAAAAATTGGCCTCGGCGATTCATGGATTTTTTTTTCCTTCTGCTTGCTGATTAAACATTCATTGTATATCAATCACAGAGAAATGTACACTTTCACATGGCATATCATAGCAACCTTCTCTGACCACTGGAAACTGGTATTTGTTTCAGTCATTTATCCAATAAATATTTATTGAGCATCTGCTATATGGGCAGGCTCTGTTCTGGGTGCTGAAGACACAGCAATAACAAAACAAAGATCCTTGTCCTGGTAGAGCTTCCATTCTAGTAGAGAGACAGACAATAAACACATAAGCAAAATATGAGTATGTCAGAGGGGAAACATAATATAGAGAAAAAAGGATAGGAAGTATGTGTGGAGATGGGCTTCGATTTTAGCTTGGACAACCAGGAAAAGGCCGCACCGAGAAGGGGACATCGAGTGGACACCTGAAGAAGGGATTCTTGGAAGAACCAGAATTAAAATCAGAAAGAAATATCAAGACAAGTTATTAAAACAGAGACAGGCACAATGTTGGCCACTTGACCTGTTATCTCTTTAACAGTGCCTTCTGTTGGCACTCATCTAATTGTAACAAGTCAGGCAATCAAGGTCAAATGTACTTAGGCCAGTGCCTTAGGGTGTCTGTCACCCCAACTCTGAAGTCTCTCAAAATTTAAACGACTCAAAGGAGTCTCTCTTAGATTAAGCTCTTGTCCGTAGCAGAGCAAAAACACATATCTCCTGGACCCACTAGCTCTAGTCCATTCATTTTTCTACTGCTTGTATCACCCTGGGCACTACTGACATTTTGGACTGAATAAGTCGTTGTTGTGGGACTATTGTGTGCACTGTAGGATGTTTAGCAGCATCCCTGGCCTCTAATCATTAGATGCTAGTAGTGCCCCCAGTTGTGACAAAGATGTCTCCAGACTTTGCCCTAAGGGGCAAAATCAGCCCAGTTGAGAACTAGTGACCTAATGCGAACTGAATTAACTTTGAAAGTACATATACTCAAGAAAAATTCAGGGACCTTCAGCACTGACTCGGCAGCATTCATTCAGCCACTCTTTGGCGAGCCCCTTCTATGGTCCTTGTACAGTATGATGAAACTCTAGGTTGGTTCACACCCATCTCCTGCCACCATACATAGTAGGTCTCTTCTCTTTGGCTTCCCTGCCACTGGTCTGCCTCCACTCTACCCTTTCTCTACATAGTTTCTGTAAAGAGATCTGATGCTATCGCTCCTTTCTTTAAAAGCTTTCGACGGTCTTACAGAAGAAAATCTTAATGCCCATCATGATATTCCAGATCCTTCACAGTCCAGTCTCAGTTTACTTGTCTAGCTTCATCTTCACAGTGCGCTGCATCAACCTGATGCTCCAGCCTCCCCATTTTGTCTGTGTGTCTCAAACGAGGTCATTCTCTCTTGCCCTGATCGCACTCTCCCCTCTGCCTCAGCTCCAGTTCCTCACTTTTAAGTAACAAAGACTTACGTACCCTTTAAGGCCCGGCACCAATTACATTTCTTCAGTTAAGTCTTTCCAACATTCTTTTCAACCCTTTCAAAACAAATGGTTCTGGAACTACGTTCTCATAGCACCTTGAGGTTACGCTTCTACTATTGGATTGTATCTTAGCTCATCCATCCATCCATCCATCCAACAAATGCTTGTTTAGCACCCACTATGTGCCAGCCACTTTTCTAGACCCTGAGGCTCTAGATGTAAACAAATATGGCAAAAAGTTCTGTCTTCTCTGAGTTTATATTCTAGAGAGAGAGAGTTAGACAGAAAAAAAAATAATACTTATATGTCAGATGGTCATGACGCCAAGTGCTACCCTGGATTCTGGGAATAGATATGAGCTAGGCCCTACTCCTGCTTTCAAGGAGCTAATGGTGGTGAAAGTGGGGAGATGAGAGGTGGGGTAAGAGGTGGGAGAGTAGCCGTGAGGGGGTGGGGGGGAAAGACGGAAAGAGCACTTAAATACTATGCCCAAGTATGAGGAGTCCTCAGGTCACAGAGAGCTTGCTGAGACACAGCTGAAGCCTCAGAGAAGTTTTGACACGTCCGACCTGAGCTTCAGAATCTTCGGAGAGGGTTGGGACATTTGCAGGGTGGAGTGCATCTAGGGAGGCTCAGCCTCAGAGATAAGAAAAAATACAGTTTCTAGAAATGGTTGGATGGAACCCCCTCCAAATTTACCTCGGGCCAAAACAGTTCCCTTTGTTTCAAGGTCAGTTGACAAAGAATGCTGAAGACAGGAGAGGGGGCCTAACGCCATACCCTTGGTTCACATCCTGCTCCCGTAAACCTGACAACGACCTGAATTCCTGTGCTCCTGGTCAGGACTTCCTGTTAGAGACGGAGCTCGAGAAACTGAAAAACACCCCCATCCCTCCTAGGCTAGACCTCATAAGGTCAGACAAGGTTATACACAAAGTCAGACAAATTTCCATAATGCCATCGTTGAGGGTATATCCAGGGATAATAAAGGCTATTTCCTATGCCTGTTGAGTGAGAGGTAAATCAGAAGACATAAAATGATAAGCCAGAAATCATTCCAAGAAGTCAACATTCAGTTGACAAAAACACCCTGTGGGTTTTATTTGTCCCATTTAATATGGTTTGTCTGAATTTTCACCCCATCCTGCCAAGACTTCAGGGATGTGTTGACTTTCATTTCCTTGAAATAGTTAATCTTTGCAACCAAGATTCCAAATGAGAGGTTTAAACTGAGGATCAGCTCGCTCTGTGTGTAGGTCATTTAAGAGCTCAATCTCATCTTTGAAATATAGATTAGCCAGGAGAGTATGAGTTCAGCATTTCTATGTAATGTTGTTTCATTGATCCTGCAGGCCAACTGGACATGGCTTCAGATGGATACCTAAAAATTAGGTTTAAAACTTTCCCATCTTTTAATATTTTATAACCTGTCAGAAAATCAATTATGGACTCTGCCCCCTTTCAACACTTGGTGTCATGGGGGCTGATGTTTAACCAAAGTGAGATTCTTTCCTCTCCTTTACAAAAAGCAACGGACAAGTTCAGTGAACGGTGACTTCAGGGAAATTCTTGGATTTGTAAAGATTTAGAGATGAATTGAATAGCTTTGACCTGCTGAGTCCAGAGCTTGAGTTTCTCTCTCTCCCGTGCAATAGCCAGAGACCAGCTCCCCTAAACCCTGAGAAAGATCAGGGATCCAGAAGTTAGAGCTGTGGGAACCCAGCCATAATTTGAACTAGTCAAGTATCTTGATATATTTCTTCAAGCCCGGTGAATCAAAAAGAGCTTTCTCCAAAACTCATTTTTTTTTTATATACACATACATACACATGGAGCACAGTCTTTTAGGTTTAAAAATAATTTTCCAGTTTTTTTGTAGTAGAGGAGAATGTAAAGGAAAGAAAAACATTAGGAGTGATTTTTACACCAAAGTGATTTTTATTTTATTCTTTGTCTTTTCTGTATTCTACAAAATTTCTCATATGAAAATCGATTAGTTTTACAAGAAAAAAGTTTTTTTTAAAAAATGAGAACTTAGATAAAGTCATACCAACATACTTCAAGAACCTATGGTGATAGAGAGTGGAATTGATTTCGGCATCAGGTTAACAATAAAAATTTCTACTTCCATCACATGGGAGTTATTAAAGAAAGCATACACGTACCAGTCACTACTGAATGGCCACATGCATCACAATGAACTCTGGTTTGTCCCATGAAAATAGGTGTATTAAGCATTCATTTTCAAGAAACAGGGCAAGGAAGGAGGGAAAGGAGAAAAGCATGAAGTTCTGAGCTATGAAGAAAGAGAATAAAAACAAGAGGAGATGAAGAGTCAGAAAAAGAAAGAGAATTGGGGAAGGTGGCTGTGGACGCGAGCAAGTGTTGGGGTCAGTGTCGGGAAGTTCCAGGTCCCCTCACACTCATATCTGTTGCTGGAGGTACAGCGGCAGCAGCACAATATCCCCATCTCTGGTCGTACTTTAACTGGACGTAGAACACTTTCTGTCTTTCTTATGCTGACATTTGATAACCGGAGGAGGCCTGGGAGAAAGACACCCACAAGCAGCTGCCTGTGGAATGCTGGCCGAAGCTTCCAGAACAGGAATATCAGTTGCCTGCCTCTCTTTCCACTTTCTAACAAATCGCAGACCGAAAACCAATAGGCTTAAGTCTAGCCACCAGTTGAGTCTCACAGATCTCCCAGTGGCTAAAAGCCTGAGAAGTCTTGGGAAGAAGGTGACGTGTTTGGCCCAGGGGACAGGGAGAAGTAAAGTGGTTGCTGGTAGAAGGCAAAGGGGTGGGTGGGGGGTGGTGAAGCGGACGTGCTGAATCACATTTTAAAACTTATGAATTATTACTGAATAGATTAACAAAGTATATGTTCAATTCCTGCATCCTGCACACCTGCCTGGTTGGTTCTGAAAACTCAAGTTATTTCTTGCATATTGCATTCACTGAATTGGCCAGGTCCCTGAAATGTGTCGTTGGACAAATTAACACAGGCTTGTTTTTTTCACTAAATGGAAGGAAACATACCATTTTCTTATCCCTGTTTGGCAATGACGTGTTACCTTGGATGAAGAAAATATCTAAACATCCTCCTACTTATTAGTTAGTAGAGGCCTCCTCATGCAGACCTCACTCTCAAATCCACCTCTCACTAGCCCTGGGGCCTCGTGCAAGTTAACTTACCTCTCGCTCCCTGAGTTTCCTCACCCCTAAAATGCAGAAGATAATAACACGGCCTACCTCACGAAGACTTTTGCCAAGGTTTGCCAACTATCCATGTTAATGGCTGTAAAGCATTTAGAGGGCCCAGCAGGACATTAGTGCACTGTGTTCACTGTTATTATTTCAATCATCGGCACATACAGTAGTCCCCCCTTATCCATGGGAGGGTATGTTCCAAGACCCCTAGTGAACCCTGAAACCGCGGATAGTACTAAACCCTATATATAACAAGTTTTTTCCTATACACACATACTTATACCTATGATAAAGTTTAATTTATAAATTAAGCGCAGTGAGAGATTAACAACAATAATAAAATAGAACAATTATAACAATATACTGTAATAAAAGTTATGTGAATGCGGTTTTGTCTCTCAAAATGTCTTGTTATACTGTATGTATGAGATGAATCCACTTGACGAAGGGATGACTCACATCCTGGGTGGGACAGAGTGGGATGGCAAGAGATTTTACCACACTGTTCAGAACTGCACACATTTTAAAACTTATGAATTATTTCTGGAGGTTTTCATTTAATATTTTGTACTGAAATTGCAGAAAGCGAAATCGCAGATAAGGAAGGAATTCTGTACTTTTAGTACCTGGTATGTGCCAGGCGCCATGCTGAACAGCTGGAATAGAAAAGTGGGGATGTCTTCGGAGCTTATATCCCCGTAGAGTAAAAACAAAATCATAAAAAAAATAACAATAACAATGGCAGCTCATACTTACCGTGAGTATAATATCTGTGATCTAATTTGATCCTCATAATAACCTTAAGAGGTAGATAAGAATATTATTTATAGGAGAGGAATCCACAGGCTTAAAAAAGTTGAATGCCTTGATCATACGACACAGCTGGTGAATGACAGAATCAGGGCTGAAACCAGCTCCACGGCTCTCAAGTTCTAAGTCTTAATCATGCTTTTCTTTAACGTTAGTAAAATGTGGGCTACTTTCAAATAACAGTCATGGTTTTGGAGAACAACACACACACCCCGTCCCTCCGTGTTAAAGAGTCATTGCCTTGCCTCTCATTTCTTTTATGCCAGGCACAGAGTTTTTTGGTAGCCACTCACTTAATATGATGAAATTGAGCCTCCCAGTGTAAAACATTTTCCTTGCTGGTCAAAGGAGCAATTCAGCATTCAAAAACATTTAACACTGTTCAACTTGGCCTTCACGCTGGGAGACAAGCATACCTCTCTAGGCCTACCCTGAGCCAATCACTGGAGAATGGTTTAATTGGTTAATCACATAAATTACAATCACTTAATCATTTTAATCACCATCAGCCAATTAGCTTAGAGTTATGGGCTCTGAGGTAACAGTTATGCAAATGTTTGTTCCACTGTAGGCTATTAACAGCCATATTTTCTCGATCAAGCTGACAGAGACTGATGGGTGAGGGAAGAAAAGGGAAGTGAGCATTTATTTAGTTTAAATTTCTTTCCCGTTGGGTTATAATGAAGTGTTCAATGGGCAGAAGCACCGAGCACAGTGATTTCTCTTTCTTACTCAATGTGAGTGGGCCAAGAGCATCAGGGGGAGGCCCCTGACGAAAGAGTCGGCCGTGAAGAAGGGAGGGAGGACAGGCTAAGAGACTGTGGAATCAAGACTAAGAGTTTAGTACGCTATTGCCGAAAGCAGTGACCTTGCTGATCGGCCATGGTATCATCATGTCACAGATAAGGAAACTGAAGACCAAAATGGCAACATGACTTTTGCTGCCACCTCTTCTCCACCAGGCAACTGGGAGTGTCCACTAATAATGCAGGTGGATTAAGTTCTAAAGGAGCATCTGTCTATACTTATTCATTACCACCTATAATAATAATTACTATCTAATAACAATGAAGACTATAGAATGGCCCTGGAAAGATAAATCATCATTGGTGGGCCAGAAACTTTGAAGAACACCTGAAACACTGGTCATGTGACAGTAAATGTGCTCTATATATCCAGTCCCCAGTTTAGTGCCTGGCACAGGATAGCTGTTCAGTAAACACTTGTGAATGAATGAATTATTAGTGGTCAAATGTAAATCTAAGAGCCGGGAAAAGAAAGGAGTTCGAATCTGTTGAATGTGACTGAGTTCTGCAAACACGTATGAATCGTATGCATGAGACAGTGGCTTCTGTAGCGTAGCCTTCTGCTTGCTTTCATCTCCTACAGCACCTGGTGAAACAGAGCTTTCTGCTGGGTGGTTGACAGTGCATAGGCTCATTTGCGAGCCTTCAGCTATAATAGTTTCAAGTGCCATGCCAGTGAAGAACAATGAGAATTTCAAAGATAGAACTAATTCTGTCAGGAATGTGCAGGAAGTGGCATGGTTTTGGGATCCCTAAAAGACACATTGTGACTATGGCAGTCTGGTCTTTCTTCAAAGAATACCTTAACTGTCCCCAAGACTTTGCCTGCCTTTGCTGGTAAGTTAAGCATAGGGTTGGGGTTGAACTCTCCTCCTCATTTTACACACACACACACTTACACACATACACACACACACACACTCACTCACACACACACATGCCATGTTTATTATAAAATCTTATTCATTCACTTAATAATACCTATTGAACTTTTACCGTGTTCCAGAAATCATGCAAGGGACAAGGCAAACAGTACTGAACATCAAAATCCTTGTGATATGATGACAAAATATTGTCAGGTGCAGAGTGGAGAGGTCAGTTCTTGAAGGCTGACATAGTCTTGGAGAACTTCCTGAAGGAAGTGAGTTTTGATCTGGGGAGAAACTAGATGAGAAGATAAAGGTGGGAAACTTCAAGTAGAAAATTAATTTGGCCTCACAATTTATAGTACATAAATGTCTGAGAAATATCTACATCATTAGTGTAGGCATAGTTTTTTTTAAAGGGCTTTCTATTTTCCAATTTAATAATTTTTAATTGCCTGAAAGAAGTAACTGGACTTGTTTGAACTTGTTTATATAGGGCCCAGAGGTGCCTTACGCACAGGCTGGTAGGTTGGTAAACGTTTATCGTAGCTTTCTGTTTGACCCGAGCCAATGACATCTGCTCTCTTGCTTGCCTTCCTTTTCTCTTTCTTACTTTTCTCCAACAGGGGAAATGATATTGACCTAACCTACCACTGTTGTGAGGGAAAACTGATTTAAAAAAAAATAAAGATGGTAACACACCTCAGAGATGGAGGAAATGCTGTAAAAAAATGCCCGACAATAAGTATGGTTAGCTTAGTGAGACATAGAAAACAATGAGGAGAAATGGAAAATTTGACAAAAACCACGTAAAAAGGTTTTAAAGATTTTCTTCCTTCTACATTTACAACAGTCTTTGTAAATGTAGTTATTGACTTTGGATTTTTTTCTTGCGCTTAATTAGTCGAAAGCTAGGCGGACACTCTCTAAAATCCTTCTATAGGTCAAACCCTAGCCAGAGTCCATATTCCTAAGGACAGAGCTGTCGAACCCCTGTTTCATCACTTCTCTTTCCCGCCCTCCTCATTCATACATACTCAGCTTGCACGATTTATATTTGCCCTTGTAAGTATGAAGTCATTTTGTTTGTCTCTGGAGATTGCCCCCACCTTCCTTCCTAAATACAATATAGGTTCCTGACTTTCTGGGGGTGGGGGGTGGGGAGGGGCTTGCTTAACGAGGATGCCTTGGCAAAACAACTCTCTTAAGAGGCCTTATAAAATTAGAACAGCAGGTTCAAAACTGATTCTGACTCTAGCACCTATGAAATGCGGTCAGGCCATATGCCCTGTTTGGCTCAAATTTCTTCCTCTTCATGGTTCAAGATGGAATTGAAACTTACCCTAGGCATTCCCTAGACTCTAAGTCCGGCTTGATTTATATAATATAGGATAGTTTGTGTCTTAGTTTGAGTTTCCCCAGAAGTAGACCCAGAGACAAGGATTCAGATGCAAGTCATTTATCTGGGAGGGGTAGGGAACACTAGCAGGGGGGAGGGGAAGCAAGGCAGGAAGGGAGCTAATAATGGGTGAGTAATGAAGCCAACTGTCACAGTGAGTGACTGGAGCTGAATCTGGGAAATGGTGTAGGACACATGCCTCAGAACTAGCTCACCAGATGGTCGGTGAACTGGGGTATTTAGACACCAACTTGAGTCAGGTTGAAGGCTGCCGAAGGAGGGGTCGTTAACTCCTGGCAGAGAGTTTTGCTTAGTTCCACAAAGAACCCTCAGGCTTGGAGATACAGGTACAGGCACTAGGAAGTCATCCTTGTCCTCGGGAGTTCATTGAAATGGTGGGGTCAGAGGGCTGTGGACCTCACAGATTGAGCAGCTACTATAGTTTGAATCATAATCTTTGTATTTTCTTGCCAAAAGGTACAAATTGGAAGGTGCCTCAGGGACAGAGGAGCGGGCTCTGCCCAGGAGACTGTCTCCTCCCTCTAGGAGATATAAACAGAGCAAGGTCATTTGGACTCACTGTTGGCAATGTGCCTTGAGTAACACTGTAGTCATGACTCAAGCATCAGACTTACTATAATACAGATACCAGCTTATTACAGCATGACCACAAATATACACCAGGATCCAGAGGATGGTACCAAAGAGCCCTTAGTTTTCCCTTTGGATCATCTATGAGAGGAGGCTGGAACAGCCCTAGACCTTGGAAGGGGAGTCATGATTGGTGCTTCAGTCCTCTGGCCAATGATTGGTATAGACATGGCCATGTGTCCTAGTCCCGGTCTATGAAACCTGAAGGGAAGTTGGGATTGTGGGTACAGGGAATATGGAAAAGGTTTTTCTTGTTCATGAAAGATATCTGAATAAGAACATCCATCTTTTTTTGCTAGACGTCTTAGAATTTGCTTCTGATGCCTGGGACTTCTACACTGTGCTACCACATGGGCAATCATTGACATGATGAGGCAGTATAGTAGGAAAATGGCAAAGCCTTGGGTCCCTGAGTCTCTGAGTCACCAACCCAGGAGACACTCCACTTTCAGATTTCTTGTTTTTTCAGTTTAAGACACTTTGGGTTGGGTTTCTTTCCATTTAAGACACTTTTCTGTTACTTACAACTAAAGGAATCCAAAGTGTACAATGTCACTTAACCAAGCTGGTGGGTGAAGAGGACTTCTTCGTGTTAAAGTAATTGAGATTGTACCTACAGAGACTGGCTCAGACTGGAAGCCTGGTCCATGATGACTGCCCAAAATCTTGTTTTTAACTGTCGTAGCTTGGGCTGCCATAACAAAATACCACTGGCCAAGTGGCTTAAATAACAGAAATTTATTTTCTCACAGTTCTGGAAGCTGAAAGTCCAAGATCAAGGTGCTGGCAGGGCTTGTTTCTCCTGAGAACGTTCTTCCAGGCTTGCAGACAGCTGCTTTTTCTCACTTTGTCCTCACCTGGCCCTTCCTCAGTGCATGTATATTTTCCAGATGACTGATGTGTGATGTTTCAAAATCACGTATGGGTAAAAGATCTAATCAAACTGAAAGAAATATCAATTAATTTTAATGTAAGAATGTATGAAAATTTCATTGATAATGAGTTTAGATTCCACATTGCAAATAACATTTAAGAAAGTAATACTTGTGAAGTTTTGGTGTAGTATCAAAGAATGTCCACCATTATCTGAAAGGCTATTAATATCTGCGTAAACTCAATTTTTAAATATACTTCAATCAAAACAACATACTGCAACTGATTAAATGTAGAAGATATGAAAATTAGGCTGACTTCTATTTATTCAGACACCGAGAGACTTGCTTAAATAAAAAGAATAATGTGAATCTTCTCGTTTATGTTTTGTTTCAGAAACTGGTAATTTTTCATATTATATATTATTTTTGTTGATGTGAAATGGGTTTATTATTGTTATTTTTAAATGAATTAATAGATATATTTTTTAAAATGTTAAGATACAATGCAATAAATATTGATAAATATGACCTATGTAAACATGAATTATTTGGAATCCTTAATAATATTTAAGGAAGTAAAGAGATCCTGAAACCAAAAAGTTTGAGAATTACTAACGTAAAATAATCAAAACCATCTGAAAAGCTGCATCAGTGTTCTTCTCAGTTGCAGACAACAGGAACTCCTCCGATCAGCCAGTTTAAGCAGAAAAGGAATTTATTTAAGGCTATTAGGTAGCCCACCAAGGTTTGATGCTTCCTCTGCCACATTTGTGAACAAATGGATTCCATATATCCTCACCAAGAAGAAAGTGACGTATTTTCAATACTAAAAATATTTTGGTTCAATTCAGGTATCAGATTTTAGGGTCCCTAGATTTGGAAGGTAATGCAAGAAAATGAAAGGACATTTTAAAGTAAATTTCTCCTTTCTTGTGATTGTCAAACTTCCAACTGTTACAGAATGAATATCTTGAGATGGTACGATTGATAGTAATCATCTGCTTATAGTCTCCAAGACACAAAAGTAGGCAGGCAGTGAATCTGAAATAGACCCATAAAGCTGAGAAACATTAAAAGTATGAAAGAGCCATTATAAACTCCTATTTAGACTTTTAAAACAACCAAAAACTGGCATTACTGCCAGTAAGGGTAATGACTAAAAATCATACCTTTTTCCATTTGTATAGGTGGAAAGAGAGAAAAGAATGAGAAAGAACAGATGAAAAATAATATGGCTATCTTAATTTTTAGCAAAGAGCAGTTAAGTTTCCAGTATCCAATAACCAGAAGATTCTATCGTCTTTGGTTTAAAGAGAAATTCTTTTTTTCTTTTAATTTTATTAAGTTTATTGGGTGTACAATTCTATAATACCTCAGCTGTATATTGCATTGTGTGTTCACCACCCAAAGTCAAATCTCCTTCCATCACCATATATTTGACCCCATCCCCTTTTCTACCTCTCCCCATCCCCTGTCCCTCTGGAAACCACCGTACTGTTGTCTTAGGCTATGAGTTTCGTTCGTTTGTCTTGTTTGTTCATTTGTTGCTTTCAGTGAAATCATATGGTTCTTGACTTTTTCCATCTGACTTATTTCGCTTAGCATGATATTCTGAAGATCCATCCATGTTGTCGCAAATGGCAGCATTTCATCTTTTCTATGGCTGGGCGGTACTGCATTATATACATATACCACATTCAAAGAGAAATTCTTACTTCTTGTTTATTCTGTCCCTGGGAAGGTAAGCTCTTTGAGAGAAGCTCTTTGGTGTGTCTTGCTCATCACTGTACCCCAAGTACTTGGAAAAATACTTGGCCTATGGTAGGTACTCAATAGATACCAGTCGAAGAAGTGAACGAAAAAGACTCTCTTGCTTTCCTTTTATACTACGGCCATTCTGCATTCTTCAGAAGTCCCAATACTTTCATAAATGTATGCCTTTGCATATAAACCACTTAATTCAATACAACAAATAACTGAGCCCCCACTGACTGTTCCGGGCATGAACAAATGGCACAGAATCTGTCCTTAAAGAACTCTTGACTGATCAGTGTATTATGCCAATACTTCTCAGACTTTAATGCACATACGAATCTCTGGGGATCTTGTTAAAATATAGATTCTGCTTCAGTAGGTCTGGAGCAGGATCCAAGATTCTGCATTCCAACACCACCCCCAACCCGCCCCCGCCCCCGCCTCCGCAGCTGATACTGATGCTGTTGGTCTGCAGCAATGAGGAACAAAGCATTCTGATATATTTGAATGTGTCATGGCAACTGGGAAGATGGCTCTGTCAACAAATTGAGCCAGAGCCTGATTCCCTTACCATGTATAGACTTAACCCCGGTCTTTGTCCTGGAGGTATTTAGGTCCCAGATTATACACCTCCCAGACAGGGGACCTGGGGATAGTCAGTCTTAGCTTACAGCTCTGCTGAGGTGTCAAAGAGATGTGATAATGTATGCGGTATGGGTGATGAAGGAAGATAAAGCTTTTACCTATTTTGCACAGACAATACAGTCAGGTTCTCGGAATGTATCATTTTCTTTTCCACCACTGGAGACATGAACACATTTTCATTGTCACATCTAGTTGAAATATTTCATAAATCTGCAGGGTAATCATTTAGAATTTAAGTTCTTTCCCACTAAAAAGTGTTCATAGAGGATATGAAACTTAGCAAAATGCAAAGAATTTTTTTTTCCATATCACAAATGCGCTTCCTCAGCAACTAACAACTTTCAAATGATCTGTCACACTTTGCATAATTAAGTCACAGTCTCAATGGCAGTGAATCATTGCAGCAACGGTTAGATAGTACTAATAGAATATGGAGTATGGAAGGGAAGAATTTCTGTGTTAGTAAATTTCTCTTACATCAGGCTAAGTACTCCGCATAGCGAATGGAGATTGAAGGAAATAAACTGTCAATTTAGATCCCCAAAAGGGCATTTCGAGAGCACCAACGAGGGTGATCCCTGCCCTTGAGTATCCTGCAATCTTATGAAGAACAAAAGGTCAACAACGAAATAGAGCATCATCCAGATACTATGATAACTACAAGTTGCTTATAATAAGAGCCATTTGATGGAGTCTTTTTAAATAAAATGTTTTGTGTCTATTTTCTTAACATTTGCCTCAGCCATCTAACGACATGACTTCTTCATCCCTTAGAACTCTTCTCCCTTCAAGACTTTGAGTTCAGATTCAGTTCTCCATTGTATCATTCTTACTTTCGACTTTTCCTACCCCGCTTTCATTTAAGCATCCCCAGGACTTGCTATCTTTTCAGACAAGTGTGGTGATTCAGAACACATAGGAACATAAACTCTGGAGCCTGACTTTCTGGGTTTGTGTGACCTTGGGTAAGTCACCTAATTACAGTGTGCGTGTGCCTTTATTTTCTCATCTGAAAAATGAGGATAACGATCGTACTATTTCATAAGATCATTGTGAGGATTAAGTAAATTCAGTAATGCATGCAAAGCACATGGAAGAGTAGCTGGCTCATAAGTACCGTGGAGGTGTTTCCTCTCCTTACCATTGCTGCTCTTTATTCTCACAGTTCACTTCCAGCTGTACAGCTTCCCTTGCCTCCTGACCGATGATGGTCGGTCTGCCACGTCTGCCTTCACAATGTACAGCCCTGGAGACCCCTGGCGTTGGCCTTCTCCACTTCTACTGCTCAGATGTCAAGTACAGTTAGAGAAAAATAAAGTCGTGGACCCCAGGCTCACTATGACTCTTGTTCTTGGGAACTGTCCCCAGTACACAGGGGGTGGGCTGCCAGCCCTTACCCCCTGGATGTAGCTGATTGGTCTAGGAACAGACTACTGGTCCATGCTGGGCCCATCATTCTCTTTCCCAGGAAGTTCGAATTGGAAAGGAGGCCTTAATCTGAGCCTTATTAACAGCAGAACTTTAGAGAGAGAGTCCCTGACCTCTTCATGCTCAGGGCCCTAGCATTGCCCTGGCTCTCTCACTTCCCTGGGCTTCTGTTGAAATACCTGTGTCTTTTCAATAAATTCTTAATTTCTCAAATGCTGGCCAGAGTGTTTCTATCTTCCACGAACCAGGAAAACCTCAACTGAGCCTGCCAAGAAATAATTACAATGAGGTCTTCTACCAAGATGTGCTGTTTAATCTCAGATAACCCATCGCTATAACTCAGGGCTTATTTATTCATCTCTCTCTCTCTCTCTCTCTCTCTCTCTCTCTCTCTCTCTCTTTGTTTTTGACTCCCCGGGGAATTTTCCACAGCAGCAGTTTGAAATTTTCTCCAGTTAGGACGCGCTCAGCCCTCCCCTATGCTTTCATGCAGTGTTGCTGTCTGCACACTGAAACCAATCAGGAATCTAAAATGTACCAATGCCTGGGTCCCACCGTCAGTGATTTTGATGTCATAGGTTGGAGAGCAGCCTGGGTTATTCCGATGTGCTCCTGGGGTTGAGAACTACTCCTAGCCAGATCGAGATTATTCTACACAAGCTCCTTCAGCAGACTTCTGCTTACTCCAACAATTTTCACTTTCTCTAGTCTTTTTCTCCTTCCTTGTGGGCTCAGAAGATGGCATGTACCTGCCCTAGGCTAAGGCCTCCACTGGTGAGGTGGCCAATCCCAAAACTGTCTTAATTATTTCACTCTTCTTCTTCCTTCCTGCTCCTGCAGCCAAGCTCCTTAGAGGAGTAGTCTATAGCCTATAGGTTCCATGAGGTGCTAAATCAAATTAGAAAGAGTACGTTCCATGCTAAATCAAATTAGAAAGACGAAAGAATATATTTAACCACTTGGGCATCACATGACATAGCTATTGCAATTAAGGATTTTTAATGAGTGAGAAATGTGCAATACTAATAACAATGATAGCGAACACATAATAGGGTGCTTACTACAGGAAAGTCAGGCGCTGTACTCGTATCTCATGGGGGGCGTTGTGAGAAACCCCCTATGAGATACGAGGTATTATTGCCACTTTACAAATGAAGAAACTGAGATATGGCAAGGCTCAGAAACTTGCCCAAGGACATCTAGCTGGGACACAGTGCAGCCGGGATTCAAGGAGATGAATAGTAAACACTTAGTAACAGGTCGTGGTTTGTCATTTAAGAAACATATACATGCATGTTTTGTTCTAACTTAAATAGTTCTCTCTATATGGTTAACTCCGCGCTTGGCTTTTTTAAATGGCAGTCTGACCAGGATTTTAAAATTAAGACAAAAATTAAACAGCTGCTGTCCTTTAGCTTACAATCACTTATTTCTGTAGTTACAGCCTTTTATTGTTTTTTTAATGAGAAAGAGAATGTGGGAGGGTAATTGACAGCGTTTTATAGTCTGTGTGAAGACCAACTAAAGTCTAATCTGGCCATGTCATATGCTAATATTGATTAAATTTAATGCTGAGATTTTTCAGCAAATGAAAAAATTCAATCTATTCATCTCAGCTTAGGAGGGGCCGTTTATGGAATTCTTGCTGTTCGTAATTGACGGCTGTTAGAACAGACACTGTGTAATGCCGTTACTCTCGGTGATTATTTTTCACTTTCCTTAAGAAATGACAAGTTGCAGTAGCGCTCACTATGAGTACTCTTTGCCAAGCTAGTCTGTGCGGGCTGACGGCTGACGGCGGATTCACCAGATGAGCACCAGCAGGCCGAGTGAGGCCACCGCCGCTCCCACCATTATAACTGGTTCACCCCAGCGACAAACAAGCCAAAGCTACTGCTACCACCTCCACTACAAAAAGCAATTGACTGCTGCTCAATTAAGCAGAAATGAGACTGTCACTCACTGAGGCAGAGACGTGAGAATTGCCTTATCTGGTTCTCAATAGCAATTTGGGTTTTTGGAAGTTATTTTATAGTTGTAATTACAAAGGGAAATGAAGTCTGCTCTGTGATGTTACCAGGTGCTCTTCCTCCATCGTAACCTTGATAAATAGCCCCCCAGAGCAAACTCGCTGGCTGGTCTGCTAACCGGTTTTATTACGCAAATACAGAATTGAAAAACCACCACTTAATTAAGGCAATGTCTACAGACTTAGGGAAGTAGTGGGCTGTCCTCATTCACACTTTTAGGTGAATGATAGAAACTGTCTTTAAAGTCAACAAAATCCTCTTCGACCATGAAAACCACATTCTAATCTAGACTTTTTATTTAAAAATCAGAGTTCACAAGATAGGATCGACGTATTGCCAAGAGCTGGACTCCTCTATAAACTAGTTTCTAGTCCCAGGGAGTCACTGGAGACAGGTGCAATCACGTGACAAGCTCCAGCTGGCATCGGGGAGAGCCCAACTTCTCTAGAGCTCTGTCTGCTTCTAATTTCTCATGGTCAGACTTCAT
Source organism: Pteropus vampyrus (assembly GCF_000151845.1). Classification (NCBI taxonomy): domain Eukaryota; kingdom Metazoa; phylum Chordata; class Mammalia; order Chiroptera; family Pteropodidae; genus Pteropus; species Pteropus vampyrus. Next base: position 4,382,041 of record NW_011888850.1, read on the forward strand.
TCAGGGTAAGTCCTTCCCCTTTTCTCTACTCCACTTCTCACTTAATGGAGTTTTCTACAGTGGAATCACTTCTAAGGAGGCTATTGAGAAAAATGCTATAGAGACAGACAGGAGCAGAGTCATAGGTTTCTAGAACGTTGGGAGAGACTTGGGTAGCTGCGCTGTCCTGTCCCTTCTTTGACAGTGGAAGGGACTGAGGATCTGGGAGATAGAGTGACTGCCCCCAGGCCAGAGAGAAAAGCAAGTCTCTGAGTCCCAGGCCAAGACCCTCGACAGGAAAACCTGAAGTGCTGTGTGGAATCCAGTGCAAAAACCACAACTTACACTTTACATTTGACATACAGCGTGGGTTGCACAGCTTTTTCTCTGTTTCTCAGAGAGAGTAGTAGCTATTGGTTAAATGGTCAGGCCCCCTCTTGAAATGGGCATCATTGTATGTCTGTATTAAAGAGGGCTCCAATGACGGGACATTAAGCATGTGCCATCTGTTAGGTGCTGCCCTGATCAGTAAGCTTTCTGATGGGATTCCCATCATCCCCTCCCCCAAAATAATAGAGGGGGGCTGGGGTCTTTTCATACCTTTCTGCCTAAAAAGTTTCCTCTAAACCTCAGACATAGCAGTGGAACTAACCAATGAATCTTCATCTCCCAAGTATTTCAGAAACTCTACACCTCTGGTGGCCTGAGCAAGAAAGCACTTGCAAGGAATTGGGTTGGTGTGCTAAGAGCTAACCTTCTGACCCTTGCAATAAACAAATAGTAAAGTTGTCTTTTGCTAGTCAGTACAAAACTCCCTCTCGCTGCTCTAAAAACCATTTGGAATGGGTCCAGCTTACATATCTGTTGGATGTTTAAGAAATAGATTAAGAGGTCAGCAGGAAAAAGGAGACATCTCCAGATGTTGTCTAAATGGACAATGGTAAGAAGAAAGGAGTTGGGGGCGCTAGTTATGGTGAAAGAAAAAGGGGGCTAATCAAGGCCACACAACCAGAGAAGCCTAGAGTCACCAGGTGAGGGAGCCTGTGACAGTTAGGATTTGTTCAACTGAGAGTAGCAGAAAACTCAAGTCGATGGGATTAAACTATATTAGGCAGTACTCATTAAACTTTCAAGTGCACATTAATTACTCAGGGATCTTATGAAAATGCAGATCCTGCCTCAGTGAGTCTAGGGTAAGGCCTGAGATTCTGCATTTCTACTGGCTCCCAGGTATTGCTGATGCTGCTGGTCTTCAGAGAGTATTTTATAAGCCATGTTTCCCACAAGACAACTGGAGGGACAAGCTCCGGGATTCCTCGTCCAGAGGCTCTCCCTTGTCCTCAAGAACTCAGTTTTTTTGTACTTCTCTGGCTACTGCTTTGGCTGAAGTCAAAGGATGTCTCATCTAGCATTCACACAATGGGTTCCAGTGTTTTCCTCTTTATTTTCATCCAGTAAGTGAGAAATTGCCAAGCAGAGCTATGGAAAAATCACCCCGATTGGACTAGCTTGGGTCACATGCCCACCCATGAGCCAGTGACTTGTCAGAGGAACGGGATACGTGAAATCTGCTTCAGCCCATCAGGCTCCACCTCTCAAATCGGGTGAGGGAGGCGTTTCCACTGAAGCACAGCCTTCACGGTCAAGAAGTGGTTAACAGATAAAAAAACAAACAAACTAGGTGCCGTAGGAGGGCGCATGGGAAAATGGACACTTGGGAGCCAACCAACAGAGCCTTTGGTTATGAGAGTTGGCGAAGGTGTGGGCTGGCTCTGCATTCTTTGCCAGTCTTGGATCCTTTGATGCCCTGAAGCTTTTCCTCTGTGTTTGCAAGGTTACACTGAGAACCTCACACCCAAGAAGGGTTCTGCCAATGTCCCCCACCACGCACACACACTCACACTAGTAATCCACTCAGGAAAGGTGGTAAGACACAGATAGGGGCATTCATGTTTCACAAGCAAAGTGTCCTTCTTTGC
>NW_011888850.1:4384663-4398755 GCF_000151845.1 Pteropus vampyrus
TGGTACAGTACAGATATTAAACATATGTGTGTAGCAAGTGGAATTGGAGCGGGGAAGGCAGTCACAAACCCACGAGATTCTTCAGCTACGCTCTCCTTAATAAAGATATTCTACAATAAGCAAAACTAATGATGCCACCAATTGTTTTTGAAACTGAAAATACTAATAGAAAGAATGATTGATCATTTCCATCCGTCAAGAAATATACTCCAAAAGAAGGAAGCAATAATAGAATCATGGATCTTATCAAATCTAGATATAGCTTGTCCCCATCTTTATAGCACCTTTCTCAAATAAAAGAAGGAAGAGAGGGACGGAAGGAGAGAAAGAAAGAAAAGAAGGGAATGAGTGAAGGAAGGAGACAGAGGGGTCAGAAAAGAGGGGAGAAATTTGCTGGGCAAATTTCTACTTTGGCCACTAAGCAACGGGGCTGAAGACTAAGTTATTTTCTCCTTCTGCTTAGGTCCTCGTAAGATAAAATCATAACTAAAACTTAAGAGTCTTTTGAGAATTACATGGTGTTGCCTGTATATTCTATTAAATCTCCATTTGAGAAACAGCCAAGGCAACCAGCCACATTAGGAGTGGGACACTGCCAGGCCTCCTTACTGGAGCCAGATGTGCCATCACTGAGAGTTTCCCGCAGTCACCGCCATCAACTCTGACACTGGATCACTTTGTCTTGCATCCAGAGAAACCCTGTACCACGGGAGAGTTAGAATGATCTTTGCTCCCCCAAAACTGGCAGGAAAATTATTTAGATTTCCACTTTTAAATGGGCTAAATTTTGTTTGACAGTGGTTTAAATGATTGGATATTGGACCAATAAGAGAATAGTTTTAGGTATAAGCTGAGATTGTAAAACTTTTCCAGAATCTTCTTCCACAGTAAGTTGTAAAAGCTGCTGTTTTGCTCAGAGAACTATTGGAGATAATTTTCAGTTCCTTAGATCTGGCTAAGGAAATAAAAAGGGTGAGGGAATGAAATATTTTTAGTTTTCTTTCCTCAAAATGGGCAGTATTATATTAGAAAAAAAAAAACATAGAGTAGATGATACTGTTTAGCTCTGTTTTGAGTGTAAGTTCTTGGCCTTTCAGCTTCTGCCATGTTGGCTAAAGGTCTGCTGACTTCTGGCTAAAGGTATAGATGGGGCTAAGGGTTGGGACACCCACACATGGCTTCTCCATGTGGCCTGGGCTTCCCCAAATCATGGTAAGTGGGTTCCAAGGGCAGGCATCCTGAGAGAAAGAACCAGATGGAAGGTATATCCTTTCTATATGTCCTCAGAGGCCATATAGCATCACTCCTACAACTACTCCCAATGCTCCATTGGTTAGGACAGTCACACCAAGATTCTAGGGGAGGGAATATAGACCTCCTCTCTTGGTGGAGAAGTGTCAGGCTCGTTGTAAAAAGAGCATGTGGGATGGGACAAACATACAGACATGACCGTCTCTGGAAAACACAACCTGCCATGCTATCTAAGGGGGTAGATCATTGCTAGTAACAACATTAATACTAGAAAGGTTTATTAGACATGTTATTGGCCTGCCTCTTCTGTCAGGTGACAGAGGGATCAGCCTGATGCAAAATCTTTGACATAGGTAAGGCTTATCTTCAAAGACACATCCCGGCCCCGAGCCTTCTCCTTCAGTCTTCTGTCATTGTTTCCTTCTCCCCCGAGGTCACGATGCCTCCTCAGTGCCCAGGCTCCAACCTTTTCTGTTCCTCTATCTCCAGTGAAAACTTATCCTCAGGTATCCCATTCCACCAAGCCCCCAAGAGATTTCACGGTTAAGCTCAATTGCTAAGATGAAAATGGCTTAATTTTTTAGCCCCCTCAGAGGATGACCACATTCCTACAGTATCCGGGCTTTTTGAAAACAATGTCATTTGCCAAGGCATGATTTGGGGGAACTGGTAAAGCCACAAAAGTTCTTGATCGTTCGTACCGTTAAAGAATTTGCTCTTTTCTTCAGGAGAGCAAAAGAATGTCCTTGATACACACCAGAATGTTAACCCTTGTTATCTGTGGGATTATGATGGACTCGTATTGTATCCTTTCGTGTTTCCAATCTTTTACAAGTTTTCCACAAAGAATGTGTATTGATTTTGTAACTTGGAAACAAAGCTATTTTTTAAACAGCTTTATTCAGAAATAATTCACATACTATGCAACTCACCCATTTAAAGCGTACGATTCAGTGACTTGGACATATTCACAGAGCTGTGCAGCCATCACCACAATCGACTTTAGATTTTTATTACCCCAGAAAGAAACCCTACATCCCTCACTTCTCACTCCCTGAAACCACCTTCCTCCTGCATCCCCTATTTTCTGTCTTTATAAATTTGCCTAATCTGGACCTTTCATATAAATGGAATCATATAATATGTGGTCTATTGTGATGGGCTTCTTTTATGTAGCATAATATATTTCAAGGTTCACACATGGTATAGCACGTAACAGTACTTCTTTACGCTTTGTTGCTGAATAATATTCCATCGTATGGATATATCACATTTTATTTATACATTCTTCAGTTAAGAGACATTTGAACTGTTTCTACGTTTTGGCTATTATGACTAGTGCTGCTATGGACTTCCGTTTACACGTATGTGGATGGACATATATTTTCATTTCTCTCAGGTATATAACTAGGAGTGGAATTGCTAGATCATGTACTAACTCTGTTTAATGGTTTGATGAAGCAGCAGACTGTTTTCCACAGTGGGTGCTCCATCTTTGATTCCCACAAGCAGTGTATAAAGGTTCTAAATTCCCTACATTCTCACCAACAAGAATTATCTTTTTTTACTCTAGCCATCCTACTGGTTGTAAAGTACCGTATCTCACTGTGATTTTGATTTGCATTTCCTAAATTGCTAATAATGTTAAGCATTTTTTTCAAGTGCTTGTTGGCCATTTGTATATCTTCTTAGGAGAAATGTCTATTCAAATCATGTGCCTATTTTTCAATTGGGTTATCTTTTTTTAAAAAATGAAATTGTAATAGATCGTTATATAGTCTAGATACAAGACCCTTATCAGACGTATGATGTACCAACTTTTTCTCTCATTCCGTGGGGTGTTTTTTCACATTATTGATGATGTCTTTTGAAGAATTAAAGTTTTTCATTTTGATGATGCCCAGTTTATCTACTTTTTCTCTTGTTGTTTGTGTATTAGTGTAATATAAGAAACCATTGCCTATAACGAGGTGACAAAGATTTACATTTTCTTCTAAGAATTTTATAGTCGTAGCTGTTACATTTAGGTCTGATCCATTTTGAGTTCATTTTTATATATGATGTGAGGTAGGTGTCTGTCTTCATTTTTCTGCACGTGGAGATCTAATTGTCCAAGTACCATTTGCTAATGAAACTACTCTTTTCTCCATTAAATTTTTCTGGCACCCTCATCAAACATCTATTAACATAAATGTTCACGTATTTTTTCCATAAAGGTTTATTTCTGGTTTGTCAATTTTATTCACTGATCTATATCTATATCAATTTTATTCACTGATCTATATCTGTCCTTATGCTAATATTATACGGTCTTGATTACTACAGCTCTATTGTAAGTTTTGAAATTGGGACATGTGAGTACATCAATTTTGTTCTTCATTTTCAATATTGTTTTGTCTGTTCTGGGTCCTTTGCATTTTTATATGAATTTTAGGATCGGTTTCTTAACATCTGTAAAGAAGCCAATTGGAACTTTGAAAAGAATTCTGTTGAATCTGTGGATTAATTTGGGGAATATACAATTATGTGGATAAACTCACAGTCATAATAATGAGCAAAAGAAGCCATCATGAAGAGTATATCCCATATAATTCCATCTGCATAAAGTTCAAACACTAGGAAAACTCATCGATTGTGTTAAAAGTCAGAAGAGTAGTTCCCTTGAGGATATAGGGAAATAACTGAGAGGATGCATATGGGGTCCCCAGGGGTTCTGGTACCATCCTATTTCTCCAATAGGACATTGGCTACATAGGTGACCTCACTTTCTAAAAATCCATTGAGTTGTCCTTTGTGGTTTGTACACTTTTGTGAATGTTATACTTGAATAAACTCTTAAGAAGAAGGTAAATTGTGCTCTTGAGAAATGTGTTAATTATCAAATACTTGGTATTTACTAGCACGTTCTCTGCATGTGATGTATTTCTCACTTACTGTATTAAGGTGTTTTTTCTTTGCATTAAATATTTTCCACGTGCATACTTTTATACTGTAAGGCTAAAATTTCATTTAATAATAGGTCGATAATAGAATTTAATTTTTCCTTCTCTCTGAACTGTAGACACCTTGGCAGATAACACAATTTGAGTTCCAAGGGACTATAAGATTTTTAAATCTACCCTTTCCCCATCAATCCCATAGTGCTGAATACAATGCTGGTACGATAAAATGCCCCAGCTAACACTGCTGTAGCTGCCCCCTTAGGAATTCACTGTAAAAGGGTTTCACTGCACTTCGTAAAGCAATTTGAATTCTCCATGATGAAAGTTTCTATATAAAGAAGGTAATATAATAGACTGGGCTTTCAACTTCTTTCATTTAAGCCTTAACAGAAATGTGAATTTACTATATTAGCATCATAAACCAATAGGTGCTATATAAATGCTGAATAGATTTATTCTGGGTAAAGAACATTGCAAATATAGCCATGGATTAGCTAAGTGTTTTACTCAGTATTATGCAAATGAGGATTAATAAAGCAAGCAAGTACAGTTAATTAAAATAATAATAATAATAATTCTACATTCGTCTACATTCTTCCAATTCTCTTGGTGCCCATTTCCTTAGTTATTTGGTACGTGTCCACCACCTAAATTCCAAGCCTATTAATTGCAAACCCACATGAGATGCCTCTTTGGAAAGAAACAGACCTCTTCTGAACTGGTACCAAACAAAAGCTCCAGAAAATTAGGGGGATGGGGGGCAAAGGAAGCCTGAATAGATACTTTTAAAGAGTCCATGACACTTGAAACAATGCTCCCATGCCCTAGAAGATATGTAATCCTGCCCAGAGTTACTTTGATGCTTCTCAGCATTTCTTTTAGAGATGAGATTCTCCAGTTCTTCCAAACACTGTGATCACCAGGCACAATTATATCATAAAACAGTTGCTGTACTTCACCCCGAGACAGTGACAGTCAGAAATGCCCAATGTTCTCTCTACACGGAGTCTAGAAAGTTATTAGAATGCTTTTGATGAAAGGTGTGCTAACACGAATCATTTTCATCATACCATTCTCTCTTTATAATATCTTAGGGACTGAGAGGTGATGCCCACTTCTATAGGAGCTGCAGTCCAGACAAAAAATTTTTGTGTGTCTTCAAGTCCAGGTTTACAGAGAAATGTATTTGTGGAGAAACGTATCAAATCTACAACTATTAGTTTTGCATGTTATGCCAGATGAACTACTCTACTGTATGGGTGAAAAGTGGAAATCCATTTTGACCACTCATACTTGAGCCTTGCTGTGATGGGAAAGAGCACAGTAAGGCTCTCTCTCCCTAGAAGCCAATTTTCTTGCAGGCCCAGCCCTCTGTATCAAATGATATAAACCACCAATCTGTTGCAGAGAGCTCCAAATTTCATTTTGGGTGGACACAAATTTGAAAATGGGGGAAGAGAGATCTCACCGACTGGTGAGGATGCAAAAGAGAGCATGGGGTACAGCTGCTCCCCGTCTCACTAAAGATGGAGCGGGGCTTCACCGAAATGGGAGGGGTGGATTTTTTATTTCTCAGAAAGGAGCCTCAGTGAAACGTGTGAGTCCCTCACCTCAGGGAAAGCATAGAATAAACCCCATTCTTGTCTCTATTCCTTTGGTTGCAACATGATGGTTGTTTTAAAAGAAATAGCATATTCTGTGCAAGAAAGTCCTTGTCTTAAGGGTAGTCTGGTGGGTTCCAAAGCTCTTTTTGATAGGGAACACTTTGTTTAAGAAAATCTTAACATGAAACCCCAAATAGAAAAGAAATAAAAGCCATCCAAGGGGCCCTCAGCAGTCTGTTATCACTGCTCTAATTTAGTGAAATCCGCAAAGTGAGGTTATCGTTAGTTAGATCCACACCATCTTCAGTGAAGTTTTCGTGAAGAAGATGGGACCTGAACCAGGCTTTGCAAGGCCAGTAGACTTTGCCTGGGTGATGTATCACTCAGGGTTCAGTGCAGGAAAAAGAAACCATGGCAGGCATGTCAAGCAGAAAAGGATGAAATACAGGAAATTAGGTGCCTTACAAAATCACCGGCAGGGCTGCAGGAATGTCAGGAGATCTTCAGGCTGGTCATCTGGTTTCAGGTTCACACTACAGTGGTTGTGATACAAAGGTCAGGAAACTACCAGAAACAGTACTGTCACCACTCTGGCTGCTCCATAGCCACCCCACATGCACGAACCAGTGGGGCTGGGCTGCTGCTGCCACATTTGTCAGTGTGTGCTTGTCAGGCAGTACCACTGCAGAAAGAGCTTCTGCCTCGTTCTGTCTCTTACTCTTCATGCAAGGGGATCTCATTGCAGAACCTAAATTGTATCCAGAACCGCAGTCTCAAAGGAGTCTGGGAATTGAGCTTTTAGCCTTCCAGTTCCATGACACTAGAAGGAACCTAGAAGAAGCTTAGTGGATCTAGTCCAGAAGAATTGGGGGAGAGACCATGTTTGGGGAGAGACCATGTTTGGGAAGAGCCTGGGCAAAGGTGAAGCTAATGCAAGCTGAGGATGGATTCTGGGCCAGGTGGAGAGCTGTAGTTCGACTGTGAAGTCAATAAGAAGCTCCGACAGACTCGAGTGGGTAAATGGAGGGCAAGGAATTCCCTTCCCCAGAAAAGTTTAAGAATAGCTTGAGCAGTCTTTTGTCTGTTTGTTTTTTAAGGTCATTTGAGATGTAGTCTTTTATTTCTTTCCTATTTTTAAAACACAAGTAATCTATGTTCATTGTAAAAATATTAGAAAATACATTAACCAAAAAGAACAATAAAATTCACTCACAGTCCCACCATCTGGAGATAATTATGTGTTGGTGAATCTCTTTCCAGATAGTCCAGGGTTTCTTTTACTATAATATCTTGGTTTTCCATTTTTTTCCTTTCTTAGAAACAACTTTCCACGTTAACAAGAGGCCATCTAGTGACATTATCAATATCTTACCAGCCACATTGTCAATAGTATTTTGTCACAGAGATGTCTCATATTTTATTTACTAAATACTTTATTTAAAGCCCTTCTTTGTTGGACATTCCAATATTTTAGATTAATAGTGATGGAATGACTAGAAAATGCAATATTTCAGAGGAGGTTTGAATTGAGAGATGCTAAAAGCAAAAATATCCATGAGATGGGAAGAAGCAGCAAAGCTCGTGTGTTAAAGCTGGAAGGAACTTGGAGGTCATCTTTGTCCATCTTCCTCACTTAACGGTTGGGGCGATTGAGGCCACATTTCACTCTCTTTATCCCAAACTCTCTCATCTTATTCTCTGTCTTTCTTTAATCCGTCCAAAGCCTTGTGTACAATTCACGTTAAGACTCAAATCTAAACAGAAAGTAACAAAAAAATAGCACTTAAAGAACAAGATCAACAAAAATCCATGATTACAATTCAATTTAATTCACCTAGCTTTTATTGAGAGCTTTGTCTGTGTTTGCAGAGGAAGGGGTGTAAAATAATCGGATACCAACCCTACCATCAAAGCATCTACTGTCTACAAAGATGAGAAGAAAACTTTCAGTCATGTGGAAACATCTGCTCGCCTTTTATGTGGGAACATCCCTGGGTCCCAGATAATTTCTTCCATAATTTCTTCACGTCTTGGGTTTTGGTCGTGAAAAGGCAGGAAAGTGAGGAAAGACTCTATACGGTTTTATATTTTCCAGTACAGGAACACTTAAGACATGATCTCTAATAATTTTGTCTAGACGTCTTCATCTTTTTATTTTTTAATAAAGCAGTTATCCCTTGTGGTTTGTCGCTACAGTTCATTATCAGAAGAACGCTTGGCTTTTAAACGGTGTTAACGCTGAAATCCTCTTCTCTTGTCTCTTCCTAGTTAAGATTTCCTCATCTTGATCTTCCCTCTGCTCATATTGATCACACATTGCATGTTTCAAAGCGTTCAGTTAATCATTCCACTTTTTCCAAGAGAGTAGCTAACTCTTTAATATGCTGCAGGTTTCCTGTTACATTCCTTTTGCCTTAAAAATACCTTGAAAAAGTAAATCTGCCAATAAAGAAACGACCCAGACCAAAAGCCATTCCACAAATTCTCCCAAACGGAGCTGGACCTAAGTGGAGAAAATGTAACAGTAACCAACATTCATATAGTCTCGGAGCTCCTGGACCCATAAATCCAGCTGGTCCAACTCCAATGGGAACGAGGCCTCAGCCTGTTGCTCCCTGGACACTTGACCCACATCTTCTGAGATCTCAGCTGGATGCATTTGCAGCTGCTTGGGATTATAAATTCCAAGCATGGTTTAAGATCTGGTTATTTTGCCCCATTGTTCTTGTATTCTTCCTGTTTGACAATTTGTAGCTTTTAAATTTTTTTTGGTCAGAGGAAGAGCTCTTAGCAGATGGTTGTAATCAGTCTCCAGGGATGAGCCTTGGAGGGAAGTTGGACAAGAGACTCAGCAAGGATGGAGGATTCTGTGACTCATTGGGCTGGACCCCAGGCAAGGAGTGAGGGTGCTGATTGCTTCCAATCTGTTCTTCGGTGAGTCATAAATGTCATTGGTCTTTCTTCACGTGGTAGGGACGCTATCCATATAAGAGACCATGAAAAATAGTGTGTGTTAAAAAATGTATTCACAGGAGCCAAACTCATGCGTGCTTACAATTAAGTTGTTGAGTTCAGTCCATTCGTCATTCTTTTTATGTTCAAGTTTTAGTAACAGGATGTTTTCAAATAGTTTACATTTCTCTTGGGACATCTTCCCTAACCAAATGTACTAGTGTTAGCCGGGAGTTCTTTGCATTTGCTCGATTCTTGTTTCCAGCCCCATGATTTAGGCCATTTCTGCAAGCAGAATCCTGCATTGAAGACAATGGGCTTTTCTTGTCTGTCCTTATGGAGAAAAATTATTAGATCCGTGGGAATTTTGCGGAGTACATTATTAAATCCTTGGAAAGTTAAAATTTTCAGTGACTTGAAATGCACACATAATAGAAGCAAATTGTAGCTGACATTCAAAATACATTTAATGAAAATGTTAATGCTGATGAAGATGCTCCTTGACTTACGATGGGGTTATGTCCCAGTAAATCTGTCATAAGATGAAAATATCGTAAGTCAAAATGCATTTAATACACCTAACCCACCGAACATCATAGCTTAGCCTAGCCTACCTTAAATGTGCTCAGAACACTTATATTAGCTTGTACTTGGCCAAAATCATCTCGCTGCTGCTACCCAGCATCACGAGGGAGTATCATACCATATATTGCCGTTCCAGGAAAAGATAAAAAATCAAATTTGAAGTATGGTTTCTACTGAATGTGTATTGCTTTCATACATACCATCGTAAAGTTGAAAAATCAAACCTTCGTAAGTCAAGGAGCGTCTGCATTTATTTTTATTAATATTACTTTACATAATATTATTCTTTAAGGAAATTATTTCTATTTATTAGGTCTTTATTTTTTTCCTCTAAAGCCTTTTACTGTACTCTAAAATATCTTTCTTTTCTTTTCTGTTTACGGAATAGTAGATCTTCATTGTGGAATATTTGGAAAACACAGAAAAGTAAAAATTTAAAAGTACCCATGAGTCTTCAGTCCCAGGGTCTTCACTGTTTAAAAGACAGTCAATGGCGAACATTATTTGAATCTTGTATAACTATTGCACTTTTTTCTGAACTAAACACTTTCCAATTTAAACCCTGATTCGTTCTTCTGACAGAAATATTGTCCTAGCATCATAGCCTCTGGATGCCACACATGCATGAAACTTAATTCTAGAAAGACTCCTTTTCAGATAAGTAGACAAGAAGATGTGGGCAAGAGGTGGTTTAGCATGGTTCATCTCATTGGGGTCTTGCTGAAACCATGATTTCCTTTTGAACGTAATATTCTGTGAATAAAATCTAGAGCCATGCACATAATTGAGGAGATCACTCACTAGTAATAATAGAATATATTCAACAAGTTAGAAAATGAAGTATTAGCCCTGGGTACAAGGGAGTCTTGAGAAATGAATATTTTGAGTTGGACATATTGCTGCTCTGAGCAAAATGATGTTTCTGAAGTGAGGGGTAAGAAGAGAGTGAATATCCAGGAGGCAGCGAATCGTGTCTGCCAGAGAGACGTCACTCACAGTACCCATCAGGACAAACCAAGACTAGTAACTGAGAAGCTCTGACCCCATATCCCACGAGCTTTGAGCTAAGTGGGCTTATTATGCCCGTTTTTCCATATAAATCTGAAACCAGATCAACAAGACAGTGATGTTCTAGAATTTTTCAGTACAAGTAGTGAAAGATAAAGTAATATTCTTTTAACAGGGCATATGGGGTTTTACTGAACCATCTCATATTGATGTATATGACTGAATTTACCTCCCATCTCCAACGGACATTTTAAAACCGGGTTTCTAAAAGCAAATTCTTTCCAGATTCAACTCTCCTAAGATCCATATCAAGAAATGTTTATTCTGAACAAGTATTTTTTCATACAAGCAATTTCTAAACTAAAAAATATACTTTGGCTAATAAACATTAGATAGGAAGGGGAAAAAAACTATTTAATTCAACGGATTTTTATATTGGTATAATATAACTTAATTCTATAGGTTTGTGTATATATATATATATATATATATATATATATGACTTAAATTTTGTAGGGCATCATTCATGTAATGTGCTTCAAATATATCTTGAGTCTAAAATTCTCTTTAAAACTACATCCCTATGACTTTTTCTTAGGCTTGCATCTTCCCATCCCAGTTCGAAAGTAAAGGCTTCTCCAGCTAATATCCACCACCTTCAACCAGCTCTGAGCTGAGAACTTGCGAATTATCCATCACCTTCTCATTCTTCACTTTGTCTTTCCTCCTATTTGTCACTTCAATTCACTCACTCCAGCTTATAGATCGGGAGTAGTATCTAGAAGCGTAAAGAAGATTTTATTTGGATCAACGGCCGTTACAACAAGGTTTTTGTTTTTGTGTTTGATTTTTACTGCAGCCTTGCCCTTCCTTGCTCTTTTCTGCAAGGGAGTGGCTAATTGCCCAGAATTTCTAAGATCTAGAGTTTAAAACTCCACCATCTCTAGGCGGTATCTGTTATCAAATGAGATAACTACATTTGGCAGAGGTGTGTATAGCTTTTTTGATGGCAGAGGACATTAATTTGCAACCACTGCTGCACAGAATGAAGGAAACGCAACTGCTATCTTCCTGGGAGAAGCCACTTAGGCAAGAAAATAAATAAGAGGATTTTGATTATATTAGGAACTCTTAGGCTTGTGCCCAGGGAGCCTCCATCTTTAAACTCTTGTCATTTTATGTTTACACACAAATAATAATGGAAGGAAAAAGGCGCATAGTTCTCTGCACAAGCATTTCACATTAAAAAAATGCATCCATGTTCTATCGGGGTAATGCGAGCCACAATTTGAATTTGCCCATTATTTCATCTCATTAAGTGAGATAACAAATATAAAGGGCCCAGTGTGATCCCTAGCACATAGTAGGCCACCTAGAAATGTCCTTTTTCTTTCCTGCTCCCTCTTTCACTTATATCTTGTTGCCCCTGCCTCTTGCCAGAAGTCATATTGGAATAGAATCCAGAATTCCGTCATATCTGCGCTATAGTCGTTCAGAGCCAATGAACGTAACACTCTACTGCTGGGTGTCAAGCTCTCCCAGCCTCACTATTTTCTGGGTGCATTGCGATGCTTCATTGCTGGGAGCAAGGAAGCCACGTTCATGCAGTTTTCTCTTCCCGCATCTACTACAATTCATCCAATAAATGGAGTGTTGGTGTAGTCGAAGGAGAAATAATGCACACAAATAGCTTTAATGATAATACTGTGTGCCAGGCATGAGGTGATAATACTATAATAATAACCATTATTAGTATAGCTAATAATTATTGAGCACTTACTATATGCCAAACACTGTGCTAAATGTTTTTACATACTCAATATACTTATTTACTGAATGGGACCAATGAAGAAAGCTTTAACCTCGAAACGTCTTTATCTCCTTCAAACACAGTCTGTCAGAAATTGGACAATATCCGATACCTGTCTTTCCTGGTCATTTTCAATTATTAAAACAGTCCCAGTCCAGACTACAACAGAACTTCAGACTGGGATCTAGTTTAAATCTGCCTACATCCCTGATGGCTCCCCGGTTCCCATCTGCAATCCCCATGAGAACCAGCTGTGCCTGACTTTATGGGCTGCCCCTGAAATTGCTCAATATCCTCCTCGCTTTATTTGAGCAAGCTGGCAACCTGACAACCAGCCTACCCTGACTAGAAGAAGATGGGCAATAAATTCTCAGCAGAGCTTTCGAGAAACAAGACACTTTGGCTTCAGCAACCTCACTGGCCGGCACCCAACTGCTCTGGCGGGAACTGGCTGCCTTTCTCTACCTTTTTCCCTTGGAGAGCTCATGGGTTGCGGTGTCGTGATTTTTAATTAACATCTTTCTTTGTGTGAAGGGATGTCGAGGCCGAGGTTTCAACTAGGTACCAAGAGAGGGGAAAGGGGGTGTTCTTTGAGGAGGATTCTTTGCAGGGAAAGCCCCACCCTTGATCATGAGAGAGGTTCCACCCTCTCACGTCCAGTGAGGTGGGGCTACTGGGTGAATTTAATATGTAAGTCTCACGAAGGTCAGCACATCTCTAACTTTCTCTTACAAAATCTGTTGGGGCCATGGCTGCTGGATCTCTTAGGCCCCTCTTTGTAAATCGTGGGGAATGTGTCTTGTTTCATTCTTTCAAATGCGGGGTTCCTGGTCATCTAATAATTCCATCTTGGAGATTCAGCTGAAAGCTGAGACAAGAGGCTAAGTCCCTCCCACATTCTGTTGCACAAACATTATCTGACTTAATCCTCACAACAGCCCTCTCAGGGAGAGAGTAAGATTCCTGCAAGCTACAAACGAGGAAGCGTAGGGAGATTCAATATCTTATCCTAGATTACATACTCAGTAATGGTATTGCAGGATTGAAACCAGGTCGGTCTGATTCCAGAGCCCATTCTTCCCACCTCACCCTGGCAGAGGAGAAGGCAAAACATCATAGCATCAGCAGGGCGGTGAGGGGTGAGCCTGCAGTGTCTGTGCCTCTGATGACAAGTGCTCCAGGGAGCTGCAGATGAAAGAAGCACGTGGGAGACAGTGAGAGACAGGCCCACAGAAGTAGGCTGAGGCCAGATTGTGATGGACCTAGAGAGTGTGATGTGCATAAAAAAGATGGTGGGGAAGTTTGGGCTCTGCCAGAGACCATTGGAGGCATTAAAGTTTTGAGCAGGTAAGTGACACCCTCGTGTCTCCACTTCAGGGCTTGTCCAGGCGGTGGAGTGGGGAGCAGGCGGAAGGGAGCAGGGCTGCAGTTAGAAGCACTCAGTGTGAGAGGGATAAGAGACCATGAGGTGGTGCTGGTGGGAATGGAGGAGAAAATAATGGTGCAGGAGGAAAAGTGGTGACCTGCAGGGCCCATTAGTTCTCCGCACACGGAGAGAATCAAGGCAGGGACGGGAGCACAGTGTGGGTGCTACCCAAGGTGCCCTGGAGAAGAGCAGATCTCCAGGCTTCCCCAGCAAACCTAGCCAAGCTGGTACCTACGCCAGAGAGGTGTAAGCTCCGCACAGGTAAGGGACGTGCTTAGCAGGTGCATTCCTGCAGCGTTAAACAGTGAAGGCCGGACATGTGTTCATGATGGATTCCCAGGCTGCTGACAGTGAACACACATAGTAACCTATGGAGACTCCCGATCTGTGGATAAGAGCTACCTGGAAATCTTGGTTATTACTTGTAAAGCATGCAAAGGGAGACTGGGCTGGCTCTTTGCTTCTTTTTAAAAGGTAGATGCTGGAGTCTTAAGGGTGTGTGTGTGTGTGTGTG
>NW_011888850.1:4400389-4402751 GCF_000151845.1 Pteropus vampyrus
AGACACATCCCTAACTTGAGTCTTATATAATTCTGGATTATAAACTCCTTGAACAGAGGAGTTTATAATCTATAATACCTTTCATAGCTCTGGGCCTTACCACAATCTCTAGCACACAGAACACTCGCAAATATGCTCTTCCAACCCCAATAAAAGGATAATAATGAATGAGTAAAGATAGGTGAATATGAGGGATACTGAGTAAGCACCAGCTCGGTGTTGTTGGCTATTGAGATTAAAGGTAGGAATGACTAATAGGTAGTTCTTGAGGTTCAAATCTGAGAGACTGAGAGAAAAAGATGCTGCTGGGGGCAGAAGTGGAAAATCGGTTTGAAATTAGTTTGGTACGAACATGTTGCATTTGAATTTGTCTCAGAATCCTCAAGGGGAAATGTCTGATAGGCTGTGGCTGATCTAGAACCAGCTCTTGTGTATAAGAATTTTCAGAAATGTAGATTGAAGCACCATAGATTCACACAGAGGTAATAGTTGAAGCTGTAAGAATAAGGAAAGTCTCGGAGTTGTTTGTTTTTATTTTCTTTTTAATTTTAGAATTAGAAGAATAGCAGATCCATCCAATGATGGCCCTTCAGTTAAAGAGGAGAGAAGAGAATGTATCGAAGGCAAAATTTCTATAGCGATTTTCTTCTTTTAATTTGGTTCAAACCATGCTAGAGCTGTACACTGAGTTATCTGTCCCATGATGCGAGTTTAGTAGAGGACATGGAAGCAATGCAGGGAGCAGGGCAAAACTTCAGAGAACAATGATCAATATGCCCAGAGAATAAATAAAATAGCAAGATGTTAGAAAAAAGGAATATCCAGTGAGCAATGCAAAGCTCTTGGAAATTAAATACATGGTAACGGAAATTTTAAATGTAATAGAATTGGAAAGTAATTGACTAACTCTTCCAGAAAATAGAAGATAGGCGAAAATATGGAGAAGAGAAAGTTGAAGTCTAATTTCTGAAAAGTAGGACAGATAAAACAAACCATAGTATTATCAAAGAAATTATACAAAAAAACTTCCTGTATGATATGAGTTTTCAGACTGAATGTGCTCAACAAAGGCCTAGCATAATGAATAAAAATGACCCACAGCAAGGTATATTATCATGATAGTATAGAGTTCTGTGGGTAAAGAATAAAAGCTCTGACAGACAGACAGATAGAAGGGTGGGTGAGAATACAGTCACATGCAGAATCAGAATGGTGTCAAATTTTTCAATAGCAATACCAGATGTTAGAGGTCAATGGAATAATGTGTTAGAGATCCTGAAGGAAAATAATGTCCAAACTAGAATCTTATACCCAGCTAAACTTCGACAGGAAAGAAAGACAAGATCTCAAAATGTATCTCCCATGTATCCTTTTCAAAAATTACTAGAGGATAGGCATCGCCAAAATAGAGCAAGATGTGAGATTAATAACAACAATAACAACAAATAAACAAAACTTAGGGGATCCAACAGAGAAGAAAAGGAAATTCCAAGGACGATAAGGTGGAGGAATAGGAGAGAGTTGATTTCTGATCTTCTGTAGTGGGGAAGTTAATGGGTAATATCTGTAACTGGAAAGTAAAGAAATAGCAGTATGATATTGTTATTTAGAAATATGACTATAAATAACAGAAGGAATGGCTAAAGAGATGAAAGGAATTTCCTGGAAGGGACTGAGTGAGGAAAGAATTGTTGCTTTTCTTTTATAAGTCTTGTAGTATTTGACTTTTAAACTAAACACATTTATTACTTTCATACAAATTAAATGTAAATAGTAAAAGGTCCATTAATGTGCCAGAAATAATTTGTAAATTGTGTGTAAAATTAGCCCCCTAACCCACAGTATTAGAAGTAGTATTTCAGGAGAGAAAGCAAGCCCCTCTGGTAGACTTTCTTCCTCTGCAAATGGTTTTTGAGCAATGCTCGGGAGCCCATCAATCTGCCAATTAGGAGAAAATGCAAGATTAACAGCAGGAATCATGACTGCAAGGAAACAGTTACCATCCCATAAAATTATTGCCTTTACCAAATTAGAATAAACCTGTCAAGACAATATTTAACTGTCTTTATGTAAAAATCAAAACGGTCTGGCTTCAACTGTCAGACTCTTCCAACTTGTCAGTAACCAAGTGCTCCCTTAGTAAGTCGTATTCTTCAAGTTGCATTTGCAGTTTTGGGAAATGTAACTGGCCAGCCCATGAATCCAGAGAGCTGCCTTTTCTATGGCTGCCTCTACCGCACTATAGAATAACTGGCTCATTTAGTTGTCTTGGGTGGATGTCATTCCTGCAGGAAAACTATGAAATAAAATATCATTGCACCCTCGCTGATCAATAAAACAAAACAAAAAATCTAGCTCTTCC
>NW_011888850.1:4402801-4410120 GCF_000151845.1 Pteropus vampyrus
ACCCACAGCAAGGTATATTATCATGATAGTATAGAGTTCTGTGGGTAAAGAATAAAAGCTCTGACAGACAGACAGATAGAAGGGTGGGTGAGAATACAGTCACATGCAGAATCAGAATGGTGTCAAATTTTTCAATAGCAATACCAGATGTTAGAGGTCAATGGAATAATGTGTTAGAGGTCCTGAAGGAAAATAATGTCCAAACTAGAATCTTATACCCAGCTAAACTTCAACAGGAAAGAAAGACAAGATCTCAAAATGTATCTCCCATGTATCCTTTTCAAAAATTACTAGAGGATAGGCATCGCCAAAATAGAGCAAGATGTGAGATTAATAACAACAATAACAACAAATAAACAAAACCTAGGGGATCCAACAGAGAAGAAAAGGAAATTCCAAGGACGATAAGGTGGAGGAATAGGAGAGAGTTGATTTCTGATCTTCTGTAGTGGGGAAGTTAATGGGTAATATCTGTAACTGGAAAGTAAAGAAATAGCAGTATGATATTGTTATTTAGAAATATGACTATAAATAACAGAAGGAATGGCTAAAGAGATGAAAGGAATTTCCTGGAAGGGACTGAGTGAGGAAAGAATTGTTGCTTTTCTTTTATAAGTCTTGTAGTATTTGACTTTTAAACTAAACACATTTATTACTTTCATACAAATTAAATGTAAATAGTAAAAGGTCCATTAATGTGCCAGAAATAATTTGTAAATTGTGTGTAAAATTAGCCCCCTAACCCACAGTATTAGAAGTAGTATTTCAGGAGAGAAAGCAAGCCCCTCTGGTAGACTTTCTTCCTCTGCAAATGGTTTTTGAGCAATGCTCGGGAGCCCATCAATCTGCCAATTAGGAGAAAATGCAAGATTAACAGCAGGAATCATGACTGCAAGGAAACAGTTACCATCCCATAAAATTATTGCCCTTACCAAATTAGAATAAACCTGTCAAGACAATATTTAACTGT
The DNA here is from genome assembly GCF_000151845.1 of Pteropus vampyrus. Lineage (NCBI taxonomy): Eukaryota > Metazoa > Chordata > Mammalia > Chiroptera > Pteropodidae > Pteropus > Pteropus vampyrus. Next base: position 4,403,772 of record NW_011888850.1, read on the forward strand.
CTTTATGTAAAAATCAAAACAGTCTGGCTTCAACTGTCAGACTCTTCCAACTTGTCAGTAACCAAGTGCTCCCTTAGTAAGTCGTATTCTTCAAGTTGCATTTGCAGTTTTGGGAAATGTAACTGGCCAGCCCATGAATCCAGAGAGCTGCCTTTTCTATGGCTGCCTCTACCGCACTATAGAATAACTGGCTCATTTAGTTGTCTTGGGTGGATGTCATTCCTGCAGGAAAACTATGAAATAAAATATCATTGCACCCTCGCTGATCAATAAAACAAAACAAAAAATCTAGCTCTTCCGTTTGGATGAGAGGCAGTTTTCCCTGGTTTCTCACATCTGCTAGAACTTTACAAATATGCATCTCGTAGACCACCAGATGAGACAAATCGGCACAATACTAGTTATTTTTACGTGCTGTCTCCTCCTTTATACAAAGCATCTGAGATTACTTTAAAGTGAGAGGACAGAATGGAGGGTGTGATTTATAGAGTCTGAGGGACTAGGGCTAATGCTGCGGAAGTAGGGAACAGCTCACTAAGGATTCTGGAGAAGGAAGGAAAGCCGAGTCGGATGCAAACCACACTTGTAGTCCCTCTCACGGTCAGGGAGTGGATTGTGGCAGGAGTCACAACTTCACTCTTGGAGTTGAGCTCATCATGAAGGGATGATCAGAACTAGAAGACAGATGTATGCTAACAAAAGTGGAAACGCTTAGAAATCGTTCTTCGCAATCATTTCTTTTTTAAAAGAGTTTTATTGATCTATAATTCATCTGCCATACAATTCACCCATTTAAAGTAGAAAATTCAGTGGTTTTTTAGTATAGTTACAGGGTTATGCCAACATCAATCAATTTTAGAACATTTTCATCACCTCCCAATAAAACTCATATCCCTTAGCAGTAACTCTGCTTCCCCACCTGACACACAGTCCTAGGCAGCCGCTATTCTACCTTCTGTCTCCATAGACTTCGCCATTTCATATAAATAAAATCATAGAATATGTAGTCTTCTGTGACTGGCTTCTTTCGTGTAGCCTAATGCTTTCAAGGTTCATCCATGTTTAGCATGTAGCAGTACTTCATTCCGTTTTATGGCAGAACAATATTCTATTGTGCATATATACTGCATTTCGATTATCCATTCATGGGTTGATGGACATTGGATTGTTTCCACTTTTGGTTATTAATATTAATACTGCAGTGAATATTTATGTATAAGTTTTAGTGCGAACATATGTTTTCAATTCTCTTGGATACATATCTAGGAGAGGAATTTCTGGGTCATATGTTAAACATTTGGAAGAACTGTCAAACTGTTTTCAAAAGCGCCATTTTACATTTCCATTAGCAGTGTATGATAGTTCCAATTTTTCCACATCCTCGTCAACGCTTGTTATTACTTATCTTTTTTTATTATCGCCACCCTGGTGCGTACGAAGTGCTATCTCATGATCTCAATAATTTCTCACTTTTAATTCTGTTCCTACACTCTCACGATATATGGCTTTAATGGCCAGCAGCTATTTTATTAAAATTCTAAAATGGAAAGGAAAGGATGGACAAAGAATTCTTAAACTTTGGTAGACCTTTTAAAATTGCCCGCAGACCCCAATGCTTGGAAGAAAAAGTACACCAATGCTTGAAAAGGGTAAACACAGATATTGAATAAACTATACATTATTACTGTTCACATATGATTACCTATTGGGAACATATAGCACCAAAGGACTATGCCAAGTACGTTAGAAGAAATTAAAAACACACTAAGGACTTGTAGAATTCTGAAACTCATAGTGACAGCAATCAAACTGTTTGAACATAACTTTACAGATTATAAAGGGCTTTGAAATTAAATTCTGGTTTCTTTTTTTTTTTTTTCCTCAGAAGTTGAAAGTTACAGAAGCCAGGGGCTCTGTGACCTCTCTACCCCAACAAAACGTGGGATCAGGGGGCTCATCAGTAGGGAGATGTGCCATAGGCAGCACGACAGGAGGAATGTCTCTGACAGGGCACATTTAGGGGTCTCCACAATGCAGGGAACATGAAGAGCCAAGAAGGACTGGTAGCCTGAGAAAGAAGTCCAATCCCATTATAATGCCATGAGTTGGAGAAACAGCTGGGCACAGAGATGTGCACTGGAGGGCCTGGGTGCACAGACAGACCACAGAGGACTGGTGCCTGGGCCCAGACCCGGAATGGCCTTGGCGGCTACCACCGGCTTCCCTGGGCCACTACACTCATTGCATTGTACCATAGCTGCCTTCATCATGGTTTAGCATGTTATATACCAAGGTGTGTATGCTTAAGTTCCTCAAATCATGAGCTCTCCGCAGGCAGGGGCCCTGTCTAATGCGTCTTTGTATCAACAGTGCCAAAGTGGGTTATTTAAGTGGCAATGTCCAAAAGGTAATGTATGAATTAATGGATGGATAGATTAATAAATAAGTACATTTACACAAAATGCCAGACCAATTTGGCAATATTTAAAAAAATATTGCCTTGAACAAATGTTATGGCTAAGAGTTAATTGCAACACAACTGGCAAATCGTGTTTAAGTCTACACCTTTGTTCTCAAGAAAATCTATATAAACCTATTTAGGCCTGCTTTGATTAGAGCTCTTTTTGACTAGAGTTCATAAAGGATATGGAAGTAATATTCAACCGAAATCAAATAACGACAAAATATAAATGAAAAAATGAAATGGAAGCATGCTTTTATTTACCAATGGTCATATCTAGCAGTGAGTGAAAAGTGAAAAAAGAAGCCTAGTTCCACAGAACCTAATTACTCTCCATGGTAGTAGGATATACTTTAAAAAGGAGTGAGTGATGCTGGCCTTTGAGTTGATTTTCCAAGAAATGCAGTAGACTTATACATTTGTGAAATAGTTGGGCAATGTCAGAGAGATATTTTGTGATACAGTGTGTCCTCGGCAAATAAATGGATCGGTAAGGGGAAAACACCTGTAGTGAACCAAAGATGGTTGCAAATTCTTCGCCCCTCCTCTCATCAAGAGGTGATGTCTATAACCTTTCACCTTGAGTTTGGGCTGGCCCTGTGACTTTCTTCCTCTAACAGAGTAATATAGAAGCGACACTGTGTAACTTCCAAAGCTGAGCCTTGAGAGATCCAGACTCTGCTCTGAGAAACTCAAGCCTAGTGGAAAAATCAAACAGAGGAGAGCCAAGATGCTCTGGTCAACAGCCAGCAGCGATTGCCAGCCACGTCGCTGAGCCAGCTGAGAAGTGCCATATTGAGGAAGCCCCTAGCTGAATGACTGCCACTCTACCCAACACTACATGGAGCAGAAGAACCATCCAGCTGAGCCCAGTCAACCCACAGAATTGTGAGCTGCAGTAAATGGTTGCTGTTGTTTGAAGCCACTGAGTTTCGGCGTGGTTTGTTAAGTGGCCCAGATAACCAAAACAACCCCCAGTTTGGAACCAGGCAAGTTGTCTTTACTGGAAAATGTGGTCAACTTAAAATTATGCTTATCCCTAGGAATACCAAAGCAGGACAGACATACAACTTTCTGCCTCCCAGGCAAGTCCCAAGAGAAACAGTTTAGTTGTTTGTGGAAGAATTAATTAGAACAATGCAGTAAAGTGAGATAAACTGTGCTACATCAGCAGCGTTACTGGCAAAGCGCAAGAAAAAGATCGTGCCATCGAAGTAAGCGATCGAACTACTACAATATGTACGGAGTGAAATAATCAACTCGCAGCTGATGAGAAGAGTATATAAAATCAGTGGCTATAAAGAATATGGTGGAATCAATAAAGTTTATGAAAATGGAATTAGTTGTGTGAATGTGGATAAAAAGTGCACAGCCTGCTCCACACTTAGGGAATGAGGAGGAGGCCTCTGTGTTCTGAGGCCACGTCCAGGACAAAGGGTTAACAAACACCTATCTGTTGCGTGATTTATTTTGTTTTCATCCAGGTCCATTGGGTTTATTCTAAATTTTCAGGTTCTGCTTTTACCAGGCATCTGTCACTTGCCCGTTTGCTTCCAATCCAGTGGACTCCTACTATCAACATCCAGTTAACACCACCTCTGGGAAGCCTTCCTTTATTTCTCCTACCAATAATTAATCATTTCCCTCAGTGTAGCCCAATGACACTTTTTACAAGTTGATAAAATAGCGCTTATGACCTTGTTTTAATTTCTGGTTATATGAGCTCACCAGGGTGGCGCGAAGCCTCATTCAGTTCGGTGTGCTCTCTGTGGGTTAGACACAGCCCCGGGGTGCTGAGAGACCGGTCACACAGCAGGTATTCAGTATTCAGGTGAATCAGTGGATGGATGGACACAAAGAAGGTTAAATAGATCGGTGCGTAGATTCCTCTTAAATTGTGAAGAAAACCCCAAGAATTGGGAAGGTAAGAAAGGAAAAATTAAGTAATGGCCCGAGAATTTCTCTCAAGGGCCCGAGCATGGGGGTATTGCTGGAAGAAAAGGCGGGAGAACCTGCTTTGAAGCACACACTCTTTGAGTTTAGATTTCATGTTTGTGTGGGGTAGATTTGGGGGTGCTGTCCAAGTTTACGGAAAGGCTAAAGCCACCCGTTGGTACAACCACTGGAAAAGTTACTTGCAAAATGAGTTTGATTGGTTCTCAAAAACTTGCTGATTGGTTGCAACATCTAATGTGCCCAAAGAAGGCGCTGGGACTGAGGATGAAACGAGTTGCTCGGGTTTGATGCTCTGTCACTGGGGCAACAGCAGGAAAAGATCATGGCTTCACAGCCCTGGGCATTGAGACCTCTGAAGGTGGGGGTTTCGCCATCATGCCTGGGCTCCGTTCTTTGGCGACTGTAATTTAATCGATTCAAAGACAAACTCTTCAGTGTGTTTTGAAATCTTCCTCGGGGTAGCTAATGGGCAGTCAGGATTAGGAATCATTCGCTGTTCTAGAAGCTTACATTCGGCTCCGTCTGCAATGACAAGAACCAGTGTGTACAGGACACTCTGGCAACAGAATAAAAACACTGTCTGCGTATGAAGAGAACCACGTTGTATATACATTAATTCAGCTGACATTTATTGAGTGGCTACAATGTGCCAGGCCCCATGTGCAGCGCTCATGGATTTTATATAAGCCTAGTTAGGGTATTAGACATTAAATAATAAACACGTATATAATGACAAACTGTGATAAGTGCTGTAGAAGAAAAGACAAAATGTTACGATGCAGAAAAATCCAATTTAGATGGAGTCAGGCAGGAAAGAAAACCAGGGAGCAAGTCCCATATTCCACAAGAGCATGTGGGAGGTTGAGACCTAAAAATACAATTCAGTGCTACAGGTATGTGAAGAGTTGGAGGTTAGCGTTAGGTTGAAGCACATGGCATTGCTGAGATTTAACCACCTAAGACCTACCAAATGGTTAAACTAATGGAAGCATATACTCCGAGCAGGGACGAGGGAGAGGAGGCCTGGGGCGTTCTAGTTTCATCAGAGCAGGGTGGATGGTGTAAGATGAGAGGCAACTGCAGCAAAGGGGGGAAAAAATGTGCAAACTCACATTATAAAAATAGCACCGGAATTCGAGCAAGCGCATTTAATGTTTATAGTATCCTTTTAATTTTAAGTACCCGTGCTTGTTCTCAAATCATTGAATTGACGTTTGGAGAAAAATCTGAACTTCCATGATCTCCCTTCCTTCCAAAAAAAAATAGAGGTGGAGACAGGCTGTTGTTTAAAGTTTGGGTCTTAGAGGCTGTGCATTTCTGAATGAATCAGCCCGACCCATCACCATGTGACCACACAGCATCGGACAGGAAGTGTGCTCGTGTTCCAGTTACCATGACTGCATAACAAACTACCCTAAACTTAGTGATGGAAAATGACTGCCATTTATTAAGCTCATAGATTCCAGAGATCACTACTGGAAAGAGACAACGGGGACTGTTCTCCGCTCTGTAATGTCTGGGGCCTCAGCTTAGGGAGATTTGGACTTCTAGAGGCTGGAATAGCTGGAATTGGTAGATCCACTCCCCAAACAGGTCCTCCACTCACTTGTCTGTTGCCGAGCTGGGATAAGTGAAAGGCTCAACTAGGACCATGGATGGGGCCACCATGCATGGCTTGGGCTTCTCGCAGCCTGGTGGATAGGCTCTGATAGGAACCAAGAGGAGTTTGGAGAGTTAGCATTCAAAGAAGATCAGTCTGGAGTCGCACGGCCTTTACTGACCCTGTTTCAGAAGTCACATCGCATCCTTTCTGCCATGTTCTGTTGGTAGAAACAATCTCAAGCTCACCCAGATCTCAAGCAGGGGGTTAAGGGTGGGGGACAAAACCCTACATCTTGATGGGAAGAGTGTCAAGGTCATATTCCACAAGAG
>NW_011888850.1:4411980-4414564 GCF_000151845.1 Pteropus vampyrus
GGGTGGAGGGAAGGAGCCTACCTTTTTGTACGGGCTTTGGACATTTTTAGTTTCTAACTACGTGCATTTATTACTCAGTAAAATTAATTCAGGAATGATCCCAATACAATAAATACACGACAAAGGATACAAGCTACATCAAATTCAATGATACATGCGGGGGCTGAAGGAATAACGCGAGCACCTTAGCGAAAATTTCGTGTTTCGGTATCACGGTTCTAATCATTGTATGGCTAAGATTTCTGGGGCTGTAGAGGAAGGAGAGGGTGTAATCCATGTGCAGGTGGGCTCAGGGGTGGGCACTTCCGTGGGCTTTCCTCAGCTAGGACGTGTGGCTTGGTGGTGAGGTCTCTGAGGCTAAGGAGAGGTCTCTCTCTGGGTATCGTGGCCAACCACCCGACCGAAGATCCTTCTCACTCCTACCACCTGGCAAACTGGATGTGCATTTTAAAGGGCAAAGCATCAAACGGACTTGTCCCATTCATTCACTTCCAGGATGTCAGTTACTAACATACTTTTTAGCAAAATAAGATGGTCTTAAGGATGCAGAGAAAGTAAGGAAGCCTGACCAATGCTTGGAAAGCGAACGCCTAGACTGGAGTGAGAAAGAGTGTTCTGGAGGACCCTCAAAAACCTAATTTACCTGCACCACCCCCCAAAACAAAATCCTCCCTGTTTATGAGGCAGAGGGCTGTCCGCGAAGAAGCAACTCCCGCAGGGGCTCTGTGAGTCCCACCACCTGGCTGCTGCCCAGTGCAACTCCAGCTTAGCCTGGGCCGCAGGAGCCCCCCAGAGACGGCCAGCCTTCCCGTGAGCCTCCGTGGCCTCCAGGACCGCACTGCGTCCTTAGCGATGGCCCGTCTGCAGTTGACCGGGGCTCTTGGCGACTCCCTTGATAAGGCCACAGCAGGGGACTCCCTTCCACGTCCACCCATTCTGATGGACTGAGTCAGCATCCCCACGGCACAGGGGCAGTACCCACACTGGACACTGGTCACCTACAGGTCAGGGCTTAGAGCCTGAGTCAGGCAAACTTAAGGGCCTCTAAATGCCAGCGTGCCCAGCTTGGCGGAGTACAACATCACCTTGGCTGAAATCCTGGGGATTGATAAATATATTCCATCTCAGTGCCTGCATAATTGTTTGCAGGCTTCTAACATGGGCCAAAATTATTACAAAGGTACACACGTTTGAGCCAGAGAGTATCAGGAAAAGAAAGACCTGAACCAGAGCAGCAGGGCACTAAACACTTGATGAAATCCAGCTCTTCAGATTTCTTTGGGGCCTGGTGTCATCTGGCTGACACTCATACGGCCTGGGCGTCCTTGTGGATGACCACATGCCTGCCTGCCTGTCCTCGGAGACCCACTTCATACCTGGATTCAAATACGGCACATGCACCCGGAAGGAATGCATCTGCCCTACATCAAATTTTGTTTTTGAAGGAAGATTTTTTTCTTTTAATGAGAAGTTTGTGATTTCTACTTGACCCCTGACTGCAGTGGATGTCTTAGCACAGGTAGCTGGGAGTGTGAACGACACCTTTGTGACAAGACCCTCCTGGGTAGTTAGGGGTATCGTCTCATCTGATCACCTCACAACACCTTCGAAGGGTGTTCTAGCCTTAGCTTCACTCTACAGAGACAGGTTTGGAATGGAAAAGGAAGTCACCTGAAGTCACGTGAGCAGTGCGACTCTATCACTCGATACACTTCATGCTCTTTTAGTAGTTTTCAAAACAAACAAACAAAAACCCTCAAAAGTTAAAAATCCAAAATTCCATTTCCTGACCTCCAAAAGCCCTGTTTTTGAATTCTGTGACATGGTCCCACGGTCCAAATCACGCCAGTACAGGAGATCAGGGTTTCAATCCACTTGTTGTGCACGGTGCCCAGGTGCGGGCAGGTAGAGGCACCTTTTCCTCGCTCTTCCTCTGGCACAGGAGATGCCTTGACAGGTGAGAACCGCTTCTTCCTGGCAAACTGGGGCTGTGTGGGTAACTGCGGGGCTACCCAGTTTTACTCCTGGAGGTGGGGGTCTGCCCTAGTCACCTGGCACCTGCTCTGTCTCAGGATGCCCAGCTCCTCTCCATTTGTCCCTGTCCCCAGGTCCTCAACGTGCAGAGTATCTCCTCCCTGGGCAGGTCTCGGGGTCTCAGCGCTGCCTGCTCTGCTCAGACTTCCTTGCACCTCCTCCCAGCAGGGAGCCCCGCCTGCTTTCATCAATCTCTAATGAGGTCCCTACCTGCTTTAACAAGAGCCTGTGCTGTCCTGGGTGTTCCTGATTCTTTACAAACCTTTGCTATGAAATCCCTGGAGAAAAAGAAAGGGGCTCTCAACTCCTGTCCTCCTCACTTTTAAAGGGGTTCCCATCCAACATCTTCTCAAACCCCCCACTTTTTGCAACAAAAGAGAAGGCATTTTTTGCAATCCCTCTAATTAACAGTTTGTTTTTATTTTTCAATATTTGGTGGTGGAGTTAGTTTAAGGTCCTGGGGGAATTTAAACTATGTGGATTAAGTAAGAACAGCTGGAAGGTGGAGAATGTTTCAGCCGAGTTTCTTTTCTCTCTTTAATTGGTAGCA
>NW_011888850.1:4415859-4431644 GCF_000151845.1 Pteropus vampyrus
TCCTGGGGGAATTTAAACTATGTGGATTAAGTAAGAACAGCTGGAAGGTGGAGAATGTTTCAGCCGAGTTTCTTTTCTCTCTTTAATTGGTAGCAGCACAATTTGTAACAAGGTGAATCCAATTCCATTCTGCTGAGAGAAGAAGAAAGTTTTATTTTTATTATCCTTCCAAGAATATCTTAGCAAATTGGCAGGGTCGTGTTTACGCCACCCCCCACCCTCCTCGCACCATTATAATGAAAAGGAGAAAAGACCCAATTTCTTTCCATTTCCGAGGAATCATCAAGTGTGGGAGTCAAATGAAGACACAGACACGTCCCTTTCGTCAAACCTGTGCCTTGCTCCAGACCCCGACTGCTGGTACCCATTTTAACCAGTCCAGCATGGGGTGGCGGCCCCATCCCCAGCCTGGTCCTGCTCCACTAGGAAGCACACAGTGCCTTCTCTCCTCTAGCCACCTTGAGATGCTCCCTTGCTGGGGCCAGTTGGCCCTCTACTTCAAATCAGCTGTTTCCTTGACCTCCAGACAAGTCAATTACCTGCTTTTAAGGCCTCCCTCAAGCCTCACCTCCATGAAACTTTCCCAGATTGACACAAATGCAGAAGGCTACTCCCTTTCTGTGAATTCCATGCAATCCCGCACTGCTGGGCATAATTCTCCAGAAGTAACCACAGCAGTATGGAGAGTGAGCTTCAAGCTTTCATAGACACAGAATGTGTGCACGCTGTTAAAACTATTATTACATATCTCCAATACTGTTATACCCAGTCAATTAAAAAGCAACTAGATACAGTCCTAATGGAATGCAGTTTGGTGATATGAGTCAACAAACAATATTTTGTAGGCCCTTTGAGACACCAATTATACCGCTAGTTATATATCCTTAGGAAAATATCATATATAGAAGATGCTCAGAAGTATTTATTATCTAAGAATTGGAAATAATGCAAATGTCCAACAGTAGGAAAATGGCCAGTTATATAATGGAGCAGCTATATAATGGACTTGTCTACAGCCATTAAAAATATTATATAATAACATTTAATGATAGGGAAAGCTTTTTAAGTTATATTGTTAAGTTAAAAAGGCTTCGAATTAACAGCAAATTTTATTTTTAATCATCTGGCTCAGAAGAGCTAAAAAAGGAAATAGACAAATCATAAAATTAGAAGGCAGAGCTCTCTGGGTGGGCAATGCTCTCTTTTTGACACATTAGATAAAAAAATGTAAATATAGATAAGAAAAGGAAAGGAAAAATTAACCAGATTGCTTCCACCCACATTAAACCACAATTAACTTTTCGATGAACCCTCCCCATCTTTTTTTCTGTGTGTGCATGTATGCACAGAGGTAATTGCATGTGTCACGTGTGTACACTCTTACTATTCTTACAGTCATTCTCTAGAGACTATAATGCATCTCTCTGATTTTTAATAATCTAATTAAAAAGAATTTTATCCACTTGTGATAACACAAGAACGTTAGGGCACTAATGTTCCCTCGCCACCTCCCCCGCCATTCTGATCTTATGTGATATTGTTGCCATGCATTTTAATTCTATACATAGTATAAATTCCTCAAAGCATTATCGCAGTCAGTATTTATTTATGTTCCCTACATATTTACACTTTCCGTTGCTCTTTATTCCTTTCCACATCTCTTATTTCCATCTGTGATCATTTTCCTTCTGTGTAAAGAACACTCTCTATTATTTCCTTTACTACAAACTCATCCACCCTTGGCTGAAATCGTTTTGACTTTGCCTTCGTTTTCGAAGGATATTTTCATTGAGTATAGGATTCTAAGTTGGCAGTGATTTTTCTGTCAGTTCTTTGAAGATGTTTTGAATTGTTTCACTCTGATGTGCCTAGGTCTGTTTTTTCTTTTATTAGACCTACTTGGAGTTTGTAGTGATTCTCGAATCCTTGACTTGTTGTCTTTCAGCAATTTTTGAAAATTCCCAGCTACTATCTCTTCAAATATCGCTTCTGCCCGATTTCTCTCCTTTACTTTGGGGATCCTAATTATACATATTAGTCCTTCTCGCAGACTCTCCTTGTCTTGTATCCTTTCTTCTGTTTTTTTTCCCCCATCATTCAAAATATCATTCCAAATATTTCTTCATGACGTACCTTTCAGTTCATTAATTTTCTATTTGAGTGTGTCTAATCGTTTATTAAACCCACCCAACGAGTTATTAATTACTGAAAATTTCATTTCTACAGTTTCCATTTGATTTTTCTCTGCCAAAAGGCTCAATTTTATCTTTTATATCTTTGAACATATCAAGTATGTTTTTTTAAAAAATCTGTTTTAATTCCTTTAATGTCTAGATTCCTGGTGGATCTGTTGTTTCTCTTGATTTTTATTTGTGGGTTGGGTTTTTTCCCTCGTGTTTCGATTGAGTACCTTAAATTAGATACAAAAGATAGCAGAAAAAAACTTGAAGGATAGGATGACGTTAGCATTCCTTCAGAAAGGATTTAGCTTTGCTTCTGGATGAAAACTAAGGACTTAAACAATCTGGGATCTCCTCGATCCAAATTCAGGGATGAGAAGATTTGAAGCTGGGTTTCGGACTCCTTGAGAGTTAATTTGCTTCTGGTCACCTTTACTTCCAAGATATAGATATTTAGGGTTATCAACCCAAATATGGAAAATTTATTAGGATCCCACACCTTGAGAAGCCTCAAACTCCAATTTTTATCTCTCCGTGTCCTGTAAGCCCTGCTTAGCTGCTCGACCACCTCTTCTGTAATTGGCAGAAGGAACCCTAAATGCCACAGAGTTTCTAGCTTCTCATCTTCTGAGTTCCTATCTCCTCCCAAATCTTAACCTGATAATTCTTGTCTGCCTCATTAGCTCTCTAATGCCTTCAAGCAGATTTTTTTTAAAGGATCCCGTCCAGCTTTTCTAATTGTCCTTAACAAGTAGGTCGATCCAAATTTCCTAGTCTCACACTGCTGAAAGCAGAAGTCTGTCATCTATTATTCAATTCAGTTTTTAAAAGGCTCCTATAACTATTTTTACCCTGGTTATGGATAATTGGCCAGTGTCTGCTTCTTATCATTATTATTGAATCGATTATTCTTTGTTCCTTTGAATCTCAAAAGATTTACCAATAAAAACTGCAGAAAAGTACTCTGCCTGGGATGATGTTAGTGGTAGGTAACAGTTCAAAGATTATTTCTGCTGTGGTTCATCTACTTTTCCCCACATTACTGGTCAAAAACTGATCCATGACACTGCCTGGCAAATCAAGGCCCAAGGTGAGATTGACTTCTGATGTCTCCTTGAGTATAAACCATACTGCTTCTCCTTCTCTGAGATCTAATTCTGGCTAAGGCATGAAAGCCTGTTGTGAGCCAGGGCTACTGTCACTACACAAATGCACTGGGGCTGTGGAGAAGAAGGAAAATAGTCTGCCATTTCACACAGCAAATCCCTGGGAATCAAAGCTGTGACATTTTAATTTGTGTTTTGCCCACCTCTCACTTGTCTTGGTGAGAGTTACAGCCACTGGCCTCTTTCCTGTCGGTTACTCACACAATTTTGTTGCTGTACTGAATTTCCCAGCTACCAGAAAGAAGATCTCATGTTTCCTTCTCAAAGGTCAAGTCTATCACTGTTATTATTTTCCAGTGTGAGCTGATTTTAAGAATAGCCTTTGCAAGGAAAGAAGATGAGGCGGCATCCTATCACACTGCTTTCCTCTCCAAGGCTCCTGGTGAACAGAAGTGGTCTGGGGTGGGGGAGGTGAGTGCAGCAACCTGTCAGGGACCTCCGTGTCCTGCTCCTTGGGGGACACAGCTTCGTGGGCTCTGGTTTCTTAGAGAAGCATCAGACGCAATGGGTTGTCTGTGTCCATAAAGCCTACAAGAGTTAGTGACATTGGGTCACCTGATTGACGGATGAGTGCCAGAGAACTTTTAGGGAGCTGGCGGGGGTTTCTAAGTCTGACGGGAAGGACTCTGTGGCGGGAGAGGAAGATCTGTCTGCCTGTTGCCAAGTGCTCATGAACCTCCTCCGCCCCCACGGCTCCTGCAGGATTTCACAGCGCTGATTCTCCCTTCTCCCTCTGGCAAGTTCTTAGTTACTCTTGCCTCCCTGTAGCCCAGCTTCCAAACCCAGGAAACCTAAAGAAAAGGCTCTGGCAGCAAACATTAGCAACTCAATTCAATTCAAAACACTTTTGCTGAATTCTTGGGGCTGAGGTTATAGGATACGACTAGGGTATTTTCCAAAGAAACAACGGTCTTTATTTAATATAATAACCTCAAGATGTCTGTCACATGCTTTTGGGGGGAAAATTATCATATGCATATGATAATATCATTTTAGACAATTAACATATTTACATATAAGTAAATAATAGTGTACATATACATTTTTAAAAATCTAAAAGGACACAGAGATATCAGATTTCGTTAAGCAATGTCACCACAAAAAATAAATTAAAAAAAATAAAAATAGAAATAAAGTGTATTGCCTTACTACGTTTTCCAAAAATAAATAAATAAATAAAAAGATACACAGAATATTGTTAATATAACCAGGAATGGAGGACTTAGTTTTTTACTTTATACACTGTTTCCTTTTTTTTTTATATAAGCAACTTTTCTCAGCTATGTTATTAGGCTCTTTGAAGACATGTTAGAGGTACCCTGTCTTCTGAATAATCACCCAGCAAATCTCAGCCAGTGGGCCCATCTCTCACCAGGCTCCAGCATACACGATTTTGTATCTTATCATGGTAAGTCTCTAAAATTAACATTCAGTTCCCCATACTCATTTTTCCCTCTTTCCTGCGGTGGAATAGGTCTGGCAATAAATGAGTTTTGAAATGTTTTCTATTTCCTTGGCCCAAACTGACAGTTCCTTCAGGAAGCAGGTAAGTGCTTTTCCTAAGGCACATCCAGAATTTCATGCTGTGGTTCTTGTAAGCTGTGATTAGATTTATTGGGGGCGGGGGAGGGGGCGGGTGGGGTTGGGCGTCAGCCCGCCTCTCAGGCCTCTCTCTCTGCCTGAGGTCAAGCGAGAGCCTTCATGTAGACCTTTTCCCACACTCAACTGATCCAAGAGTCCAGTTCATAGGCTGGGAGCAAAACGCTAAATTGGGCCAATCAGGTTCTAGCTCTTGAGGATTTGATTGGGCAAACAGAGGAATCAGGCACCAATGTGAGCTGGAGCTGAAAGGCTGTGTTGATGGAGTGGACTGGTGAGGCCACGATGGGTCAAGTGGAAGCCGCAGTTAGGAGGCAGCGGAAGCGGAGGGCGGCCTGTCCCGAGAGGTACAAGATTTTCAGATTCCGGCTCAGGTCTATGTCTATCCCATCGGTACACCCGCTGATTCTTGCTCTGAGTCTCTGTTTTTTGCTCCCTAAAGTTATCCCTTCCAACTAAAATCTCGCCAGTGACCTCTGTCGCAGCGTCCCCTAACACAGCACGGGCTGAGCTCTACTCAGATATCAGCTCTTCTCAGACCTGAAAGTAAAAAGGAGTCCCCTGGGGGTCCCGCTGTGCTGCAGACCGACTCAGCAGGTCGGGGCCAGCCTGAGGTTCTGTATTTCTGTCCTGTTCTCAGCTGATGCTACTCCTGCTGGTTCCCAGTCCACAAGAGCATGGACAGGTGACTGCTGTTACTTATCCGGAAAGAAAAAAAAATTTGAACCAAACTAAGCCAACGAAAAACTAGGTTTCCAACCTGTCCGAAAGAATGGCAGTAAAGAGGGCAAAATTGACTAAAAGAAAGCAGATGGAGATGCCCTAAACTGACGTGACCAAGAGCCTCTGAAGTTTCAGGATAATGTAATATCTTGAGACAATCTCTTTTTCATTTCTTTTAAGAAAACTCTGGGATTTTTTTAATAAATCTATCTTCTGGCATCAGTAAACTCACTCATTTTGCTAAATGGATCAGTTCTGAATAATTTCCACGATTCTAACAAGAAACAGATTGTACTAGAAAGTAGTATGATAGAATTTGGTAATCATTCTAAACACAGCAGGTATGCTTCCGACTGTGCAAATGCCAACGGCACTGCTTTCCATTGATGCCGAAGTCCGTCGCTGATGTTTCGGATGCATATTTTGCTATTGAAATTAGAAAGCTCTCTCTTGATTGAACCCAAATGCTAAACATCATTTTCCTTGCATGTTTTTTCCCATTCTAGCCAAGATCGATCAAACTGCACACCCTCTTCAAACGCCAGGAAATCCCCACGGGGATAGGAGTAATAGTGAGATAAGCAATAAAGGGAAGGCGAGAGGTGCATTCCTGCAAATCCGAAAGCCACCCTTAGGTCTAGTTTAATCAAATCGAATAGCACAATACAAAAATGCGAGCTCTTAAAATATCCAGTAGACTGGACAGGTTTTTAAGAGAAAAAAAGGCTTCGCCTCAATGGTATTATCATCTGGCTTAAAATCGTAGGCAATGGCTCTTTTAGTCCATCACAATCTGTGAGCGTTTACTGCCTGTGATAAACTGGGAGCCCCACCATGAGCTTTTAGTGCTTCGAGCGGGGCGATCACAGCTTTCCGAACTGTGAATTACTTTAGCAACTGCTCTGGACAGAAGAAAGCGAAACAGAAGACCCAAGCTTAGAGGACTATTTCTTATTCTTCCTCTACGCTGGTGCTTATCTGCACGGGAGACTTGGGTAAACTCAGGCTTTATCCCATCCCCCACCTCTTACCTGACCAGCGTTTTCTGTTGTATTCTGAGTGAACTTCAAAGCCTTCCGTCAGTCTGCAACAGATGTGAACACAACTCACCGCGATGATAAACACAAATGTTTGGTGGAGAGCTAACCACCACATTTCACGTAATCACGTTTTTAAAATGCTTCTCTTGGCCTTACTAATCTACTTCATTATTTAACCAATTTCTTGAATCAATCAACAAGAGTCTTTAATCAAAAAGGTTAGTACAAGGCTAAAACCTTTAAAACCACATACGATAATGAAAACTATGCAAACCATGCTAACGAGAACATTTACATCTGGGACAGAAAATAATTTTAAAGATGTCACACTGATCACATCCTCTAAATCTGAAATCAACACCCATTGTATAGCACACAGGTTTCTTAAGGAGGCAAAATATTTGAAAATGAAACTCAGTTTTATTGAATATCTTCCATGAGTCAGATGCTTTATATCTATACTCTTTCATCTCACTTAATTCTCCCAATAGCTCTATGAATTACTTCTTTAAAGAAAACTAAGCTTTGGTAATGTTAGTTTGCTAATTATTGGCAATGATGGTATTCAAATGTAAGTCTCTCATACTCCAAAGTCCCTATTCCTTTCCTCCTCCCTAGGTATTTCGCCAGATAATGGCTGTTCTCTCTCTAATCCTCTCCCCTCTCCCATTCTCCACCCGTCTTCTCCTGGCTGCAAACAGTCGCTCTATTTTACTTTCCAAAGCACTGTTACCTGGGATCATATTTGACTGTTTATCCACAGTCATTTGTATTCCCTCTCTAATAACTAGGAAAGTTAGAGATGGCTGGAAATGAAGATAGATCATTTGCACAGGCCATGTCATGCCTCTATTGGCAATTTAACAGATGTAGGGGACACTCTGGGGGTCCTAGAGTTCCATTGTAGCTCTGCCCACATCTTTTCCACCTTCAAAGCCGAACAGCTTCATCAGATGACTCTGGGCCTGGCAAAGCCTGGCTGGAAAGAGCCTGATAAGGAGACCAAGGCACAGAAAAGGAACCAAACCACCTGTCAGTACTATACAACGACATATGATGAGTGAGTACACTTGCAAATATATCTCTATGTGTTTAGTTATTTGAAAAAATAATAAAGTTCTATTATTTCTTTAAGATACATTTCTAGAAATAAAATGACTGGATCAGAGTTTACTCTGTGGCAGACTCTGTCCCACGCACTGCTCGTATCTTTCTAAAGTCATCCAACTCTCCGCTGAGGTACACACTGTGACCACCCCTTTTTAAGATGAGAAAACTGAGGCTGAGAGAGGCTGTCACATGCCCAAGGCCACACAGCAGAAAGCTGGGATTCAAACTCAGGCCTGACCACTTCCTGTCCCAGCTACACCGCCTCAATGTCGCTTAATGGATGCAAGAGGTGACTGGGGGAGTGAAGGATGGCTTTCAGCATGACTTTCAAAAGTTTGATTACCAATTTATAAAATAAAGGAGGGTTTTAAAACCTATCTCACTCATCTATATTAAGCCAGGAAACCAAGATTAAGCAAAGCTTCTGGCTTCCTTCTACACTGGGTTTCTATGGCCCCTTAAGCTTGGTTGGCACAAGTGGTATTTCAATGTACCAGTCTTGTGACTCTAGTTGAAGAGCTCACCTGCCAGCATTTAGATACAACCACGCTGAGACAGGGACGTTTACTGAGCATCTACTACGGATCATAGCCTGTGCTGGTGGCTTTATATGAGTAACTGGCTGTAAAGAAGGACTTTTCCTGATGCTGTGGAATGGGCATTGAGCCTCATAACAACAGAGACCAAGTGTTTTTTGTTTCTAATTCTGGAAAGCTTCCAAATATTGGGGCAGGGCATTATCCACACAGCCCCACCTCAGGCTTCCTAAGAATTGGTAAACCTGCCTCCCCACAACCAGTCCCCTTTCCCCCCACTGCTCTCTGCTCTGGAGCCCATGGAAGCAGAGGCCCCAGGAGCTTCGGCTTTGGCTCTGTTCCTGCTGAGCCAGAGGAAGGGGAATGTCAAGAGCATTAGCAATAAAAATTAGGAATGCTTAAAAAACTGGTATTTCATTCATTCATTCAATCATCATTAATGTATTCATTCATTCTCCCAGCAAAGGCAGTATTTAGTGAGTCCACATTATGTGCCAAGCAGTGTACAAAGTGCTTGGGCTACATCAGGGACAAAACAATGGTCCTCGTCCACACGGAGCTCACGTTTGGACGTCTATTCTGGCAGTGGTCTCACTGATCTGCCTCGTGCCAGCCTGAGCTGGGAAGAAGTGGACGGGAGAGAGATGTCTATAGAAAGAGTGGGGAGGAGGCAGAACGACCCAGATACCCACTGTTGTGCGTGGAAGATGCACGTGTTGCCATGTGTTAAGAGGACTCCTGAGAGGCAGGGTGCAGCCCTTGTCAGTGCCCATTTAGAGGGCTCCTCCCAGGTGAGCCTACCTGCCTAGAAGAGGTTGTCAGGTATATTCCCAGGTGGAAGCTGAGAGAGAGCTCCCCATTAGAAAGCAGTAGGAGGGGATGCCAGGAAGGGGAAATGCAAGGCCTTCCAAGACCTTGCCCAAATTCCCTGGAGGGAATTCACGTGATCCATCTTTCCTAAGGGGTACAGGTGTCTTCCTTGGTCTCATATGGATTTTACTAGAACCCTCTCCCTAGCAATCTTCACAAGCAGACAACTGAATGAGGCCTCCTCTTCCTCCTCAGTCTAATCAAATCCATCTGGAGAGAGGGCATGGCCTCCCTTTACATCCCCTATCCATCTGAATTACCTGGACAGGGCCTGGAGTTCTGCCCAAGTCAGTAGGACACTGTCCCAGACGCTCCTAACACTTATCAGAGCTAGACTGTTTTTTTGGAGGGGTGGAATATATCCAAGGTGACATTTATAGGAGTGTGCTGATTTGATCTGGCTTCTAGGAAGCAGGGTAAGGCTGAGGTCCTTGGCCTTGACAAGGCAGGACACAAAGGCTGAAAAATGTTATTTAAACCCAAGTTCCCAACTAAGCAAATTAGTGTCACCAATACTGACAGTACTTAAAAACATCTCTCATAAGCAGAACGATGCTGCTGCAAGCCAGACAAAGGAAAAAACCTTCATCTACCATGAATTCACCCCACTTCTGGAAGGTTAGGGTTGAAAACTTCCGGTATCACTTCACTTTATTTAGGAACTATTTTCGAAATTATCCCTTGTCCCTACTTAGCTGCTCCATTTGTTATCTATTAAGTGATCAGACTAAGCAAAGGTCGTCTTTCGACGTTTTCTTCACTCCAAAATTTAAAAAGAGGAGATACTTTTGATTACTGACAGCGAAGAGATTACTAATTATTCTGAAAATCAAAAATAAAAGTGCAGTTAGACTGATCAGAATGAGTTTTCTCTCTAGAAATACTGGTCTCGCCATCTTTTAAGCAAATGGCTGCTAATGAGCAGAAATTTCAGAGCCTGTGCTGAACCTGGCCGAATTCCCTCTACTATCCCCACTTCTCCAGAATGGAAGGCTCTAAAAGGTAGGCTTCATGAGGGCGGGGCCTCTGTCTGATTTGAATGAAGAGAGATGCCAGGCCCCAAAACACAGCCTGGCTCCAAGGAGTCCTCCATAAACATGTGTAGATAAATCTTTGTGGTCTGAGTCTGTAGTCCCATGTAGCTTTTTCTATTATAATTCAAAATAATCCTCCTTTACCTCTCAAACAGCAGAGGAAGAGAGGAACGCCTTTTTGTAACCGAATTTTAAATTCACAACCTATTTCTTCATGACATCCTTCACCATTTAGAGTAAGCAAAACAAGTCTTAGGTCATCATTTTCCCATTACTGAAGACAGCCAGGGTTCACTCTATATGAATATTCTTTCCCTTTTCCACAAAGTAATTACCTAAGATTTCTAGCTAGGAAAAAAAAAAAATGGTGTAATTTCCAACCTGGAACCGGCATTGCTCATTAAGGTTGAAAAAGTGACTGTGGCTCGCTGAATCCTATGCAAATCAGCCCTGATGAGCCCTTAACTAATCTGTTTACAAACCAGACCTGCTAGACAGGCCTCAGTGATTTTCTATCAAAGCAAAGCACTGCTTTATAATGGGCATCTGGCCGTCCGGAATGGGTAGTTTAAGCATAGACTCTTTCCTTCAAAGTAAGATCAAAGGCTTTATTAGTCCTAAATGAGTGCATTATTTCCACTTACTACCTTCTTGTTTGCAATTTGTGTTTATTAACAGCACTGTCTCAGGTTTACTTTGTGAATTACTAGTTTCTGAAAACAGTATGGCAGTTTTATGGACCACAGTATACATTTGTGGAGATTATGTAGCATATAATACATAGAATGGCCCATCAGATAGGGCATTAGGCAAAGAAAATTCTTTGCAAAGATGACAATACCTGACCAGGCAGAATTCATTTATGATTTTTTTTTTTTTTAAAGAGGAAGCCATCTGGCATAACAGGGCTCACACAAGAAAAGATCCCCCAACGCTGAGGAGCCGGAGATTAGATAACTCTTCGAGTGCCTGGAGAATGTTCTTTGAAGTTTTAATTTTATTTATTCCGAAGAGAACAAGTATGCAAAGCTGTAATGTGGATGAGAAATGCCATCAGTACCACTCCAGGAGAAGCACAATCAGGTATTTTCAGAAGAGAATAAGCAGATTATTTAAGAAAAACAAAGATTCCAGCATATGACGAATACCACGAACTGAATCCTTTCGGAGTCCGTCAGCCAGCACTGTCCCTGGGGCCTATGTGAGGGAGGATGGAGGCATCTGCCCTCCCTGGTCCTGACCACAGAGATTAGAGCCTGTCCTTCACTCCCACCCTCCAATCCATCTTAGGAGGATGAAGCTGCCAAGAAAATTGCATCTTTTAAGATTTGTGGTGACACAGGTATACAAGCTTGAGGGTGTCACTGACCTATAAAAGGAGCCAGACTAAACTGCTATGAGTAGAGTGCAATGCACGGAACGTCCAACCTCAGAAGGGGCAGCTTTTCATGTCGCCAGCCGAGCCAGCCAGAAATTAAACGAGATTGCCAGGAACGGCCATAATCAGGGATCGAGCCACTGTTCAACGTCATATCAGCTTTCAGTCATGTTGGTTTTTCATTTTTTGGTTTTGACACTGAAGCAAGCGTAAATTCACAAGAATAAAAACGCATTTGTCAGAACCCCAAGGCATGACCCCTACCAGCTCAAAAATGAGTTGGGCCGCAAGTGGTAAGCCAGACGACAGGAAAACTAAACCTATCGTAAATCTTCTCTTTAAAAGTCTCTTTCTGCTTATCACCTTCTAAGTGCCCTTGATGGCCCAGTTCTGCCATGGCAACTTGGCGCGGGGCGGGCGGGGGGCGGGGGGCGGCGGGAATCGGATAATGTGTATTAAACACCAACTCAGAAAAGTATTCCTGTGCACATAAACAGCATCAGAAATTATGTTATAGAGGTTGGAGAAATAAGATAGTCAGACCACAAAGTCACAAGCACAAAAAATTTTAACTTGGAGACATTATAATTCCTAGAACTCAGAAGGTGAACATGGTTCTGAGCGGTAGCGCGTTGGGCTGTAACTGCATAATAAGAGATGTTCTTAATGAACGTGTATACTGTGTCTATAATACGGCAGTTGAGGCACAGAATATAAAGACCGTCTCTCCTTCTCTAGCACTTTGCTTTATCTTTTATTCTAGTGTAGTATCTGTCTCCTGACTCACTTGTCTAAAACATGGACTTTTCATCTTTGAGACAAAGGGGCAATTCTGGGCAAAAGTAAAAGCCAAATAAATGAGTTAGGAGTTAACTAGTAGAGCATACTTACATTAGCACAAATAAGCTATCAGGTCTCCCGGTCATCTTGGTTCATTAAAAGGACAAAACTAAACCAAGCAAGGAGAATGAATCACATTGGGCACTTACAGAGAGCAGGCCTGGGGTCAGGGTTAAGGTCATTAAGAGGAGAGAGGCAGGGATTAAAGCTGTATTTGCTCTTAGGGTCTCTGAGATTAAAACTCTAAGATGAAATTTCTGGAAAAGGCCTCAAACAGTCTAAAATTACCATAGAATATTTCAAATTCAATCCATAAATAGAATGAAAATTAAGTTCAACAGGCACAAAACAAACGTAAGTGAACTTGATGTCATCTGAACTCTGCTCAAAGGAGCTGAAAAAAGCTCCATCTGGAGGCAAATTAACTCTTTCAGGGCACAAGGCTATCTCTTAATGGTGTCAGGAGAAGTAATTCACTTCCAAATGGCCCAGACCATTCATTTTTATAAAGAGAACTGGTAACAATTATGCACAATTTCAGATGACTTAATAGGAAAATAACGAAAGATTTTTTTTATTTTCTGAATCGACAACGTCTATGAGAAGTTTTCTACTCGAAGTTACTGTTTAGTATTGAAACAATATTTGTTCTAACCTACAATAATCCCAACTCAAAAGCATTTTAGGCATTTATCATTTTTAATGACTACGGCAAATGCCAAATTTTGTCCTTTTGAAGATAAAATGCTACACTCAAAAAGTCATGGGATTTGCATATACAGCCAAGGCTGAGAAACACACCCCACACCTGCCCTTTGATTTTACGAGTCTGGCTGTGAGGAAGGTTTCCGTAGTCTCTCGCTCTGCCAATGTCATTATTTTACAGAGAGGCCTGCCAAAATGCAGCTCGTAGCTAAGCTTGTGTGTCAGGTTTATTCAAGTGGCTCATTCTAGATGCGTTCTCTTGCCATCCTTTTACCAGGCATGACGGACTATCATTAATAAAAATGTATTGATCTCTGAATCTATTTCCGGCTATAAAAAAAAAAGAAAAGAAAAAGCCTAATAAATGAGATGGCTATATGAGCCATAAATAATACCTAACCAGAGAGAGTCCAAAAACTGTCAGAAACATATGCCTCACATTTTCTTCAACCGTTAACTAAGAGGAACCAGAATTTAAGAGCTAAAGCAAACCTCGGAGATCAGTGCAATGTCCTCATTTTAAAGAGAAGGAAACTGATCCTCCACAGTGACAGTTAGCGATGACCTATGGCTAGAATGCAGGCCTCCTGTCTCCCGCGCCAGGGACAGTTCTGGTAATCAAGTCACTCGAAACCACTCCCTGCGGGCTAGCTGCAAAGTCCTTCTGCTTTCCTGCATCCTCCTCCTAACGTTCCGGAAGCGTCGAATTCTAGTCTGAATGAAGCAGTCCGCATCTCTTTTAGGTATTCTTGCATTACAAAATGAATACAATTAAATAGTAAAAGGTCATCTTCAATCTCTCTGCCGCCAATGAGAGAGGACTCCATGAGCGCATCGCTGTGATGGACATGCTAGTTTATGGTTCTGACACCTTGCGTGGAATGTTACAAATCCCTATGATGTCCTTAAGCTCCCTCTTCAATTGAACTGAAAGATGGCTAAAAACACCCCACTCGGGCAGACGCCTCCCCATTGGCTGGCCATTTGAGAATGCTCAAGGGTACAGTTACTGCAGCTGAGGCTGGTAGTAACTTGTGCTGTTTTCCTGAGCAGCAGCAGGCTTCTGACAGCAGCCTGGGTAGAATTTATGCACAGGGATGATGCCTCCCCATCCTCTGCTCAGATGTGCCTCTCTCGCCCACTCCCCATTGGAAGCGGACGGATTACACGGATCACACAATCACAATTTCTGATCGCTTAGAATAAAAGTCAAGATCAAAATCCATGCAATGAGAAAAATGGCCAAGGAGTAGGCCTGCTCCATTTGGGGGTTTGCTTAAATTTGGACTCAGCTGTGGCCGAGTATATGCTCCATTATCATGATGTCAGATCAATAGGATAGCAACAGAATCTCTCAAACACCTAACTCTTCACAGAATCCCTTGAATAAATCAAACCTGTGTTATTATGAGATTCACCTTATGCCTCGAGGTCTGTGTAGCATGTTATAAAAGACTGCATTTGAAACTGCTGTGCTCCGTAAAGAGAAAAAATGTACATGCTTCTCTGCATGTAAGTTGATGTGTAAAGTCCATAAAGAGACCAAAGCTTGCTACCAGAAAGCTTGCTACCTATTCTTCCCCATAAGCTTCTTCTATACCAAGCAGCATAGGCTAATCTTTTGACTTAGAGAACTTTGTAAAAGATCCACATTCTAGAAGACTTCTTGGGCAGCTGTGTATAACGCACAGCATAACTTATAACTCAGACTAAAATACACTTGATCTGCCAAGGAAGAATGTTTAGGAACAAAGTTTTTGCTGTTAGTAGTTCACCTAACACAAAAAACAATGTCCCAGCTTCCAATCACTGTTATTCACACCTTTATTGAGCTCTTACTCAATGCCAGGTGCTGAACTCAAAACAGACACTCGAAGCTGAAGATGACACATTTTGCGCCCTCAAAGAGCTCACAGTCTGGTGTGGAAGAAAAAATGGGCAAACCAGCAAATATATAATGTAATAGCATAAGTTCTATGATACAAGAGATAGCAACAAAGAGCTATGGCAGCTGGGGCAATGACAGCGTGAGGTAGCTGGGGAAGGCAGGCCCTGTATGGTGCCTGAGCTGCTCAGCCAGGAGTGCAGAGGGCATTTCAGGAGAAGACATTGGCGTGTGCAAAGGCACTGAGGTGTGAGAGGCTGAGAGATTTTATGAGGGGAATGACTGGATGGGATTTGTCTTAGAAAGACCTCTCTCACAGCATGGCGAAGGATGAATTAGGGAAGAACCAAACTGGTGGCTGAAAAGCAGCTACAAATCTATAGACACAAAAATTAACGGGTGCCCACAGCTGTAGGTTTGGGGGAGGGGCAGAAAGGGAGTGACCGTAAATGGGCATTGGAGATTTTTTCAAGGTAAGGGCAAGTGATGAAAATGTTCTAAAATTGGAACGTGGTGATTATACAACTTCGTAAATTTACAAAAAGTCCATGAATCGTACATTTAACACCAGCAAATTTTATCATATGCAAATTATACCTCAGTAAAACTCTTGGAAAAAAATTGGAAGCAATGCAGATACTGAAGTGTCCTGGACAAGAACCGATGAGGGCCTCAAGTTGGCCCCAAAGATTTAGAATTCACTATGGAGAATGTGTACG
>NW_011888850.1:4431754-4435751 GCF_000151845.1 Pteropus vampyrus
ACACCTGAGTAGTGTTTCTCAAACTCCGCATTATGGACATTTGAGCAGGTAATTCTTGGGGGAGCTGTCCTGTGCATTACAGGCTGTTCAGCAGCATCCTTGGACTCTACCCACTAGATGCTAGCAGCATCCCGCACCCCCAGTATAACCACCAAAAGTGTCTCTAGACACTGCTAAATGTCCCCTGGGGGCAAAACTTCCCCGGTAAGAGCCACATACCCATGGAGAAAGATCTTAACACGTGATTTTTTTCCTTCCTTAGTTTTTTTTTCAAAGATATAATTCACACACCATAAAATTCACCATTTACAAGTATCCAATTCAGTGGGTTTTAGTATATGTGCAGCCGAAGCGAGCACTTAGTGGGTTTTCATACATTCACAAAGCTGTGCAACCACTGTAATGACTTAATTGCGGACCATTTTCCTCAGCCCAAAAGCAACTCCATACCTAGCAGCAGTCGCTCCTCGCTCCCCCTACACCCTGGTCCCTGGAAACCATTAATCTACTCGGTCTCTATGGATTTGCCTACTCCCGACATTTCATCCAGGTTCATACAGTGTGTGGCTTTTGGTGTCTGGCCTTTCACTTGGCACAATGTTTTCAAGGTTCATCCACATTATAGCACGAACCTACCTGTACTTCATTCCTTCTATGGCCAGTCTCCCACTGTATGGACATAGCATAGTTTGTTTATGCTATCATCGGGTGAAGGATTTTTTAATAGTTTCTACTTTTTGGCTATCGTGAATAATGTTGCTATCAACACTCGTGTCCAAGTTTCTGCAGACACATTTTCATTTTTCTTGAGTGCACAGCTAGGAGTGGAACTGCCGGGTCGTGGGGTAACCCTGTTTACCCTTTCGAGGAACTGCTAAACTATTTTCCAGAGCGGCTGCTCTGCTTTATATTCCCAGCAGCAAATATAAGAGGGTATTAACTTCTTCACATGCTCAATAACACTTGTGATTGTCCTTAACTCGTATTTTTGGTTTTGAGTTTCCAAGCATGTATTTAACATTAGGCTACATTGTTTATGACAACTTTATAGATGAGAGACTAATGGTCTGAGGAGTGTGACTTAAACGCGTCACACTTAGAGGTTAGTAAAGTCCTTTCCAGCATGAATATTTATTATTCTGTGTTGAAAAACTGAATAATTTCGACACTACTGTCCTTCACACAAGATGCTGGCAATCTGACACTTTATCTGTTTGTGCTGGTTTTTAAGTTTTTGGAGATCCGTCCACACCTGTACCTTCCCCTTCAAGGATATCATTTAGCAAGTGTCCTCTTTTGTGCATCATTATTTTTACCTCTTTATTTGATCATTCCACCTCCAACTGGATAGCCCCATAATATCTGCCATCTTAAAAATGTAAATAAGACTTCCCTTGACCCCGTATTCCCTGCCAGTATCTATCCCATTTGTCTACTTCCCTCCGCAGCAAGATTTTTTGAGAGCTGTCTCTACTTATGACTTCCAATTCCTCTCCTCCCATTCTTCCTCAGCCTCATTTCCAGCACCATCTAAACACGTGTCAGAGTCAGTCACCAATGACTTCTATTTTGCCAAATCCAAACGATTAACTCTCAGCCCTTATATCAATGAACTTGTCAGTAGTTTTTGATGCAAATATTGATTCCCTCCTTAAAACGCTCTTTTTGGCTTCTGGTCACTCCTCAGTCTCAGTTGCTGGCTCTGCCTCCTCTTCTCAACCATGGAAAGGTAGAGCACCCAGGGCTTGGGCCTGGACCTTTGTTTTTCTCCTTAGGTGACTATTAGGCCTCTCACGATCTTCTCCAGAGTAAATGGCAGCCTCGCCCCTCCGCGTTCCCCACCGACCTTGAAGTCACCCCTTGGTTCCTCGCTTTCTCACACCTTCCATTGGTTAGTGGCTCTGTTATGACGACTTCCTGCCTCTTCCATTGTTAACATTCTGGTGCCAGCCGCCACCGTTTCTTCGCCCACTAACCACCATTTCTTAACTGCGTTATTACAGTCGCCTCCTAACTGGTCTCCTCACTCCTGCTCTTGCCCCTACAGTCTCTTCTCCACACAGCAACCAGAGGGATCCCTTTAAAAAGTAGGGCAGAGAACATTAACCCTCTGCACAGAATCCGCTCTAGGCTGGCTGTGATCGGGTATTTGCAAATGGCCACCCTGATGCCCCTCTCTGTGTCCACACTCTTACACAGTCCCCTCCTATGCTAACTCTGGGCTTGGCTAGGTGACTTCCTTTGGCCAGTGGGATAGTACAGCCATGAGGCAAGCACAGGCTTGAAAAGTGCTTGTCCATTGGGACTTGTCCGATGTTGCTGCTGAGAGAGCATCACCGTGTGAACTAACTCAGGTTAGCCTCCCGGGGGATGAGTGACCATGTGGAGAGAAGTCCTAACCATTCCAGCTGTCCCAGCTGACTGAGTCCAAACTAGACCCTCCAGCTCCAGATGAGTTGGCCCAACCCAGAAGAGAAATATAGCCGACCTGGGGAATCTCGAAAAACAATGAACATTGGTTACTTTAAGCCACTGAATTTGGTGGTGGCAGTCTCTTGGTTAGCTTGTGCGTTTGCTGACCACATGCCTCTTTCACTCAGAATAAAAATCAATGTCCTAACATAGCCCTGAAGACCCTACAAGATCTACCCCTGCCCCATCTCATGACACCTCGCTGACGGCCTCTTTGCTATTCCTCACATCTATGTCATCTTGACTGAGGGTCTCTGCAGTTTCTGCCCTTGCGCCTGTAACGTTCTGTCCTTGCATAACTGCATGGCTTGCGCCCTCACTTCCTTCTCATCTCTGCTCAAATGCCACCTTATCAGAGAGAGTGTCCCTTACCACTCTAATACAACACCCCTGGCGGCCCCCTCCACCCCGCTTCGGTGTCCCTGTTAGCCCTTATCACCACCTGCCATGCGCACTGAACATGTATTTCTTGTCTGTCACTTCCCCTCACACACACACATATGCAACACCAGAATTTATGGTCTACAAGGGCACAATTTTGTCTCCTTATTCACCATCGTAGCCCCATCACTTATAATAGTGCCTGGAATTTTTTATCACCAGGAAAATGATGAAAGTAGTTGTACTTCTGCCAAATTTGGTGTCTAGGTCTATCACCTGGACTATTTCTAGGGGCTGAGGTGAGGAAAACGGCAACTATGCCCCATATGGGGCCATATTTCATGCAGGCTGACTTCCCATAGTGTCTACAACCTGGAAAACACTCAGAGGAATACATTAAGGATTCAGGTGGAGCAGCCCCGCGGCTGGCTTGCCACCGGCCCGTGCAGAGCCTGGCTTCTTTGACCGCCCCCTCCTTTTCTTCCCATCCTCTCCCCATTAGGCTGTCACACCAGTTTGTCAGATCACTTGACTGTTCACAGAACAGCTGAGAAGACGCAAAAACTCCAAGGAAGTATTATCAGCATAGAAATTTATTTGAATTCAAAATAATATGGCTCTATTTAGAATACTGTAAGAATTACCTAAAGCAAATATCATCATTGCCTCTGAAACAGGTCTAAAGATGTCATTCTTCTGAAGTCAAAAAATATGTACTCAGAATGTACAAGGAAGCAAAAATATAAAAAACAACTCTGCTGAACATTGAGAACTGATATGAGATGGACAAGCCAGGATGTAACAGAGCCCCAAGTATAAAACATGCAGCGAGGCGTTCTCCTGCTTTATCAGTTCCCTGGAAAACAAATCAGTAACCTCAGAAATGCAAAAATACTGCCACCTGAGAAACACAGGCGGCAATTCACTGTCCTTCCCTCCTTCCTCACGCGGATTTTTCTTTTTCCCCTTTAAGATCAGTTTCGTCCTACTGAAAAATATTTGGTTTTATTTTTAAAGTGAAGTAAATAACATCCTGATTGAAGTACGCAATGATTTAGCTGAAGATGATTACGGATCAAATTTTTGAAAAAGGTCGATCAGCTAGTTAGCAGAGACCATCGGTGGCTTACAGAAAAAAAAAAAA
>NW_011888850.1:4435906-4473969 GCF_000151845.1 Pteropus vampyrus
TTGGTTTCCAACAGTGTCCACGACCAAAGTGCCAACTCAGAAGGTCTCCTCCTCTCGTAGAAACTGGAACACAGACGAGAAGTCTTTCTGTGAGTAGCCCTTCGCGCACATCATCCTGTAGATCTGATGGGCCTGACTGCCCAGGAGGATGGGGCTCTTTGTGCTGGTGGCAGAGTCTTGTGCTAATCCCAGATCCTAAATCAAACAAGGGCAGGAGGGAACACATTGAGACTGGCAGGTAAAGCTCCACTTTGGAACTGTGGCTCCTAATGCTTTCATTTCAAAGAAGAAAAAAAAAAACGAAGTCTGAAAAAAATAAGATACTTACAAGCACTATGGTAAATTATGTATAATTTTTAGTGCTTTCATGTAGCTGCAAAACTGCTCCAGACAGAAAGCTGGATTTCTGAGTATCCTCTCCACTCCTCCACCCTCCGCCAGACCCGTTTTGTTCTGACTTTTCCCACGGGTTACTACACAGGTGAGATCACACAAGCAAATGCTTTTTCAAATCTGCAGAAGCCTGTAAGCCTATACCAAACCCCGTTATGGAACTGTGGCATACCCATTTGATCTCTTATTCAAAACTGCTGTGTGCTGGGCACTGTTCTAAGTGCTGGTGATAACATTATGAAAAATCAAGTCAGTGTTCTCATGAAGCTGTCCAGTGGGGAAGACAGACAACAAAACAAATACTAAAATTCCAGACAACGACAAGTGCTGTGAATAAAAATAAAGCAGGGTGAGGGGTTAGAAAGTGATGGACAGCACGGGGTGGGGTGGAAGGAAGAGAACTCTGACAGATGATGTGAGGGAGGAAGCGAGGTCTCTGGAGCTGGGGCATGAGAGTTTCGGGCACTTGAAATGGGAAGGTAAAAAGGCCCTGTGGTGGGACCTGGCTTGGATCCTCAAAAAATGGTAAGAAGGCCAGTGAGGCTGAACTAGAGCGAGCAAAGGGGCTGGGGAGGGAAATGCGCTGGGGGATGGGACCAAGTGGACACAGAAGCCTTAATATGTTTGCATTTTATTTTAAGTGCAATGGGACGATCATCTTCACAACAACCCTTCAACACCTCATAGATCTAATGCTTTATTCTGAAAGTGTCAGAAAACCTATGGCTGTTGTAAAATATACAAAGTTAACATTATAAATCTCTTATAGAGTTAGACTGTAGCTAATGGCTATTCACTACCATAAAAATGGAATTTTGTTTAAACTTAAAATATCTGGAGTAGATGGAAGGAGAATGAAAGTATGAATAACTGAAACATTATTCCCCACGTTTCATTTTATTTGTGGTTTTATAAGAGCTGCAAACAAATGGCAAAATCAACTGGATTTTCTTGTTACCGTTATCATTCCCATTGCCCCCACCAACGGAAGTCAACAAGCAATGAAAGGGGAAGATGAGAAGCAAGATGAGAAATACTTCTACTCTTGAAGCACATCCTTGACAAAGGAGCAGTTATTGACAGCACCCACTCAAAGGAGAAAATGATTCAAAAAAAACAAGCATACATTAAAGAATAAATTAAATATCTAGCATCTTGAATATGTACGCCACAAGAGCAAACGTTATTTTGTGTTTGTATAATTTTCACATGTAAACACACAGATTTGGAAAATCTACTTAACGTTAAATTCTTCTATAGCTTCCACTAAAAAGCAAGTTTGATCATTACCCACACACTTAACAAACATGGATGGCTAAGTTACTGCTCATGCCTGACACGTAGACAAGGCTCTTTTGTCAACGTCATTTTGTAGCACATCTGTAAGATGCTTTTATTTTAAAATGACAGAGAAAATCTACATAGATAGACTATATTTAATATTTAACCTAGTAATAAAACTAGAATATAAGAATTCAGAGTGAACATAACATACTGAAGAGAAGACAACGCTATCAAGAAAAAAAGTCTTAAGAGTTTTTCATTAGGGCAAGTAAATATGATCTCGAATAAGAGCTAATAAAATCAAAAAAGGGAAACTAACATACTTTGGTGGCTGTTCCCTTAAAGGATGGACATTCTAAAAAGGAAAAGGTGATTAGTCCATAAAGTCTGAGTAGCCTGTCAATCCTCAAATGTTAGGAAAAGGAGACATCCTTTGAAGCTTACAATATACAATTTAAATATCTCACTTCACTAACCAAATAAAATACTTACAAATTCATGAGCTCAGTGGGTAGTTCAGGAAAAAATGCAAGACAACTGCAAAAGGATTTCAACAAATCAATGGAGGAGCAAGCTGTTCTGTTTTACGAGGAAACTGGCCTGTGGGGCGAGTACCAACGGCCGCCATGGTTGCCCATAAATTGTTCCTTAGTGCCCATCGGGAAGCAGACTTCTAGCTTGGAGAGTTCAGAAGGATGGTCTAGTTTTTGTATTGATTACAAAATTTTAGAATGTGATGATGTTAAGACCTAGAAATAAATGGACAAGCCTCTACTTCAATGACTTGCTAGCATCATATCCCCTGGCACAATGACATTCAAAGGCAGTTGAGCAAAACACCGCTAAGTAAGTAAGTAAAGCCTTGATCTGCCCAAGCAGGTGCAATTGTCTTAATCATTACTGCACTGATGGAGATTTATTTAAGCTCCATCAATTTCTCTATACAAATCTAATTGGCTGTGGCCTTTTTGTTAATAGCTATCTGAAGCAATGAAAGATTTTCAAAAGTTCATTTCTAGGTACTTTTGTTCCGAGCAAAATTAAGAAGTCTTCCTCTTTATAAGGGAAATGACAATTGCATTTCACAAGGGAAACAAGAATAAAAGAGAACAGTAGGATCCGTGCTTTAGTACTGTGCTGTCTTATGCTATTTGTTGAAAAAGCTATCTTTTAAAAAAGTTACCAAGAAAATAATTTTAAAGGAAAGACCTTTAAAATTAAAGTGGCAGAGTCTATGGCCATGCCACCCTGAACAAGCCCGATCCCATCTGATCTTGGAAGCTAAGCAGGGTTGGGCCTGGTTAGTACTTAGATGGGAGACCACCTAGGAAGACCAGGTATCATAGGCATAAAAAATAAAAATAAATAAGGGGTTGTAAGCTGACAAGGTCCTTGTAATCTGTGAGGTCAACCAAGGGTTGCCTCACTTAAAAATAAATGAATGAATGAATGAATAAATAAATAAATAAAATTAAAGTGGCAGAGTCTTCCTGGGCAGGGACACTGGAGAAAATGACTAAAATAAAAGTGTCCAGCAGAGTAGAGGACAGTACGGTGGAGAGTCCCCAAACAAAGCCACCACTGCAGAGGAACGGGAGGTCACACGGATCCATTCGCTTTGATTAGAAACCTACTACTGCTTCGTATTACACTTTATTTGTTAGCTGTTTCCTCTGAGCCCTTACCAGGATGTTAGGGACCGAATAAGCTAACAGGTCACAACCCACTTCATATGGACACACAAAGGAAACCGCACATGCGACTCCTTCACTCCTCCACGTGCTCTGATAAATCACCCTGTAGCGCTGACGAAAACAATGCACTCAAGGAGCTACCTTCTGTTTCCAACAAGAGCCACACGGCACAACCATAAAAGCCTGTGTGGAGGACACGCAAACCTGAATACAAGGTCTAGAGACTGGTATAAAAATAAATAGCTTCTTAAATGAAACATGAGGAGAGACAAAACTACAAAACAAGAAACATTAAACATTGCTTCATCCAATAAATATTTAAAGTATGCTGACGATGTGCCAGGTATTGTGCCAGAAGCTGGAGTAGAGGGGGCAAGGAAGAATGATCCAGGCAGAGGGAACAGCAAGCATGGAAGTTTGCAAGTGACAGAGAACAAGAGGCAGAAATGGCTCAGCATGGCTGAAGCAGAGAGGGGAGTGGGAAGGCAAGACTGAGCTGGTGAGGCGAGCAGAGGCCGGGTCAGAGGGCCTTGCAAGGCAACTTGTAGAGATGGACTTTAAGCTACAAGTAACTGGGAACCATGAGAGAGACTAACTAGGAAAAGACACAATCGAGTTTTCACGTTTTAGGAAGCCAACTCTTTTCCATGCTGTGGAAAATGAACTAGAAAAGATTAGATGAAAGGGAAGATCAGTTAGGGCTGACGTAGTATAATCTAAATG
The DNA here is from genome assembly GCF_000151845.1 of Pteropus vampyrus. Lineage (NCBI taxonomy): Eukaryota > Metazoa > Chordata > Mammalia > Chiroptera > Pteropodidae > Pteropus > Pteropus vampyrus. The sequence goes on from NW_011888850.1 coordinate 4,440,001, forward strand.
GGGCTCAGCCGACATACTGGTAGTGGCGGAGGAGGGGACAGTACGGTGGAGAGTCCCCAAACAAAGCCAGCACTGCAGAGCGGGAGGCGGGAGGCCGCAGGAGAAGGAGAATGAATAGAACACCCGGGGAACGAAGGAAAGCGAGCCGAGGATGGCATCCAGTTGTACGCATTATTACTTTTGTAATCGGGGGAGAAAAGTCAACTGGGGGGGCGGGGCAGGAAGGAAATAAGCTCTGTGCAGAAATCTGAAAGTCTGTCCATCTATAAAATATTTCCTAAAGTTGTGATTGCAAATGAGAGGAGGCCGACAATTCGCTTTTCAAATGTCTTTATACATAAACACATATATATTCTTAAAGCAGAAAGACATATTTCAAAATTCAGTATCATGAGAAAGGAGCCTCGCTGCTTTTGTGGTGTGTACAGCCAAAGTCAACGTATTATCAACCATCAGAAAAATCTTACTGCTTTCATTCTAAGGACTTGGTAAATTAACGTAAATTTATGATGAAGAACAAAATTTTAGCAGCTCATGCTATAAACAAACCCAAACACAAAAGAAAAACCCCAGCCCATTCTTCCCATCTGAAAAGGCCAGGAAGAAAAATGAACAGATAAGGATTTTTATCTAAGCTAAGTTTTAATTAGCTCCTTTCCAGTGAGTAAACGAATCATTATTTTAGTAATCTTGCCTTCTAGGATAGAGTATGTTTTGTTAAAAGGGGAGGGAGTGAGTGGGGAGAGGGGGAGGGGAGGGGGGAGGGAAGTAGACCATTAAACATTTCCCCCACTTCTCTTGGGTAGTCTCTGCATTACCATACCTTGGCCATGAGCGTGGTTCCGAATCCACCCTGATAGTTATTCGCTGAGGGAACTCCATCCATCACCCCAGGTACAGGATTGTAAGCGTCGCTTGACCAGCACCGTCCTGAGCTCATATTTAGGATTTTAGTCAACAGTTTTGGGTCAAGCCCTAACCTGTCAAAGGTCAAAGAAAAGAAATGTTAAGTGTCAAAATGTACAATGTTAAATGTCAAAATCTGTGGCTTATTTATGTATGAGGATGCTCCATTTCCTCTCTCCATTTATTATATGTCTTCGAAAATCAAAGCAGATAGATGAGAATGAAGAATCCAATCTTAAATTATAAGGTGGAAACGCCAGTGATTAAACCATTCTGAGCCAGGACATTCTGTACTGAGAAAAAAACCTTCTGCAGTATTTTACTTTTAAGAAACAATACATAATTGCGTAAAAGTGTTGTTGGTTTATCACACACGTGAGTTTTCTAGTCTTTTGGACATTATGTGTCACATAAGAACCTTAAGGCAATATGATCATCTAAATGCTACTTTCTTAACTCACAAGTAATGTATTTCAGAAAGAAATATGGACAGATCCACTATGCATCATGTGAGTTCGTGTGGACGCATTTATACGTCTATTCGTTTAGCTTTTATGAGAATAATGCAAGAGATGAGCCATGAGCAGTACAACGAGCTTAAGAGAAGTAATCATTATAAGACATTCCTTGCTGCAAACTTTTCCTTATTTATTAAATCTTCATTAGACAATCTTGCTTATGAAGCAAGTCTGCACAGAGTTGTGACATATGCTATCTATTCGGAGACATGCATTATAGTTCTGGGTCAACTGCTGATAAGGTTACTGATCCTGATAAAACAAAGCTTGCCCAAGCGGAAACATCATTTGTTCTATCACTGGGCTGATGGCATAAACGGCTGTTCAATGTGGACCCAGAAAAAAAAAACAGAATCAAAATTTTTGATATTACTTTGATTCTAAGTATCTTAATGCAGTTGGAGAAGCACAGTTTTGCCAAGTATCACTGAATCAAGTTTCAAATAAAACTTGCTTTTTCTTAAAACCAATCTCTTCCAGAATTAAAAAAAAAAAAGATTGAAAAGAGACACATATATCTGTTAAACAAATTATGCATTTTGGCATGCTTAAGTTCTTATTTTGTGTATTCAAAATATATCTATTTATTTCCAAATCTGAATATCATGACCAGCAAACATTTTTCCAATGCTAGGACAGAGGGCTAGGACTAACAGCCAGGATATGTCTGGACTTATCATGTAACACAACTGTTACGTAACCAGGCTTTCTAAGGAGTAGCTACAGTGCAAGGAACACTGTATGACATGTCATGTTGAACTGAATTCACCATATACATTCATATGGTGAGCCATGTTATAACAAGTGGTTTTTACTAAGGATTATAACAGATATAGACGACCCACTCTAAACTGGCTATCATTCAATTGTAGATTGCTAGAAAGAAATCCAACAGTTTCATTCATTCAATCAGATTTGTTTATTACATACGCAGTTGCTACTGATACCTTCTTTCCCCTTTAAATAAAATTAGGCTATCAGTATGCTATTGTAGTAGATGACTTAGGAAAAGAAAAAGCCAATGTGTTTAGGGAATAATTGTGAAAAGTGAAATCACAAATTCACAATTAATTAATCTGCTGTAACTGCAAATATGCTAAGCCTAAATGTTCAAGACTGTGTGTGTCTAATGTATTCCATGGGCAGGGAATATGTTTAAAGACCCCAAAACATTGCTTTTCCCTTCCATTTGAAATATAATTTAAGAGCTTCTTAATTTAGATTTTCTTTTAAGATGGTTTATCATATTTAAAGTGACAGTTCGTCCCCTCTTCATAATCTACCAGATTATACTCAATAGTACCTCACAACAGTCTTTATTGCTAAAGAAATTCATACTCTGAATATAATACCAAAATGGTGAGCAAAGCTTATCATCCTTTGTAAAACTCTAAATTTCATTTTTCTTGAATGTTTGAGGAAAAATACTGGCACTGATTTATGGAACCCTTTTTGGTGAACATATTACTATTTAGAAGAATCCTGAGGGACACACGGGGAAACAAGGTGGCAGTAGTACGTGCTCACTTTCAATCTGATGCCTCCCCACTGTGCCAAGTCCCTTTAGGGGATGGCTACTCCCTCTCCACTTTCCTCCCTGCTCCCACCCTGCAGCAAAGTGTATCATTAAAAAGAGCAAGTTAGGAGTGTTTTACATTTCATCTTTCTGAGGATTCTCTCATTGGCACATACATAACTGACAGTTAAAATTAGACATGATATTAAAATCAGTTACTGAAGTCCTCTGTCTTCCACTGTGCCCAAGGCTTGTAATGGTCTGAAACCAGCTAGAATACACAGTAATTGTCATTCAGAGAGTCTATCCTAGAACGTCATGCTTCACTGGAGAAGACTGAGTTTCCATCTGAAATCAACAAATTAATCCAAGACAGGTATCTGAAAGGGCAAGTTTAATAGGAAGCAGCTACTGGGCTCTCAACCATGATAAAATGTTATTGCTGTTTCCCTGTAAATTGGCTGGGAACATATGATACTTTCTGCATAAGAGCCCCATTGCTGTTCAGGAGATATACAGCTCAAGCCATCAAAAGGATGACAGTCTGTCAGTCCCCATAATAACTTGCCACTGGATGTGGTTCGAGGGTGCACGCGTGCATGCATGTGGCTTTACAATTGCTGGAATGTTCTCTGATATAAACAATGAATTCATTGCTCTGACCGCATACATAATGCAACTCAAATAAACGTCACTGTGTCAAATCTACTCACCTTTTAATACATAAGAATTTTAAATGAATTATTGAGAGAAGTAAAAATGATGCATTAACTGTAAAAAATTAAAGAGAATCCAAACGTTTGCCTTTGCTATAACTGAGGCTTTTAAGGGCCAAAAAAGTTTGTTCACTTTATATTCTCTATAATTATCTATACTATTTAATTTTACGTAAGAAAAGATGTCACTAAACTTGAGATGACTATATCGCAGGAACTACTCTGGAGATGAAACATCTGAGACTTGTCAATTTCAGCCACTCACTCGGTTATTCCCCAATGCTCACACGGATCTGCCATGTGCAGGTGCTGTGCTTAGAGCCAAGGAGACCACAGGCTAAGAGGCTGAGGCTGTGCCTGCCCTCCAGGAGCGAGTGAGCCGGTTGAGACACACACCCAGATACCTTTGACCTGAGGCAGAAGTGCTTCCTCCCTCCCTCTCTCCTCTCCTCATCCATCTGACAAATCTTCATTTAGTGCCTACTGTGTGTCAAGTATGTTCTTAAGATATGGCAATGAGCAGACAAGGCCATCCCCCTTCATGAAGCTTGCATTCTAGTTGGGAAGACAGGCAATAAACAAATAAATATACAGTGCTATCTAGTGAGAAGTGGCATGAAGAAAAAACATTAAAGTACAATTCAATTTGAATACTAACCAATAACTACCATGTATTGAGCACATGCTAAATGCCAGAAACTGTTTTTTAAAAGATTTACATGGATTAACTCATTTAACCTTCACAACAACTCTATGGATAGATACTATTATTTTTGTGATTTTATAGATGAGAAAAGCTTAAGTCTATGGCCGAGCTGAAATGCAGGCATCAGCAAGACACCCAAACTCTCACCATCCTGAGTCTCACTGGGTCATGTGGGTAATGAACTTAATAGCCATTCAACCAACATGGTGGCATTTTGTCAGTTTATTAAGAAATTTGGTCAAACTTTTATTACAAACCTTTTGCTATTTCTCTATCTTTTAGGGCGTGCCACTCGGAGGCCTTAGTCATCATCTAATAAAAAGGCAACATCATCTAAGGGCAGTAGCCAAGAACCTAAAATTATTATTGTGGGGAAGTTTTTATCTTAAACAGTCTTTCAGAAGTTCAGCTGTTAAGCTTTTGGTGGAAGAAGACAATATGGTTGTTGCTGGAGGGGCCTGTGACTTGTTAGTAATGCAAATAACTCCTTTTACCAATATTTGAAACAACAACAACAACAACAACAAAACGACTCCCAGTGGAACAAAAATAAAAACAAAACAACAAAACTCACATCATCAGCGTTGTTCCTATGTAACGCACAGGACAAACGCTCTGACGTAAACAGGGCGCTTTCTGCGCCTTAACGCTATGTTCTGAATCCTAACCAGAACCCAGTTAGAAGGCAGGAAGGCCTAATAAAAAAGAACCCCAAAATATATTGTATACCAATATTTTTATGGTTTACTTTTTTATAGCATTTTAAAATTTCACGAACATCCATAAAGACTCACTGTAAAAGATCATAGGGTCAAATAAGAGTTTCTAAACTATAAGATTTTATTCTATTCTACAAAAGAGAAACATCAGTGTTCTGGGAAAAAAACACTGACTTACGAGAATGAAATTAATCAGAAATGATCACTTCATAGGAATAGGTGACTCAATTTGTAAACATTGACATTAATGCTCTAAAAAAATTTCACTTCAGAGTGAACAGAATATAAATGTGGCTGAACCACTCTGATACTGTACTACTTTGTGGGAATTTACTACTTGGGAATTTATGCTTGCTGATGCCAATTTTCTCTTTCACCTTGTAAAGCTCAATAAATTGTGGCCGCTCTCTATACTCTATTAGAGAACAATCCTGTCATTTTAAACCATATCTGTAAACCATGAAGAAAAGACAATAGCGGAAGCAATCATTTTTAGGACTTTCAAACCACTGAGAATCTTTATCAGATACACTGATAAAAGCCTAATGTTATGAAAATAAGCAATTCACTAAAACAATCTGAAGCACAAGAAATGTATAAATCATTGTAACAGTTAAGTAAAACTAGTGAGTTCCTGCTTTGTGTTCAGACATTTTATTATAGATAGATATAGATATATAGACATAGATATGGATATCAGGAACAGTAATGTATATAGTTTTTTAAAAATTAAACATTTTTTAAAAATTAAACATTTAAAAGTTTCATATTTCTAAATACTGTTATCATAGTGATTCAAGGCCAACAATAAGAGAACATCTATGTATTGCTTCTGCTTTTAACATATCTATTTAGAATTTATCACTTTTCATTTTCTCTTTGATAAACCTACTCTAGCAACCAATGTATACTCTTCATTGTATACATTTTATTCATTTCATTCAACTGATTTTCATACTATTCTTTATTAGCTGGTATTTGAAGTTGGACTTTCACAAGCATTTATCATACAAAAAAACTTCATTTTAGAATGGCAAATGCTCATCCAATAAGAGTTTTGCTAGAAAAACTATTTGAGAAATGCCAGAGGATGCATCGCTATACCTAAGGAGCATCCTGATCCAGTGATGCTCAAGGGAAGAAGCAGAATATAAAATAAACTGGCAAAAATAATGAGGGAAATTTCAGTTTAACATGAACTGGGTTCATCTAGGCTTTCACTTTTTTACTATATATTCTTTTATATCCAGAAAAATGAAAATAAAATTCTAAAGATGCACATGTGTACTAATGCTCTAATCCTACTGTCAACACCAATTAATTCTTTATGCAATTTTGGTTCCAGAAATTTACATTTTCTTCTTCTATGAAATTAGTCTAGAGGATGGACATGAAAACAAGTTACTAGTAACCAGTGTTTCAATTATGATAAGTGACCCATAGCCTAAAATTGGCTACAATACAGACAGAACAATGAACAGCTTCCTACATATATATATACAACAGTTTTCTTTAAAGCTTTGTACAGATATGCTAAGCTTACCATTGTACGGCCATTCAATTTTAAAATGTAAATGGTACAGGATATTGATAAACCAATTAGCACTGATGCAAAGCAAATTCCTCTTTTATCTCAATTACAACATGACAACTTAATAGGTCAAGATAGTTTAACATCTGAGACAAGGGCAATTCAATAAAACAACAGCATCTTGATATGGTAATTAAGAGGAAATGTGAATCCATTACTGTGTTTTAAAAAATATCCCAAGTACTTTGGCTCTTTTCATTGCATTTATTAGAAGCTGTGATATGAAACACTACTTTTATTTGTGACATATTTGCTAAGGAGTTTTGGAAAGTGTGAAAAAAAAAAAAAAACCCGAATAAAACATATTGCTCATTAAGCATTTTCTAAAGAAAGAACTATATATTTATTACATTCGTGAACTAAAAAACATTTAAAAAATAATTAGGTGATTAATCATATTTAGCATTCCTAACACCAAAAATTAAAGGTTAAAATGAAGACATTGACCTTAAGCATTCTAAAGGATTATCATCATCATAGGAAAAACAAAACTCCTGAAACAGTTTAAGCAAAGTATGAATGTCATTTTATTTTAATGAAAAAATTTGTCCTAATGTAAAGTGACACAACCACAGGCAAGTTAAAATGAAGTTAAGCAGATGAGTTGCAGCTGTATGAATGCCATCCAGCTTATCCACGGAATAAGCAACCAAGAGCCCTTTTAGTGTAGATTTTGGGGACTATATTTTAAATAGATACATAAAACCAGTCATGTGGTAGCATAACACTTGAATTCTCTATATGTTAAAACCATGTTTTACACAAATTTGTCCTACACCACCAAAGTATGTTTAAATTTTATAGTAAAGCCTTCCTTGTATTTCGACATAATAGAACAAATGGAGCTCCCACATAAAAAGGATAATGTAACTTCCAACACACGGCGCAGCACACTTTATGGCCGTGGCAGAGAACGCTCGTGCTCTCCAGGGTCCTATTGGTCGTCAAATAAGCAAAGTCTATTAAAGTCCAATAATGAAGTACTTTCAAAATGTTCCTGGATCAACTCATTTATCTCTCATGAACATTTTTCTCAACATCAGAAAATCAAATAGGAAAGCCCATAAAAATTGTTAGTAGGTGAAAATGTACTATTCAACAAACCTGATTCCAAGATTCATAGCTTCAGCGGTTCCGATCATACTAATGGCTAACAGCATGTTGTTGCAGATCTTTGCAGCCTGAAAGTAAAATGAGTATATATTAAATATCTTTATTTTCAAGTTGTAACTTCTAGGAAATTTTTCTTCGCCCAATTCCACATGCTTCTTTCTAAAAGTAAGAGCATTCGACAGGTGATTCTCTCAAATGGGGACAGGCACATGGTGCCGCACGATTCCCTGAGCCGACCGTGCCCTCCCAGGCAGGTGCTGGGGCTGGTGGGAGGGTTCTGCCATCAGGCAAGAACCCCGCAGTGGTGGCCCGGCTCCTGTGGGCTCTGCACCACAGAGAAGTCCCCCTGATCTACATGACATGACCGCTCTTTAAGGGAAGGTGTTCACGTTCTAATTGGGTGAAGAAAAACACTGAATAAAGAGGCGGCAAACAAACAACAACAATTAAGTGGTAAATTAAGAGAAACAAGATCCAGAGGAACTGGAACCTGAGGCTATTTCTCAAAGGCCAGGCAGATTTAAATAGGCAAGAGAGAGAAAGGAGGAGAGCAGGGGAAAAAGTAAATATGTAAGAGGGATTACATACATAAGAGCACGACATGTTCTTGAGAACAGTAAGAAAACTGACTCAGGCATGTATTTTAAGAAATGGTGAGAAATTTGATAGTTAAGACTGAGGCAAGAGCTATGAAAGGTAAGGAGGGTAGAGAGTTAAAATTCGACATGATAGGAAATAAGGATCTATTCAGTTTCAGAATGGGGATGATATGAGCATCTTGATGAAGTTGGTCTTGGTTACAGTGTTGGGCAGAGTGGTGAACCTGGCATCCAGAGACCCATGAGGCCCTCTGAGCAGTAAACGAGGTGTGAGATAATAAGGGAAAGACTGGATCAGGTAATGTGTGGAATGGACAAGACAGTCAACAAGGAGAGCCACTTAAGCAAAATCTATAGAACCTGGAGACTGACTGGACACGGGAATGGAGACAACAGACACAGCTAAGATAACACCAAAGTCTTAAATAAGATCAAGAGGGTACCAGTGACCAGGACAAAGCATTAAGTGGAGTGAGTGTGAGTGGGTGTGTATTGGGTGGAAAGAGGACAACTAGTTTGATTTCAGAGTTCTGAACTGTCATTTATCTCTGACTAGAAAGTTGAGATATTTCTAAATGAAGATTATTTCATTTTCAAGAAAAAAAATTAAAGTACAGATTACTTCTACCTGACAGTACTGCTGATAGAACTGTAGCAAGTAATTACAAAATTAAAAGGCTGATGAGAGCAACTCAGTCATGAGCACTACAAATAGCAGTATTAAGGATGATTTCAGTGGTCACTGGGATGATGTCAAAATCTGGATGATGGCATTTGATATCTTTTTAAAATAAGTTAATTGGTTGATGTCTGCTTAATTCCAACAGAAATGAAGGAAAATTAATTTATTCCAAATTAATTTAGGAGAATCTGAGCAAACAAAGAATCCATTGATTGAAGAGAGTAAGGAGAAATAAGAATATGGTCAGGAAAGAGAAATGAACATGAGCTGACTTTCCATCATCGAGTCAGGGTCATTAGTGTGGAGTTATTACCTGCCCTGTCCCAACAGCTCCACAATACACCACGTTGGAGCCCATGCAGCCCAGCAACTGTTGGGCAGCAGCAAATTCATCTTCGACTCCTCCCACCATAAACGTGAGGTTCCCAGACCGAGCAGCTCCCACACCTAAATGGTTTGGGGGTAAAGGGATAGTAAATTAGAGAAAATCCCCAAACCAAATGAAAACATCTTGCTTCCAAATTACATTTATGTCAGGCATGTTTAAGATACTCTAAGTATCTCCTGGAAGTATCATGCAGGTTAATCATAAACTAAAAGAGACATACAGATTCTGTCGAACTCTCAATTCACCTTAAAATATTTTAGCACAATCATGGCATGACAAATACGGGAATTTGGAGTGTGAATTTTATTATTCCCATGCATCTCTTACTCTTCTAAGGAACCTATTCAGTAATAGAAAGTATATGAAAAAGGTCACCTGTGTCCTGCCCAGCACAGGGACAAGCGGAGGGGTCTACTGCCTGGGGTCTCTGGCTCACCTGCTTGCTCTCTGCATGCTGTCTACAGATGAGACCTACGGAGAGAGAGACCTGGCTCTTTCTCCTATAAACAAGTAGGCATTTCTCTAAGAGTCTTTTTAAGGTAAAGAAAATGGTTGCTCATTTAGACTGATTATTCTGATGTACACTTTCCAATATTATCTGATTTCTCTTTTCCCTCCTGCTACCTATCTTTTGGGCAATTCATTCTTACTGATACGAGCAGGAAGAAGAAATAAGCTCTGACAATGCTCTGGCCACTCCTTAGTATCCTTTAACAAAGATTTGATGCATGTTCATTAATTGAAATGACTGAAGAAACTTCTATTTTAGCACAGAAAATATGGCCTAGACTTGTCCTAAAAAAGGGGGGAAGCTTCATTCATCTAAATTTTTATTAACTATAAAACAAAACCAAGAGTAGTAGTACTGTTTTTAGTATTCGAGAAATCTTAATTCATAATTTTCAAGTTAAGTTTTGTTATTCAAAACCAGGAGAGTATGTGGAAGAGCTATATTAATAGAATTTTTGCTTTTACAACTTATTTTATAGTACAGCTAGGAATAAAGAAACCCTAATTGTCTGTACTATGTATCAAATCTGGCCATTAGAATAGAAAGCTGCAAGTAATGGCCTACTTTTGAATTTAATTTACTCAATAAAATATATAGTTTTTATACATAAAAAGCCCAAGCGAGGAGAGCCCTATTTCATTCAAATTGTGAATATTGTGCAATTGCCAAATCAAGTAGCCTTTCTATTTCACAGTTCATGCTATTTTTAACTAATTATTAAAAGCAAAAGAAGTCAGCAGTATGGTAGCCAAACAATTTTGGAAGAGGGAGGGCCCACATGTTGTGAAAGCCTGGGATGTTCACATGTATGGTTAAATTACATTATCTCATAATATCAGACACACTTTGGAATTGATTATGTACAAAAAGCCAATTATGACAAATGCTTTTAATTAGCCAATCTGTGTCATTTGAACATTCTGATAATGTTGAAGTGTAAGTGACAGTTATTTTCTTAGTTTCCAATTTACTTCACCAAGGCGGTAGATCATTAACGTTTTACAATTATTTTTCTCAATTTCTATGGCCACTTTCATTCAAACCACATAAGCACCCCTACTTTTCTAATCCTGTTGATCTGACTTAAAGAAATTAAGTAGACAATTTAAGTCAAAGCTTACAAACAATTCCAGCACTATCCACCACAGGTCAACGGCTTTGTATCCAGATTACAGACTGCTGCTAAATAGCAGTCTGTAATAAATAGTCATTTATGAAAGGAAAAATTAGTGCTGACAATGGTTCTCAGCTGGTTAGTCTCAGGTATACTTTCTCACTCGTTCAAACATCTATTTCAAAATGAAGAAATAAGTTACTTAAGCAAAAGAAGACCACAAAAGAAAAAATAATGCATCTTTTAATTCAGAGCTTCCTGGTATTTCCACTCTTTGTTGCTCTCAGTGTGGTGGTATTAATTATTTCTGTCTTTATCATAAGCTACATTCCAATGTAAGGGCCTGACTGACCCAGGTAACTCTAGAGTTCTGTATTCCTTGAGACCAAACCTAGTTCATGTTTCTATACAGATTCCTCTAACCGTATAACATTATCAAGCCTAGTCCCGCTGCAAAGGCAAAATCAAGACCTAAATTATCCTAAAATAAATGTAACCATTTGAGCTTAGAAAATAACATCCAGAAAACTGAAACTCTAAAGCTGTGTAGACATCTTATGGATTTCTGATGTTGTATACATTTTTATGTCTGTCAATAATAAACAATAAATAAAGAAATTTATTACACTGCCATGCCATTTTAATTCAAGTCCACTTCCCAAAATCGAAGAACACGAACTATACACTCAGGCAGCTGCAAGAATATTGAGAGATGTATTTTTTCCTTATATTTTAGTAATTGTATATACAAAACCAAAATATATCCAGTGCTTAATTCTATTACTCTATTTACTGCACCTTATTAAAACCTTTGATTTCTTCCCTTATTCCTCCCTCACACGATAAGCTCTTACAAGGTCAGCATTGGGATCTTGTTTATGTCAGCATTCCCATTAGCTGTCATGGTACATGACACACCCAACAGATGGTTGTTCAGTAAGTAAATTTATCAGCATGGTAGGAGTAAGGGATCCAGAGATGAAGTATCTGGTTTGGGGGATGTGTCACTTGCTGGCTGTTATTATAAACAAATTACTTAACTTTTCTGAGTCTCAGTGTACAAAGTGGAGAAAGCATTACTAACTACTTCATAGAGCGGCTGTAAATATATGAACATATGCTGTAAAATATCAAATGCCATTTAAATGTAAGGCCTTACCACTTTATAACTTGAGTTTGTGAACTGCGACTTTTATCTTTACCTATATAATATCTTGAGTCCTTTCTTATTTAGTTATCTAAGCCGTTGTCTTCTCAAGGATAATTTTAGCCTCTCCAGCTAAATATCAGTTGGCTTGAGCTGAACCAGGCTAGCCCAGATTAAGAAATACCAAAGTGATCCATAGCCAACAATGTTAAGATGACAGAGAAGACCTCTTGTATAACCTTTCAATGGCCGTATAGTGTATGGGAAAGGGACAAGAATTTTGCATTTCTCTGGTTTTATTCATTCAACAAAATTAACCTACTAAGAATCGAGCCCTGTGGTAAGCCCTGGGGTTACAGGTGAAAATCTGAAGTCCCTGCTTGCAGGAAGTTACACAACTGTGACCCCATCGTTTCTCTCTTTACCCATCACCACCACCCTGTACTGAGCCATCACTAGCTCTCACCTGGATTATGGCAATAGCCTCCTACTTGGTCTCTTTTCAGATCTTGCCTCCACAGTCTATTCTCCATACAGCAGCCAAAGGATCCTTTTAAAACATAAATCTACTTCATGTTTCTTCTCTATTCTCAAGCCTCTAAGAGCTTCCCATCCCCTGAGTATAAAATCCAAAGTCCTACAAAGCCCTGTATGATGTGGCCCTTGGCTGCCTCTCCTAGCTCATTTCATTTCGGTCCCTTCCTCACTGCTTTCCAGCCACCCTGGCCTCCTTGCTGTTCCTGAAACAGGTCAAGTACATTCTCATCTCAAAGCCTTGCACTTGCTGTTCCTTTTGCCGGAAACATTCTTTCCCTATATATTCGGGATTTGTTTCCTTCACTTCATTCAGGTTTCTTCTCAAAATTCATCTCTTCAGGGAGGCTTTCCCTGACCAATCTAACAATCTAAAATGTCACCCCATCTCCTATTCCTGCTTTAATTTTATTCACAGCACTTATCATCTAACACCTGTTTAATGCAACGCCTGTATTTATTTGTTTCTGGTCTGTATTCCCCAAGTGAAAATGAGCTCCATGAGAGCAGTGACTCTGTTGGCTCCTTCGCCCTATATTCACAGTTTCTGGTACATAAGAGATGTTCGGTAAGTACAGTACTTGTTCAAAGAGAGAGAAGGAGGCAATGATGGAGGGAAGAGCAAAGAAATGAATGACTACCATGCTGTGCAATAGCTGCTCTCATAGAGATACACACAAGATGCCAAGAATTACAGACAAAGCAGTTGTCATTCTAACAAGTCATTCAGTGCTCCTTGATCTAGTTTTTTTTAATCTATAAAGTGAGATGATTAAACAAAATTATCATTTAGTTATTTTTAAGCTTTTGAAAGTCTATAATTTAGGATTTTCAAGTTTACCTATATCTACTCTCCCACATTTATCGTAGTAATACACAAAACCAAGGCATATTTCATTTTATATAAATAATACATAAATAGTTCCAAATTAGGGAACAAATCAGAAAATAAATCTTCTCCTGTAACCACATTAATTAAATCTAATAATCCTAAACACGTGTGGTTGTCTTAAATGCTTTATCTAACACTTTGCTGTGATAATGTCTCCAGTGTTTCTCTCCCATGACCCTAGAATCAGAAAAACTGAACACATTTGTACAAATGAAAAGGCAAATGCCCAAACCATTCTAAATGGGTGGCTGACTACCTACCCTGCTTTTAAAGTAACAGACAGCTATCATTTCTCTTGGTAGTCTGTTTTGATTTCAATCAACCTCATAGTAAAGAAGCACTTCAAATCTAAGTCTTCAAGTCAGCAACCCTTCTTTTTTTTTAAAAAAAAAAAAAAAAGGTATCATAGAGAGCCTCCATTACCGAAACTACCTTCTTTCTTTCCTTCCACTCCTACTTAAGAGTTGACATCAAAAATCTGACCATTTGAAATCCACTTTTCATTGGTTCTCAACCCGGGGAATGAGAAAGAAAACAGTCCCTGCCCTCAGGAGTCAGAAAGCTATTGTTTGTGGTGGTGGTAGCGGGGTGTGTGTGTGTGTGTGTGTGTGTGAAGCAATAAGACAAATACGCAATTATAAATAATAGAAGACAGATGCATTCTACAGGAGAGGAATAGTCTTGCAAAGTTTCAAAGAGGAAAATATTATCAACAAGAATCTACTGAGTGCCCTTAACAATTTGCTAGATCTTTGTGCCAGGTGCAAAGATTCAAGGAGTAGGCATATTTTCTGAATCAAAAATCAGGGCCTGGTTTCTGGTATCAGGAGGTTATCTGAAATATAACTATTCCAGAAAGTCCAAAATATAAAGTGATAGTAAGTATAAAATACAGTCTTTGTCCTCAAAAGTTCTAAAATATAATGAGGGAAAAGAGAGAGATGTAGTCATAAGTGAAGTAAATGCCAAAAGGTAGCTTCATAATATCATGTGTCAGCTGGATGAAGACAATAGCCACCAAATCCTGATTCTCTCTTTCCTTTCATTTTTCAGCCTCCATCATTGAAAGAATAATGAATTCTCAGAAAGAGAAAGGGTGAAAAAGGAACCAAGAAACTGAGAGTACTGGTCTTGCTGACGACTGTAGATAGGCTTGTGAAAATTTTGATAATATTGGCATTCTGAATCTGTTTGCAAACTGCATTCACAGCAGTTTAAAATAACATAAACTGAGCAAATAATTTTGTATGTTTCATATACAAATACTTAGTTCTGCCTGTTATCTAAATGCACATAATGCTCTACCTCTCTTCACAACAGATTTGAGTTTGCTTATTAGAAAAAAACAATCAGAAAAGTGAAAATTGGAATTAAGAACAATGCAAATGAAACCATGAGATTTGACAATAAATTTCAAATATAGATCTGAGTAACTCAGAAGCCTCGGCAAATACTATTTGGGAGAGGAATAGAGCAGCCTCAAGCAAAACATAACTTTTCCTTGAACTAAGTTACATGTTTAAAAAAATTCTCATTTGGAACTTTACGCAGGATACAGTAAATAAAGTAATGGACAATGTTCTTCATATTTTTACATCAAAAGCAGTGATATTTTTTTCAATGTACATTAAGTTAAAACTCAGTTTTTGCTTTATATCCTTTTCTGGCTAATCTTAGCTTTGTGCCTGTAATACAGGTCAATATTAACATTATCACTTCATTCTAATATTTATGTTTATTGGTCTCTCAATCTTGGCATTTTTATTTGATATAAGAACCAAAACAGGCTGAAGTCTCAAATTATACATCAACAGGAGCGTGACCGGCAGCTGAAGACATTATCCACTATTACCATTTCTAGACAGTCTCACGGTTCCTATTTTTTTTTTCCATTAAGAAAAGGATATTCTTTCTAAAGTACTTGCGTGTTTATGTTTCAGCAAAAAAGAACTACATCACTCACTGTATCTTTCCTTTTGTCTTGCGTTGTTGGAAGCAGTAACTTCCTTTTCTATCTCCTTGTATGGTTTCTGATTTAATTTTTATTTTTCTTGCAACAAAAGCCTCTATGCTATGCATACTGAAAACACTTTACAGGAGCTGGAATGTGCAATGATTCTTCATACATCCATGCCTTTCCTGGGCCGTTCCCCCATATTAAATTTCCTTCCTTCCTTCTTTGCCTGGCTAACTCCTGCTTATCTTTCAGGACTCAACTCATGTCAACTCTGAAAAGCAGTTCATGATCATGACTCCCTTCCTCTATTCCTACAACATTCCCAGCGCTATCTCTAATAAAGCACTAACACTACTCTCTAATCAATGGCTTTTCTGGTGTGTTTTGTTAAAATCCTCTGGGCATGAGCTATTTGAATCTTAGCACCCAGCATATAGTACATGTCTGATAAATGTTCATTGTCTTTTTAGAAAGTAGGCAGAGAAGAAATCGATGATTAATAAAATGACCAAGAATATTAATTAAGACTAAGTTAGACAATGTTCCCTAGCTTATCAAAAAAGCTCAACTTGGGAGTGGCATGATCCTCCACATGTGATAATGGCATTTTCACTAATGGCTGCATAAACATGCACGAGCATAAGTGCACATGTATGAGGACATTATTATGAAGACTTTAAAAATGAAGAACATGTGATGTGAGTTAAGAGACCTGGAGTGAAGGTCACGCCACATGGACAAATTATAACACCTCTCCATCTGAAAATGGTGATAAAAACACTTGCCAACCTTCATGCACTGTTGGTGGGATTGCAGACTGGTACAACTACTACAGAAAACAGTGTGGAGGGTCCTCAAAAAATTAAAAATAAAACTACCTTACGACCCAGCAATTCTACTTCTGGGTATTTATCTGAAAAAAACAAAAAAACAAAAAAAACACTAATTCAAAAAGATATACGCCTTCCTATGTTCACTGCAGTGCTATTCACAATAGCCAAGATACAGAAGCAACCTAAGTGCCCACAAATAGACAACTGGATAAAGAAGATGTGGTTCATATATACAATGGAATATTACTCAGCTATATTAAAAAAACAAACAAACAAACAAACAAACAAAAAACCCTTATCATTTGCAATGACATGGATGATACCTAGAGGATACTACGCTAAGTGAAACAAAGACAAATATCATGTGATTTCAATTATATGTAGAATCTAAAGAACAAAATAAACGTCAAATGAAACGGAAACAGACTCACAGATACAAAAAACAGACTGGTGATTGCCAGCTGGGAAGGGGGTTGGTAGGCTGGGTGACAAAGGTGAAAGGATTAAGAAGTACAAATTGGTAGTTACAAAATATTCACAGAGATGTAGAGTACAGCATAGGGAATATAGTCAATAATATTGTAATAACTATGAATAGTGTCAGGTGGGTACTAGACTAATCGGGGGACCACTTCATAAATTATATACATGTTTAACCCTTACGCTGTACACCTAATATTAATATAAAATACTGAATATTAATTCTAATTGAAAAATAAAAGTTAAAAAATAAATTAGGCACAGAAAAATAAGTAAATCACAGAATCCATACAGAATTGATTATTACTGTATTTGAATGGGAAGTGCCTGCGAAGTTCTCACAGAGCTTACTACATAATAAAAAAACCAACCAATTTTGGGGAAAAAAGAGAAAAGCTTGCCATACTTACTTTGCAGCTTAAATGAAAGAATACATTGGAAAGATAGTTTTAAACAGTTATTATAAAATGTTATAAAAATTTAAATAAAACAAGTAAATCTACTTAGTTTGAACGTGTCAAAGTCTTTGGCCTAACAGTAGCAAAGAACTGAAATTTGGAATTCAGTCTGAGAAGCTGAACCAAGAGTTGTGACAGAAAAACTATTATGCAAGTGTTGATAACTTGGAATAAACCATTTAAAAGTCACAAATAAGGAGATCATTTTTAATTCCCTGACTATTGGAAAGAGGTCTTTGAATCCAGAGAGGAGAGAGATGGAAATCTAAAAAGTATAATCAAATTAGATATGTCTTTAATACTGTAAAAATCCTGCCACCAAAGCACTCTCATTGATATATAGCAAAACGCAGTAAATCACTTCATTTACTCAAAGGAACTTAAATGTTTTAACCAGTCTGCCATCAAAAGAGATCAAGAAGAGGACCAATGGGACTTGGGCAGCAATGTGAGCTGTCTTTAAAATGCAATTGTTCTAATCATTTTCTACAGATGCAGCCTCACAAGGGGCTGCTGTCACAGGGACCATTTACGACTTGTTATGGTGTCTCTATTGTTTACTAGCGACATTCGCTGAAAAAGGCGACAGCTGGGACAGAAAGCTGCTACTCAACGAACAATATAATCCCGTGAAAGTAATCAACAAATTTAAGGGTGTTAATTAACTTTACACTTTATCATGTTCAATTAGTTGTCCTTTCTAGAAAAGATTGCCGTGCACAATCAGTTTAGAGCGTGCCATGTTTGATTTGTAAGTGATCACTGTTTCTGTTTCAGAGTCCATGTCAGATGTTCTCTTGGGTTTTGGTGACACAGATGAATGGCTCTGCACATGTTAGGGGGTGATCTAGTTTAACATAAGCCAGAATAACATAACCCCTTGTTAACACTATTTCTGGTATTATTCAAGCTAGAAACAGAAAAGCAAAAACACTCACAGCACTATTCTGGAGTCAGATAAACAAAGTTGTTAGTTTTTCCTGAACGAAACACAGACACAAATACATGGAGAAATAAGCAATTTTTCATCATTATTTTTCAAAGTAAGACTTGTCTTTCGGGGGCATGTTTGGGATCATTTCCTCCCAGCAAGATCTCGAAGCCCTGCTACATTATACACAGAGCACCACTGCATCCTCAGACTTTACATAATGCAGATAGCCTTTTCCATGGCAGGTGAACAAATGCTACGGATGTGTTGTTAAGCATTGGCTGGTGTTAAATTCTAGAATGTGACTTTTAAATCCAGAAGCTATATTTTGTACTTGTGGAAAATCTGCAGGGAAGCATATTAATCTATGAATGCAACGTGCCTTTTCTCCTACCTTTAATGCACCTGTTCCTACTTGCTAATAAGACAGGGAAAAGCTCATGATGGAGTGACAATATATTCAGTATTGCATTTTAATGAAAGTCACTACAGTTCCTCTGAGTTGACAGAGCTTTGCATCAAAATATTTCATACGTCATTGATGAGGTGAACAAAACCTGAACTAAGGTTTGGCAAGAGGTGTGTATCTTTAAGAAAACAAAAGCAAGGGATATGCATCTATCTCTTAAAACATGCACATACACACACACACAACCCACCTACATAGGATTTTGAAACATCTTCATAAAAGCTATACCTTGCTCTTCTAGACTGTTTCCTGCATATTACAAATTAAACACATATAAAAAAAAAAACTACAGCTATTTAACTAGTTATACACAAGGACAAAGCTGAACTTCTTCAAAATAGAAAAGTTGTTAACTCTGAAAGCTAATAATGTCCTAAGTTAAATATTAAAGAAGGAAATTATAGGTTATATCTGAAACAGCTGAAACCACAATACACAGCAGCAGAAAACATTAGTTTTCTGCAAAAGATCTGCAGGGAGAAGGGAAGCGGTCGATAGATCCTTAAATTGGAAGCAATAGCCGTTCTTCTATCCCAAGTTGGCAGCTGCTACATTTGCAGACCTGGTTCATTATTTACCCATAATGACCATCAAGCTGCAGTCAAAGTCAGATCACAACAACTGTCAGCAGCTCTTTTAATTAGCCTTGTTTGAATTCAGATAAATATCACAATAGACCTACTTGTGCTGAAAGAGCAGCAGCACGTTCGGCCTGGAGCTGGGCTGGCTTGAGGAAACCCGTGGAACAGAAATGCAGAGTGGGGTGCGGAAGGGTGGGGGGCCTCAGAGAATGAAATGGTTTGCTTTCATTTTGAAAATCCCTTTAAAAAATTCTCTGACATTCACCCAAGATTAAGATGGTGCAGAAAACTGTACTGCAGTGAATCTCTCGGCTCCTGAAAGCGGAGTATTTGGAGCCCAAGGGAAAAGTTAACACCTTTGGAGAATGTGATTTTCAAAACTCTGCCTTGTAGGTCCTGTATCTTTCAGCTTTAAAAGTCATTTGTAAAAGCCAAATAAGAAATCTTGCATTAAGCAGCTTGCAACCTTAATGTCCTGTTTGACTTTGTTTAGAAGTTGCATAATTTGGAAAATCTTTCTGTAACAGGAATCAGATATTTTTCTATACATTCTTTGTATTCAGTATTAATCACAAAGTAAAACCTGGCTAGAACCAAATTCTGCATAGTCTAATCACTTGCATATTCCACCCCACTCTGTGGTTTTTCTCCTAGTTTGCTTGAGAAGAAAAACAAGTGCAATAATCACCTGCCCTCTGTTCTATAAAGAATTGATTATTCACATCTATTCTAACTTTGGGAGTAGGTAAAAAGAAGGGTAGAGAATAAGGAGGAATAAGAAAAGGCAAGATGATAACCTGGCAGCCAATCAGAGTAACTGAGGACAGCAAGAAATTAAAGAGTAAGAGAAAGCTATGCTAATAGGTTACACTCGGCTAACCAGGAGTCATCTCTGGGAACCATTCAGGAATCCCCTGAGAATGTGGACTCGACTGTGCGGACGGGCATAGTTGAAGAGGGAGCACTTCCGCATGTAAGCTGGACTTCCTCTACTCTGCCATCCTTTCTGGGCCCTCGGCTATTACACAGCCTTTGGCAACCATTTCTGATGTTGCGCAACATAACACTGAGAAAGAGTAACTAACCAGGTTTGCGTGAGGATCAAGGACACAATACTGTTTACACAGAGCTTGGATCCCACTTACTACTTCCTTCTTGAGTAGAAAAACACTCCTATACAGGAAGTAATAAAAAATTATTATATTTGTGGTCAACTTCAAGTACTAAAACCTGTGGAATAAAACTTTTACAAAGTGCTATGAGACCAAATATGTGATAAAGACAACTACTGAATGTTGGCGATGTAAATGGGGAGAACTCTTCATCTGGTTTCAGAATCACAGCAGAAAGGAATATTTCCTGCCCTACATTTTTTTTTTTAAAAGTAAAACATAAGCCCTATGACAGCCTTCTCCCTCCTTACCCCTTAACACAACCTACCTCCTGCCTGCATGCTCAGCCAACAGCTACAACTTGTTCAGTGTGCTGAGCACAAAGAGAGCAGTCAGCTCGTCAGTCCAAGTCTAGACTCTGGCTCAATGTACATGAATCAGAATTTATTCTGCAAGAATACCGAAGAAAACCTCATACTCATTACGACGGCTACTACAAGACATGATGAAATACAACAATTATTAGCAAGAATGTGAGAAATTAGAATCCTTGTACACTGTTGGTGGGAATGTAATGTGGCAGGGCCTCTATGGAAAACAGTATGGCAGCTCCTCAAAAAATTAAAAATAGAATCACCATATTATCTAGCAATTCTACTTCTGGGTATATACCCAAAGGAATTGAAAGCAGGGTCTTGAAAAGATATTTGTACACCAATGTTCATAGCGGCACTATTCACAATAGCCAAGAGGTGGAAGCGACCCAAATGTCCACTGATAAATGAATGGATAAAGAAAATATGATATACACATACAACAAAATATTCTTTAGACTTGAAAAAGGAAATTCTAACACATGCTACAACATGGAATCTTGAAGACATCATGCTAGGTAAAATAAAGTCAGTCACAAAAAGACAAATGCTACATAATTCCACTTACAGGACGTACCCAGAATAGTCAAAATCATACAGACGGAAAGTAGAATGATGGCTGCCAGGGGCGGGAAGGAGAGGAGAATAGGGAGTTACTGTTTAATGGGCAAAGAATTTCACTTCACACGATGAAGAGTCCTGGAGATGGATGGCGGTGCTAGCTGCACAAAAATGTGACTGTACTACTGCTGACTTACTACTGAACTGCATGCTTAAAAAAGGTTAAAACAATATAATTTATATTGTGTATTTTACCAAATTAAAAAATGATTTTAAAAGAAAACCAAAGAAAAAACAATTTTTTGTTATAGTATTCTTTTTCTCACACATAGAAGACCAGACGCTGTTAATTTTTAATATACTGATGTTTAATTACAATGAATTTTACAAATCCATAATGCAGTTATTTAAAGAAAAGGATTGAGAAAAGCCTTATTAGTCTTTTGTTAAACAAATTATATTATGTATTTATTCTTTTTATTGAATTATAACTGACATACAATATTATATCGAGTTTCAGGTAAATGACATAGTGATTTGATATTTTTATACACTATCAAATGATCACCATAAGTCTAGTTACCATCTGTCACCATACAAAGTTATTACAAAATTACTGACTATACACCCTGTGCTGTACATTACATCCTGTGACTTATTCATTTTATAACTGGAAATTTGTACTTCTTAACTCTCTTTATCTATTTCACCCACCCTCCCATCCGCTGCCCAACTGGCCACCATCAGTTTGTTCTCTGTATCTATGAGTTTGTTTGCGCTTTGTTTGTTCATTTGTTTGTTAGATTCCACATATAAGAGAAATAATATGTGTTGCCTTTGTCTTTTTTAACCTAGCATAATACCCTCTAGGTCCATCTATGTTGTTGCAAATGTAAGGTTTTGTTCTTTTCTATGGCCAAATAATATTCCATCATATATGTGTACCACATCTTCTTTACCAATCGTCTATGGTGGACACTTACGTTGCTTCCGTATCTTGGATTTCTTTGTACGAATACCCGGAAGTGGGATTACTAGGCCATATGGTAGTTCTATTTTTAATTTTTTGAGGACCCTCCATAGCGGCTGTACCAATTTGCAATCCCACCAACAGTTGATGAAGGTTCCCTTTTCTCCACACCCTCTCCAACCCGTTTGTTGATTTTTTGATGACGAGCCATTCTGACAAGTGTGAGGTGATATCTCATTGTGGTTTTAATTTGCATTTTTTTAATAATTAGTGACATTGAGCATCTTTTCATATATCTATATGTCCTCTTTGGAGAAATGTCTATTCAGGTCCTCAGCCCATTTTTTAATCAGATTGTCTTTCTGGTGTTAAGGTGTACGAGTTCCTTATATATGTTGGATATTAACCCATTATCAGATGTATCATTGGCAAATATCTTCTCCCATTCAGTAGGTTGTCTTTTCATTTTGTTGGTTTCCTTTGCTATGCAAACTTTTTAGCTTGATGAAGTCTAATTTATTTTTTCTTTTGTTCCTCTTGCCCAAGGAGACATGTCCAAAAAAGGAACATGAATTCTTTGGGTATGTGTTTTTAGATTCAAATGTACTAAAGGATTAATAATATTTTTGCTTTGATATCTAAGTAAATGGCATTGTGACTAGAGAATGCAATCTAGAAGATATACAGACTTGATTTATGGCCGATTGTGTGGTCAATTTTTGATACTTTTTCCATATGTCTTCTTCAATGGCTGGGTATGAGGTTTTATATATGACCTCCTGATAAAGTTTCTTAACTGTGCTATTCAAATCTATCTCCTTATCAATTTTTTGTTGTTTGATCATCAACTGCTTAGAGAGGTACACTGAAATATCCCACTATGATGGTGAAACTTATCAATTTTCTTTTTTTGCTTTATACATTTCTTAGGTTATTTTATTAGATGCAGCACATGAAATTTTTAGAGCAGGTCTAATGAAGATAAATTCTTTTAGTTTTCTTTTAGCTGATGTTTGATCATGATATATCTAGGTAGATTTCTTTTGAGTTTATCCTGTTTGGGGCTCGCTGAGCTTGTTGGATTTATAAGTTTGTCTGTTGTCAAAATTGGGAAGCTTTCAGTCAGTTCTTCAAATGTTTTTTTCTGTACCACACTCTTATCTCCATTTGGGATTCCAAGGCACATATGTTAGACCTTTTGATATCACCTCACGGGACCCTGAGACTCTGAATTTTAAAAAATGTTTTCTCTCTTGTGCAGAATGAATAATTCCAATTCATGTTCTATCTCCATATTCACTGACTCTTGCCTTTGTCATATCTACTCCACTTTCGAACACATCCAGTGATATTTTTCAAATTTTTAAAAATTTTTCAGTTAAAAAATTTCAGTTTGGTTCTTTTTTTATAAGCTTATAATGCTTTACTTCTTAGAACATGGTATTAATAGCTGTTTTAAAGTCACTGCCTGATATAAAACATCTGGGTAATTTCAGGATTAGTATCTTGATTATCTTTTCACTTGAGAATTTATCAGACTTTCCTGGATCTTTCCATGCAAGTAATTTTTCATCATATCACAGACACCTGGAATATTGTATGAGGCTCTGAGTCTCATTCAAATTCTATAAAGAATATTATGTGTTGGTTTCTATAAGTTTGTTTTACCAGGCAATCAATCAGGTTAGGGTCAAGCTGCAAACTGCAACCTACCTGCCTTTTGTGGGCTGTGGTTCCAATATCAGTTCAGTTTTCAAACTATTTGAAGCTATCCTCCATGTGCACCAGCCAGAGGCCAGTGTGACACCTGGGCGGCTGTCTGACCCAGTTAAGACCTTAGTCTTTGGTTTGCTGTTTAAGGTGAGACCACCCACGCTCAACAACGCTGCAGTGGACTCAATAGTGCACACAGCATTATGGGGTCCCTTTCTTGAGTTCTCTTCCTTCTGTGAACCACCACTTGGCTGCACGTAAGTCATTCTCTGGGGCCAAGGAGCGGAAGAAAAAAGAAAGTAAAAAGCAAGAGATTCCTCCACACTCTTTGAACTATAGTTGCTCTGGTCAGAGAGACGGATTCCCTCCCCTCAGATTTTTAAGTGTCTGAACAGTGCCACTGTCACCACAAAAATCTCAGTTTCAGGAGTAAGGCTTGTCTTGTGGCAGAGCTGGGAGAAAAAAAAGAATTTCCCCCATTCTGTGTCATAGGGCCCCTCTTCCTGCTCCTTGGACTAGAAAGTTCCCTTCTCTTGGAACGCGTTTTTTTTTTTGTACCCATGCGTAGTTCCAGAATTCACGCTGCCTTTGACTCCAAGCTGGGAGATACAAAGGGCCGTGGGGAGGTTCAGAAACTTTGCTGGCAGAGCTTTTGTAATTCAGGTTCTATTTTCTTTCCCCAATGTACCTGCTATCATTTATTTTTCAGAGTTTTCAAATAGCTGTTCTATTCATCTGTCCACAGTTTTTTTGTAACATTCAGTAGGGGATAAAGAGCAGAGTTAATACTCCGTCTTAACCAGAA
Source organism: Pteropus vampyrus (assembly GCF_000151845.1). Classification (NCBI taxonomy): domain Eukaryota; kingdom Metazoa; phylum Chordata; class Mammalia; order Chiroptera; family Pteropodidae; genus Pteropus; species Pteropus vampyrus. The sequence continues at coordinate 4,464,897 of NW_011888850.1, forward strand.
CTGGAATCTACCCATCATTCTTGAAGAAAAGTTTCTGGATAAAAATTCTAAGTTGACAAGTTATCTGTCAGTACTTTGACAATATTGTTCCATTGTCTTCTGGCTTCCACTGTTGCTCCTAAGGGGTATGCAATTCACATGAAAGACTACATATTGTATGAATCCTACATGCATATCTACATGATACTGTTGCATGATATTCTAGAATAGACGAGACTATAATATCGGAAAGCAACTCAGTGATTACCTAAAGCTGGGGGAGGGAGGTGACTACAAAGGGGCATGACGGAACTCTCTGGGGTGATGAAAATAGTCTATATTTAATTGTGATGACGGTTATATGACTATATATGGTTATCCAAACTCATCAATCCCTATACTTAAAAAGGGTGAATTTCACTATACACAATTTATACCTAATAATACTGCGGGGGAGAGAGGGGGAGTATCAGTCTGTTGTTCTTTTGTAGGTGATCTGTCTTTTCTTTCTAGCTGTTTTAAATCTTTTTCTCTTTATTGTTGGTATTTTGCAGTTTTACCACCATATACTTAGTAAGATTTGTTTTCTTTTTAAAAAAATTCTTCTTTGATATAAGTTGTGCTTCCTGTTTCTATGGATTTGTCAATTCTGAAAAATTCTCAGATATCATCATGTTGACCATTTTCCCCAATTCCATCTGGAACTCCAATCAGATGCACATTTGACTTTTTCTTTCTAATCATGTATCTCTTAACCTTTCTTTCATGTCTTCCATCTCCAAGTCTTTCTGTATTACATCAGATTATTTAGTTCTTTCTTCATATTTACTAATATCTTTCTTCATATTTTCTCTTCAACTCTCATATGACATTTAACTGACTTTTAAATTTCAATGACTTTTTTCCTCCAATTCAATTGGTCTTTTCCAATATTCTCCTGTTCTTTGTTCATTTACATTCAATTCCATCTTTTATTTCTTTGAATGTTTTATATACGGTCATTCTGTTTTATGTTCTGTTTTAGAAATTTCAGTATCTGTAGCTCTTAGGAGATTAAATTTGTTCCAATTGACTCTTGATCTGGTGACTTGTCCTCTTATGTGTCTGGATTGTGTGTGTCTGTGCCTATGTGTGCGTGTGTGCGCGTGTGTACGTTTACTGTGCTTAATATTTGTGAATTCTGAGAGTCCTGATTGAGGATGATTTTCTCCAGAGAGGATTTTTATTCATTCTGTGGGTGACAGACCCTACAAGCCCTACCAGCTCAGAAGCCCTTAAATTTATTGGTTGGGTGTTTTCTCCTTCGGAGGAGCTGTTTCAATTTGAACTCTATATCCATGAGATCAGACCTACTGTTACAAAGATTCAGGGGAGACTATAACCAGCATAGACAAATAGATTTCCTAATTAGTTTCCTTTACCAGCCAGCGGATTATCCATAGGGTATGGCTTCTGGGTATTTTGGCTTTTGCGGGGGAGAGAGCAATGGGAGGAAGATGTCAGATTTCTCACTTTGTGCAAGCACAAGGCCTAGTTTCCCATTACCTCCATGATTTTCAGCCACAGACACTAATCCCCAAAGCTCCTGGTTCCTAAAATTAACATTTGCTCCCAGGGCAGCCAGAGCTTCTGCTTCTGGGTTTATCACTCTGATTTCAAGTTACTATTCGATTATTTGGTCTTTGAGGAATGACCAATATTTTTTTTTGAAGAATCCAATATGCATTTAAAAATGTTTTTTTATAATTTATCTAGCACTTGGGTGCTGTATGACAGCTGGGTATTTTAACATAGCTAATCCACCATATTGCCAGAAGCAGCAGATGCCTATGTAAGGAAATAAAATGGGTCCTTAAATGTCAAAGGAAAGATTGATTTCCATCTTATTTTTATACCAGGATATCCTTAACTCTTTTCTGATAATAAAACAGGTTTCATCTTTACCATTAACACCTGTATTACACTAAAAATTTACAACAGAATGTTGCTTTTATGGCATCTAATTTTACAGGTGAAATCAAGAAATTTCATCCAACTAGATACAGCAGTCAATCAAGTTTATGAGTACTTTCCATGAAAGTAATCTAAAAGGAAACATTAGATACTTGAAATCTCTAGATCTCTATTTTGTGGGGGGTTGTTGTTTGTTTTATATATCTCATTAGAGATATTTACTATACATGAACCAAGTATTTATTGAATATAGAAATATGCAAAGAACCCACATTTTTGTTTCTACAGAGTATACAAAAATAAAGGCCCAATTCTTGCTCAAATTAAGTTTTGTGATCCAGACAAGAGGTACTGCATTATAAAATTAACTTTAATAAAAAGAAAATTAATTGCCATAAAAGAGTCAAAATTTTCAAAACTCAGGGAGGGAAACATCACATTCCTTTGTGGAATGAAACTAGAAAAAGAGAGTAAGAGAGGCTTCACTAAAAAGATGAGATCGATTCGGGCCACGAAAGATTATTAAGATTATGATATGCTCGCAGGGAATGCCTTGGGGCAAAGAGAGAAAGTCCAGGTGAAGTGAATCACACAAGCAAATATGTAAAGGTATAAAAGTATAGGATCTGTTTAGAAAATAGTAAGCAAATGAATGTGGAATAATTAAAATTCCAGATATACTGATTCTCCTTTAATCTTCTTCAAATATGCCATGCCCTTTTCCCATTCCAAACCCTGAAACCTATCTCTGTTCCTTGGAATGTCCTCACCCAACTCCACAATACATGGTAAATCTCTCTCAGTTCAGGAGAGCAACGGGCTTAAAAGTCAGACGTGATAAATTCAAATCACCCAAACTATATAGCATCAATTTATCATTGCACTTGTTTATACCTGAGTTATGACAATTACCACTCTGCACTGCATAGCAGTATCTCTTTCCATGCTCATCTCACTTATTCCAGCACAGTAACCGATAACGTATTTTTTCCTGACAACAGGAATGGAGGAAGGACAGAAGAAAGGGAAGGAGAAAATCTGTAAATTTCCATGCAAGCACTGAAGGAACTTTGGCAGACAATGAAGAACCACAATGTGTTATTGGCTGATGAGAGAGAAACATAGCAGCAGATTTGAAGGCTGTGCGCTGTCCAGTCCAGTAGCTAATAACCACATGTGACTGTTGAGCACCTGCAATATAGTTAGTTCAAACTGAGATGTTCTTCAGGTATAAAATACATACCAGATTTCAAAGACTTATTATGGAAAAAGGATGTAATATAGCTCAAAAACTGTATACAAATTAATTTTTATGTGAAAATTATATTTTAGATATATTGGGTTAAATGAAACATTATTAAAATTATGTTCACCTATGCTTCTTATTACTTTTTTAATGTGGCTGCTAGAAAATTTTAAATTACGTATGTGGCTTACATTATATTTCTGAACAGTGCTACTCTCAGAGTTTGAACTAAAGATCAGAAAATGTGAAATTGTAGTATACTATAATTATGAAGCCAAGGGGCAGAATGGGTTTTATAGAAAAGATAAGCTTGACTTAGAAATCAGCTTGACTTAAGGGGTCCAATAGATAAAAATGCAGGTCTAGAAAGCAGAAAACTCTATGATGGGAACACAGAATTAGGAAAACTCTACAGAGATGAGACAGTTGAAATTTTGGAAGAGCAGGTGAATGCCCACCAGGAAACTTAGGTCCCACAGCTTAAAAGAAGGAAAAAGAGGCAGTAGGTTGATTTTTCTCAAAGGGTGGGAAAGGCTGGCATCCAGGCTGGCATCCCAAGCTGGAGCTCTGAAATCATTTCCCACAGAAACGTGATACTAATAGTATTATAATTTAGAGATATTCTGGGTTGAATATATTTGAGGTCAAATATAGGGACCTAAATACATGAGAAAATGTTTCCAAAGAAAAGTACATTCCAAATTCAAACAGGTAATTCTGTACATGTTGATTTATAAACAAACAAAAACCCATCAATTTAGTTCCTATCATAATAAAGTGCAAACATAGGTTTAAGCATGTGAAACTTTGGTTATTGCTCCTCTAGGAGAGAAAAAAACTGATTATGCACACTTCTTCTAATAACACGGAATTCATATATTGTATCCAGCCACTGGAAATAATAATTGAAAAAGAGCTGAAAATTGTAGTTCAATTTTAAAATCCATATATCCTCCACATTTATTTTTATTTTTATAAAAACAAAAAATTTTCAGCTGTTACAAGCAAAAGGTTAGTTTTAACTAAACTCTCAATTTCTTCAAAATTCAGATATGCAAATATTTTTAACTTAAACTCTCAATTTCTTCAAAATTTAGATATGCAAATAGGAGGAGCATCATTTCAAAGTATAAACTACATTTTCCTCTCACTTAGGAGATTTAATAAAGAACCAGCTGTACTCCCACTGATATTATAAAGCAGATAATCAAGAAGGGCAAGATGACTATTATGCCTCGTGTGATCAAAGAGAATTCATTTTAATGGACAAAGATCTATGTTTTATGAAAAAGATTTCCAGCAAAGGTTATCCCACCACCTTCCCTAATATTACAAACCTTAGTATTATAAAATTATTTTAATTTTCCCAGAATAAGACTATAAAGCTAGATACCCTGCCAAATAGGTTTTTTGTTGAAAATTTGCCAAGAATCCATGGACTTGACAGATTTGCAAAGACGTTAAGGAGAGAACACAGGTGAACAAGCCATGACAACACGAAGTGGGATGCTAACTGTTCACAGGAAGGTTTACCTGTACCTAAGGTATCACAGGAGGTGGCATCTCTGTTGGGCTTAGAGTTTGACAGACAAAAACTGAGGAAGAGGTTAAAATCCCAATATAAGAAAAGCATAAACAAGAACTAGAGACCTGAGTAAATGAGGTACACGTTTAAGAAATAATCAATGATCCAATCTGGCTAGAGGTTAGAGCATGTGGAGAGAAGCAGTAAGAAACGAGAGTAGAAAAGCAAGTTGGATCCAGACTGTGGAGGGCCTTGGACGGCAGGCCGCGAGGATTGGGCTGGCTCGGGTGAACAGCTTGCCGTGTACGGTGGGCAGCAAACCTCGGGAGGTGAGTGGATGCGAGCACACGGCAGCGGCCTGGCAGCAAGGGCAGCAAAGGCAACAAGAAGCAGAGGGCGTCTGAGCAGCGACGTGCTGACATACCCGCTTTCTGAGCAGGATGCAGAGGGCTGTTTTCAGGAAAAGGAACCGTGCACGTGTTCAGTTTTACCCTACGACTCGGAGGCCCCCCTTGGGCAACCAGCCCAGCCTTTAAAGAAGAAAACAAATTTTTATCACGTGAGTAGGGAAATCTGCCTTTTCCTGAATGGCTTCTGGGCCAGACCAGCTGAGGAGGGCCATCTGCTAGCTGCAGAAGTGGCGGCAGCACGCTTGCGTGCTCCCCGAGATCTTCTTCCCCTTGCTGCGTGGCTCGGCCAGGACTCCTTTAAGATATGCAGCAAGAGTCACATCCTACTACTCATTGAATCAAGGCTGAAAAGCCTGAGAAGAAATATTCACTCGCTGAGGAAATAAAATGGCTGCTTCTCATTAAAGTGAAAAGGAATGCAAAGCAGGGAGGAAGAAATCCAGGTGAGACGGAGCAGAGGGCAGGGTGGGAGTAAGAGCCACCAAGAATGAAGCATGAAGACGTCAGACGAGGGGAGGAAGGGGGAACACATCGGAACCACCGCCCCTGTGACCACACAAATGTAACTTTCATTTACAAGGAAACTTTATTTTCAAGAGAACTTTTGGTCCATGAAAGGAGTAGAGATAGTAACAAAGTTAATTACATCTCATAATTAGTAATTAGGACTAGATAACAAAGCCTTTGGCAATGTACTACTCTAATGATGGAAGACCGGCATCTGAGAAGTATAATAGTGTATTAGCATAACCACATATGCAAAGTACATAGAACCACTGCCACAGTTAACTTGTCATTGAATGATTAAATATGAATTCATAATTAGAAAAATCCACACCGTAATTTATTGGCTTTTCTGACTGTTCTGGTTCATTAAAAGTTGATTACTAAACAGTGACCTCTAGTGGCCCATAATTTTCTAATGCTATATTGTTTCTCTTTAAAGAGTCAGCACAGAATCCAAGAACCTATTTATTTATCGTAAATAAGGGTGTTACTTTGAAGATGTTAATATTCCTTTTCCCTGTAAAGGGAAATATTTCTTTTACTTATTCTTCCCTCCATAAAATACATTGTATGTGACAAATTCAAAGTGCTAAAAAGCTCTCTTGTTCCTGCCCAAGTGTCACATATTCATTAACAAATCATCACTGAGCACCTATCTGTAAGACCCTGAGCATGAAGTATAGTTTATTATTACCTAGAAACTGACTTCATTCATTGTGTACTATCAAATCAGAAACTAAATTAACATTAATACAAAAGTCATGCTACTATCTGTTCACAGCCTACACACACAGGATATGCTGAAAACACATTTTAATTTAAAATTCAAAGATAGTAGTAATTTCCAATTCACTGCACATCCAACTACTGAGGTTTATCTTATAAAGCGACTGATGAGACAATGTAAAAAAATCTAGCTCATTTTTAAAAATTTTCTTAGAGATTTTTATAACAATGATGTTCATTAAGAAATCCTCTATAGATAGAACATAAATGAACTTTCCAAGTATCTCTCCCTTAAAATGAATACCTATTTTTTAAAGTATTGATATGCCTATAGTAGTAATTTAGCTTAAACTCAACTTACAAATCTGTAAACATTTGCTTTTATTACTTGCTACCCAGGTATACTAACTATTAAAACAAGGATTCAGAAAGGTTCACAATATGAAGAGGAGACTTTGGATATGTTATTAAAAGAATTATACATCTCTTCGTGCCCCGAGATCAGTCAAGGTATTGATCCTGGTTCTCCAAAGTAGTGGCAATGCTGCAGCTTCCGTACATAATGTGACTGAGTCTCCAATAAATTTAAGATGTAAACAAAAGAAACATATATACCTCCTCACATACTATTTCTATGGAACCCATGGGTGTGGAGCGCCAGTTGCCTTCTGCGAAGATTTAATATAGTAGCTGGATAATGAGTTATACCTTCTGCAAGAACCAAATCACCATTTAATGCTATTATCAACAGTTCATGACCCACCAGCAAGAAATGTCAACCTGATTAATCGAAACACTGCTGACCTCAAAAAAAAAAACTTACTCCTCACTATTATTAACATGTTGTACTGTTCTTTAGTATGAGAATATAAAAACCAAATCTTTAAACAAAAACAATATTTTTAGAGAATCTGGTAGGCAAATTTTGCTAACTAAGAGAAAGCTGGTAGGGTTCTGAAAAGACAGAGCTGAAGATACTACTTAAATATGAACATTTGTTACCACTAAGGGAAACTTTTTTTGGATACATGATTTTATAAGTTTAATATGTCATGTAAAATATTTGCTTTATTTTTTAAACAGACAGCATACTAGGGTTAGAGTAAGGTACCATTTTGGTTACAAAGTTCACTGTTAACTATTATACATAAATTTCGAAAATTAGCAGAGATAATATCAGAAAAAAACTAAAAACACTGATTTTGGAAGGTCACATTTCTTCCCACGAGCACAGGTATAATAGTGCAGGTATAAATATTTCATTTCCTTGGTGTAATTGTAGCATATGCACTTGCAGTTCAGCCTGTTTTACACAATGGGCCGTTTTTCACTGGATATAAACCTGAAAGCCTGGCGTTTCAGAAGAGATTTAATGCTGCCATTTTAAGGTTCCTATGAGGTAACAGAAAAGTACAAATCTCATCGTCAGGTTTCAGAAAGGCTCATTAGATCACAATTTGGACAGCTGATTTTTAGTCAAAACAGAACCAAATTTTCTTCACTACAACAGTTTAGGTTTTCAGTATCTACAAAAAGAGAGTTCAAGTTCTGCTTCTTTGGACCTGGTTTAGAGCTTAGGACTCTTAAGAAAAGCATCTGAGAATAGGCAGAAGTATCAAGGTTCTCGATACGCATTTTTTTTTTTTTTAAATCAGCATCTGTATTGTAACCAAAAAGGTTTAACCTGAAACCAATATTAAGGAAACAATCAAACAGACAAAACCAGAGTGAGGACAATTCCAAAAATGTCAACATCATGAAAGATTTTCTTTTTTTAAGAAGAGTATGGGAACTGCTCTAGATTAAAGAAGGCTGAAGAAACGTGACAATCAAATACAATGCATGAACCTTTATGAGACACTGGATCAAAGAAAAGAAAAAAGCCCAGTTATTTGGAGGATAATTGAGAAAATCTGAATATGGGCTATTTATTAGATGACACTGAATCGATGTCAAATTTCTTGGGAGTGACATTAGTCTTGGAGTTATACGAGAGAATGAACTTGTTCTCAGGAGGTTTATGCTAAAAGTATATACAGGTGTGGGTAAATGGTTTGGCCAAAAAGAAAAAGTATTGGGGGAGGGACTTGAAATTGAAATTAGAAAGAGAACAAATAATTAGACAGCAGAGCACTGATCTACATATAAATGGATCTCTTTAAACTTATTCAGAAATGTTACATGAATTCTATTTTTACTGTGACTTTTAAAAGGGTAGTGGTGTGGGAGGAAGAATTCTGACCCAAAGACCAATGGAGATAAATACTTGCATCTTCATTTACAAAACATATATATGTTCTTAAAACGATGGAGTCAAATTTCTATAAACTAAATTATTCTTCATTAATTTACACTATTATATTGCTGAGTTAACTCTACATCTCCATTTTTACAATCAGGTTTGCATATGTGCTTTCTGTCCTTAGTAGCTGAGTTCGCCCTGTTAATAGCTTCCCAAGTAAATGACTAACTACTCTAGTAATGTTTGTTCTAGTGTATCTACCAGAGCATTAGGTATAGAAATTACCTAGCAAAGTTCTATTTTAGGGCTGTTTTTACAAATAAAAACTCAACCACCAAAATTAAGTAGCTAGATATCTTTACCCTGATAATATACGACTTGTTAGTAAGAAAACCCACAGACTGTTTCTATAACACACTGCCATGCTATTGAGTGACAGCCCAAGAAAATCCATAGTTTATTTCCATATTAAAACCACAGTGCAT
>NW_011888850.1:4474019-4487021 GCF_000151845.1 Pteropus vampyrus
AAAAAAAAAAACTTACTCCTCACTATTATTAACATGTTGTACTGTTCTTTAGTATGAGAATATAAAAACCAAATCTTTAAACAAAAACAATATTTTTAGAGAATCTGGTAGGCAAATTTTGCTAACTGAGAGAAAGCTGGTAGGGTTCTGAAAAGACAGAGCTGAAGATACTACTTAAATATGAACATTTGTTACCACTAAGGGAAACTTTTTTTGGATACATGATTTTATAAGTTTAATATGTCATGTAAAATATTTGCTTTATTTTTTAAACAGACAGCATACTAGGGTTAGAGTAAGGTACCATTTTGGTTACAAAGTTCACTGTTAACTATTATACATAAATTTTGAAAATTAGCAGAGATAATATCAGAAAAAAACTAAAAACACTGATTTTGGAAGGTCACATTTCTTCCCACGAGCACAGGTATAATAGTGCAGGTATAAATATTTCATTTCCTTGGTGTAATTGTAGCATATGCACTTGCAGTTCAGCCTGTTTTACACAATGGGCCGTTTTTCACTGGATATAAACCTGAAAGCCTGGCGTTTCAGAAGAGATTTAATGCTGCCATTTTAAGGTTCCTATGAGGTAACAGAAAAGTACAAATCTCATCGTCAGGTTTCAGAAAGGCTCATTAGATCACAATTTGGACAGCTGATTTTTAGTCAAAACAGAACCAAATTTTCTTCACTACAACAGTTTAGGTTTTCAGTATCTACAAAAAGAGAGTTCAAGTTCTGCTTCTTTGGACCTGGTTTAGAGCTTAGGACTCTTAAGAAAAGCATCTGAGAATAGGCAGAAGTATCAAGGTTCTCGATACGCATTTTTTTTTTTTTTAAATCAGCATCTGTATTGTAACCAAAAAGGTTTAACCTGAAACCAATATTAAGGAAACAATCAAACAGACAAAACCAGAGTGAGGACAATTCCAAAAATGTCAACATCATGAAAGATTTTCTTTTTTTAAGAAGAGTATGGGAACTGCTCTAGATTAAAGAAGGCTGAAGAAACGTGACAATCAAATACAATGCATGAACCTTTATGAGACACTGGATCAAAGAAAAGAAAAAAGCCCAGTTATTTGGAGGATAATTGAGAAAATCTGAATATGGGCTATTTATTAGATGACACTGAATCGATGTCAAATTTCTTGGGAGTGACATTAGTCTTGGAGTTATACGAGAGAATGAACTTGTTCTCAGGAGGTTTATGCTAAAAGTATATACAGGTGTGGGTAAATGGTTTGGCCAAAAAGAAAAAGTATTGGGGGAGGGACTTGAAATTGAAATTAGAAAGAGAACAAATAATTAGACAGCAGAGCACTGATCTACATATAAATGGATCTCTTTAAACTTATTCAGAAATGTTACATGAATTCTATTTTTACTGTGACTTTTAAAAGGGTAGTGGTGTGGGAGGAAGAATTCTGACCCAAAGACCAATGGAGATAAATACTTGCATCTTCATTTACAAAACATATATATGTTCTTAAAACGATGGAGTCAAATTTCTATAAACTAAATTATTCTTCATTAATTTACACTATTATATTGCTGAGTTAACTCTACATCTCCATTTTTACAATCAGGTTTGCATATGTGCTTTCTGTCCTTAGTAGCTGAGTTCGCCCTGTTAATAGCTTCCCAAGTAAATGACTAACTACTCTAGTAATGTTTGTTCTAGTGTATCTACCAGAGCATTAGGTATAGAAATTACCTAGCAAAGTTCTATTTTAGGGCTGTTTTTACAAATAAAAACTCAACCACCAAAATTAAGTAGCTAGATATCTTTACCCTGATAATATACGACTTGTTAGTAAGAAAACCCACAGACTGTTTCTATAACACACTGCCATGCTATTGAGTGACAGCCCAAGAAAATCCATAGTTTATTTCCATATTAAAACCACAGTGCATGTATATTGCATACATACATTTTCAAAATACAGAGTATATTTGAATAGCCACATTTCTATAAATTAGGATTTGGAGAAAAGATAAAACCAAATTAAAATATATGTGGCTATTTTTCTATGACTTGTCACGAAACAGAGGTTATCAGGAAAATAAACTCTTCCCCTGATTTTAATGACAGAAATGCAATCGATTATAGTAAGACCATAACAGACATTGCTCTATATAAGAATTACTATCCCCTGACTCCTTAATAGAGGAAAAAAAGTGATGGAGCAGGCATTTGAACCCAGGTCTTCTGAGCAGCTATGTTGAGTAAAAAGAGCTGGATTTGTACAGATCCACTCATTTGTGAAAGCGCATCCAATGAAATCCATTTGAGAAGAAATCCATTTGACAAGAAAAGCTGGCGTATATAGAAATCAGAAAAATCCCAGCTGCTGTTAACCAAAAAGTATCCAGGAAAACTAGGATTACCTGCATAAAAATTCTATGAGAAATTTTCAGATGAGCATATTTGTAGAAATTCAGTAGAAAATTCTTTAAACCAATTTTTGGTGAACAGATTTTAGCTTTCAATTTGATAAGCAAACATGGGGAAAGACTATTAGGTATGTTCTGTGCTCTTCAGAGCTTATATTGTCATCTATCTTCTCTTCCTAGAAAGATTCATTCATCCATCCACTCATTTATCCATTCAACACAAGGCTGGGTGCTGATCTAGGCGCTGAGAATACAGCAACGAACAAAACAGAACAAATCTCTGCTCTCGTGGAGCATATATCCTAATGGAGTGGTTCTTAATCCCAGCTGCATATTAGGAACAACTCTTAGAGATTCTGATTTAACTGGTGAGAAAGCAAGATAGGTAAAAATAGGAGCACAAGTGGAGAGGTCAGCTTTAGGTACACCCCTGATGGTTTATCCCGTGACAGGAGGGAAGGCTGAGTATATGCACATAAATGCATGTAGGTTCGTAGACGTGGTGAGAAACTCATGGGGAAGTTCTCTCATGCCTACTTTCTCCATGAAAGTAAGAAGGAAGGTCATCAGCTGACATTGGGAAGGGTACTAGATGTTTGAGGAAAGAAGATAGGAAATGATTGTTTAGGTGGTGAAAAGAATGAAGGAAGGAAGGAAATAAAGACCTGTTGAGCAGTTTTCAAGGCCCACTTGAGATTAGTGATCATAATTTGAAAGTGAAACCAGGCCAACATGGTCATCCGCTTACTCCGGCTGTGTGCAGCTACTCCGGGGCAGAGGCAAGGCAAATGAACAGTTGGGTCTGACCAGGGATTGGGGTCAAATTCAACAGGGGGAAAGAGGATTGAGGGAGCTGGTTATGTGTAATCATGGACCATGCAATATAAACTGAGTAGGAAAGGAAGTGAGGACGTGAGGAGGACGGAGAGAAAGAGGCTGTTTGATTATTTTGCTTCAGTTCTAGCTCCATCAGGCACTGCTGTTAACTATAATGCTTACCTTCCTAACATTCGAAAATTCCCTTCTTTTAAAATTACCAGTCCTTTTTCTTTTACAAAAAGTAGTTTGTTTAATTTTGTTCGGGAATGACCAAACATAGCCTATAATCCTGGTCTATTTGAAAGTTCAGGAGAATTTAGTATTTGCAGGTCTTTCAGCATTTAAAGATCAAGACACAAAATATCATTTTTCCATTCTCATCAAAAAGAAAGAAGATTCTATAAGAAGAAGAAATTTGGAGAGTCCAATACAATTAGATTTGGCTTCTATGGTTTCTTTGATAAAAGCAGATCTTCTAGAAGAAATATAGTACTTGATTTTGTCCCCAACTTTATTTAAAGTGAAGCATATTTATTTGAGAGAAGGCAGAAGAAGATGTGCTTGTTTTCTCTTTGGCTGTAATTAGCATTTGAGGTTAGGAGTCAAAAGGTCTTGCTGCTTTGACCTAGGATTTAGAGACTCTCGAACAGAACTATCACTTGACTGTCTGGTCCTCAGTTGGTAAGGTGACCCATGCTTCTTTATTCTCCTAGAATCATGACTGTATGTTTTATAAGTCTACAATCCCATTCCTATAACTCTGCTATGCAAAAACCTCGAAAAGTAAGTTTTTCTTCACTCATTTGACAATAAAACCTTTCCTGACGTGAGGTTATCTACAGTCTCCATTTATTTTGCTTAGTGTCAATATTCATGTTATTTCACTGCAGAAATAATTCATATGTTTGATTACAGACAGCTGCCCTGGCCCCTACTGCAGCTATTACGTAATATATGGTAAATATACAATATTATCTTCCTAAAATTTGAAAACAAAACTCACATGGCTCCAAAAGTTTCAAGTAAGGGATTACAGTGTTTTGTTTTGTTTCGTTTTTTTCTTTTCCTATTTTATGAACAGGAACCCAAACTTCTGGCTTGGTCATATAGTTATAATAATTCACTTCCATTTACCGAATGACAGTGATGTACCAGGTGCTTTTTATATACATTATTTTTATTTAATTGAACACTGGGAAATGAGTCTTTAAGTCTCAGAAATCTTGGAATTTATGAACCCTAATACAGGCTTTTCCCCACCTCAGAATCCATCCACCTGGTCTCCCAGAATGAGGAGTTAGGCTAACTTTTCCTTGGGTTCATCTGGTGGTTTTCAGTTCTCTTTAATCAGAGGTAGCATATTACATGGGTAAAAAGCACAAACCTTAGAGTCAGCCAGGTTTGAGTTCGAATTCACTCCACGTCCACAAATGACTAGGACATGTTCCTTAACTTCTTTGTTCAACCGTTTTTCTACAATCAGTAAAATGTATTTACCTCACAGGGTTGTTGCGAGGATTAAATAAAATAAAGTCTGTAAAGCACTCAGCTATTTCACAAAAGTACCTGGCTGAGGGCTTAGTATGTAATTGCAACTCATTAAACATTAATTTCCCTTACCTATCTTTACCAAAAGGTGTATGTATAATGATATTTTTGTATTACGGCTATTCTTGCACAAAACTTTTTCACAGAAATAAGATAATGCATGATGCGCTCTCCTTGTTTTCAAAGGACCCTTATTTTGACTTCAAAGGAAGCTTTACTAGCCTCAGAATGTCACAGATACACTGCTACTATGCAGAATTTTAGAGTTGAGAGAGATGTTATAGGGAAGTAAATATAGTTGATCCTTAAACAATACAGTCACAGAAATGTAAAGTACAGCACAGGAAATATAGTCAGTAACACTGCAATAACTATGTACAGTGCCAGGTGGGTACTAGACTAATGGGGGGGTGGGGGGAGGATCACTTCATAAATTATATAAATGTCTAACCACTATGCTGTACACCTGAACTAAAATAAAGTAACACTGAATGTCAATTCTAACTGGGGGAAAAAAAAAAAACAAAAATGGTTAGGAGCACTGACCCCTTCACACAGCCGAAAACTTGAATAACTTTTGACTCCCCCAAAACTTAACTACTAATAGCCTACTGTGGACCAAAAGCCTTATGGTGAATATAACAATTCCTCAATTAACATATATTTTGTATGCGTATTATATAATGTGTTCTTATAATAGAGAACAGAAATTGTTATTAAGAAAATCATAAGAGAAATACATTTACTGTATTTATTGATGCTGTTTACAAGATAAATCATGTCAGTACCTACATCAATATTGTCTTATATGATACAAAACACTAGATGTAATATGTATTACTAACACGATATCAAAAATTAAAAGATAATATAAATAAATATTTATTTATAGGTATAAACAATTCACGCATTGATAACAAAGCAGCAGCAATACAATTGCTTTATGGTGGCCTAGTATAATTAATATGATTGCTTCATGACAGTAAAAAATCTCCAAAAATTTTCCAATATATTTATCGAAAAAATCTGCACATAAGTGGACCCGTGCAGTTCAAACTCACGTTGTTCAAGGGTCGAGTGTGTACTGAACAACTATTATATGCCAGGTATATTGCCTCACTTAATTTTTTCAACATGCGAAAAAAAATTCAGGTTAAGCAACTCAGCCAATCACAAAACCAGTGAAGAATAAGAAGTCTTCATCAAGAGTCAGGACGAAACAGTAGCTCATCATGCAGCCTAACAAAATAACTATTCTTTTTTTTCTTACAACTTTTTAAAAACCTTTTTACCTTCTTTCTCCAGATAACACTGCTTAATACCTTAGTGTTACAGAATACATTTGTAATATTTATAATTTTTTTCAAAAAATGGAATACTGTGTATTATTTTATAATCCGCTTTTCCTACCTAACATAATACTGTAAAATATTTTTATGTCAAATGTTTATCATTTTGATTTATATTATACAATTTAATCCTAATTATTAATTCCCTCCTACTGGAAACTGGGTTACTTCCAAGTCATTATTTTAAATCAGTGGTTCTTAAACTTTTAGTCTTAAACATTTATAGTCAATAATACTGTAATAACTATGCATGGTGTCAGATGGGTACTTAACTTATTGGGGTGATCACTTTGTAAGTTATATAAATGTCTAATCACTGTGTTGTACACTGGAAACAAATACAATATTATATCCTAACTGTAATAGTAAAATGTATACATATAAATTTGTTTAAATATACGCATATATATACATATAAAATACATAAGCTTTTGCTTATGTGGCATACGGATTACATCTATCAGTATTTACTATACTAGAAATTAAAAGAAAAAATTTTAAGAGATTTATTTAATTCACTTAAAAGTAACAATAATAAACCCACTACATGTTAAAATATTTTTATGAAAAATAACAAGACTTTCCAAAGCAAAAAAAAAAAAAAAATAGCAAGAAGAGTAGCACTGTTTTACAATTTTGCAAATCTCTTTAATTCTGGCTTAATAGAAAGCAGTTGGATTTTCTTACCAGACTGAATGCAGAGCAGATATACATATGCTGTTCTGGTTGAAGTACATAAAGAAAAGCTGGCCTCGTACGGATATACAGTAGGAAAAGGGAGGAGTATTTTAATAACCTTTTCAGATAATTGTGGATATCCTTCTCTGATATTAAACCAAAACTTTACAAATGGTGGTTAAAGGTCAGCTGCAGTGTGAAATCTAAAGTTGTTATCAATAAACTTTTCGTCAGTCTGTTACATTAAAATCTGCCTATTTTGCATGCTGAATGCATCTTTTACCCAGGCCTAATTCCATAACATCATATGCAGACCTTCCAAATTCTCAATGTACGATACTAGACATTCACATTCTTTAACAGAACCACAAATCTCATAAAAGTATTAGGATACTGTCAGACTCATAAAATCAGATACAAGTTTTCAGAAATTCTAATTTTTGTTTGAAATATCCAATTTTATTATTGCCAACAAATACTGTCAGCTGCTTTCCTTAAAGTAACAGGCTCACTTTGTTATTTTTCTATAAAATGTCTTGTCAGTCATTCTTTTAAATAAAAAGTGTCCCTCAAAAAGCAGATAGTTCAGCTGGCAACTCAATCATCACAGTACTTTTCCTCAAGACAATCTCAGTACCGACTGTAGTGTAAGTGTTTTATGCACATTTTCCAATTCATCACACAAAATATTAAAAAACACATGTATGCAAAGGGCGAAATTTAATAAAATTAATAGTTTTTATTACTTCATCAAGGACAGTCTTAAAAACCACATGTGTGTGGCCATGAAGGACACAATGTCACTGTCTTGACTCATGCTAAGGGCCAGGTGTTTCACCCAACAATACTTTTGTACTGTGAGTAATATTACTATTAGTATGAAAATAATTTTTGCCTCATGGACCCCCTGGAGGTCCATGAATGGCACATTGAGAACCGTTGCTCTTAACAATGCTAAAAGTACGTTCTTATACCTAAATCTTTATACACATTCTTAATTTGGAGGGATAAATTGTTAGAATTACTAAATTACGTGTGTGTTTGTGTGTGTGTGTGTGTAGTCAAACTCTTCTCTGAACTGGTGAAATAATCTACATACCCAATAACAGTCTATGAAGCTATATGGGTCCTCTTCCTTTGTTTAGAACAGACAGTTATATCTTTGCCAATTTGAAGGCTAAAATCTAACTCTTTGGACTGTTCTTACTGCCGTAAAGCCCGAGTTGCTCTCGTATGAATTGTTTTGTTTCATTAGAATTTGACTGTACTAAAAGTGAGTGAGCTTGAGGCTTCTAACAGCAAGTTTCTCATTTTACTAGAAAATGCTTCTGAGTTTTCCTGCCCTTAAAAAATCTGTATTGTCTAGCTACATCATTTTTTTAGAGTGGAAATGTTGTAAGATGGCAAAATTCTCAGTTCGAGGACACAGATGTAAACTTTATTAATAGCAGGCACAAAGCTGGCCTTCTTCCACGTTTATTCTAATTTGAGAAGACGGGTGGTTATATAATTCCTCCACATAAATGAAGCCCACCTGGACAGGGGCAGGGGGACCTGAACAGACTGACTTCTTCACACCAGTTCACTCATTTTCTCTGCTGTTTATTCTTTAAATGTGTTTTTTCCTACGAGCAATAAATCCAAAATAAATTATTAAATAACACCAAGTTCCCAAAAAACAAACATTCCCCTGTTGCAGATATGCAAAGGCAGAGGTTAAACATGAAAAACAATATTCTTTTACATCTCAACTGACGGTCAACTTGGGCTCTCAGGAAGGTGGCCAACTTGGTTTCAAGGTTTTACAAATAAAACGTAACCCATAATGACTACAGTCTAGAGCAAATGTGTTTAAACAAACAAACAAACAAACAAACAAATAAATAAATAAGCAAGCCTGTCCCCTTTGAAAAGGAGAGAGGTCATTCTGGGAGGTGTTAGCTTCATGGCAGCAACGGTGACCACCTCTACTTCCCTGGGTCAGTTTCCTCAGCTTAACAGCCCTCGCTGGTGACTTGTGACATTCTCCTGCCAGTCCCTGCAGGTCCAGTACCCTGACAGCCCATTATAAAAAGATTCCCTTTCAGGGCCACTGGCTGTCAGAAGCCAGCAGCTGGCCTGCCACAGCCCTGCAGTCGCCAGGGTCCAGCTGCCAGTCTGGGCGGTGCTGTCCATGCTGAGCAACGTGCCACCCAGCTGCTGCGTGGTCACGTCCATCTGGAGCTCTCTAGCTAGACAAATCTCTATGCCTGTCAGATCTCTTCAGCAAGCCTTGTTATGCAAATTCAATTACTCAAGTGTGCCCTATTACTGCTGGCTAACTGCTCCTAGAACCAATCTCACACTGACAGTCACTTCACATTTTTTGCTCACCAAAAAGTACCTCATTTATTCTTGCTTTGCTGTTCTCGTGTATCATTAAAGCTGAACAGCCGAAGTCCATGGTATTCTAACCTCTCTGCAGTGGGCTACGGTTCTCCACAAAGAGCTCGGAGGAAAATTAATTACAAAAGAAAACCTTCTAATCAGACGTGAAGTGGTGTTAAAGCGGCAGCCTCCTTACACTTGACAGAGATGGTTTTACTACCAGAAATACAAAATTTTAAATCTTAATGACTGAAAGGAAAATCTGGTATAACAAGTTATCCTGGACAAGAAAAAGAAGAATTTATTACAGAAAATGCTGTAGTAGTGCTTTCACTAATACCCACCTTTAAATAAAAAAGGAAGCAACGACATCAGGTAAAGTTCATGCTGATGGCTCACCGCCCTGTCTACATTCCCCACTGCCCTGCGCACACCACCAGCCACGTGCCCCCACATGCGCTGTCCTCACTCCTCTGCAGGCACCCTCTTCGCTCCCCACACCCTACAACCGGGTTTCTTCCTGTTTTAATCACTCATTTTAACCAACCAATAATTTGAAGATAATTTGGGATAGGAGTGTTGAAAGGCGTTTAACTAT
Source organism: Pteropus vampyrus (assembly GCF_000151845.1). Classification (NCBI taxonomy): domain Eukaryota; kingdom Metazoa; phylum Chordata; class Mammalia; order Chiroptera; family Pteropodidae; genus Pteropus; species Pteropus vampyrus. The sequence continues at coordinate 4,483,779 of NW_011888850.1, forward strand.
TTCTAACCGTTTCAAAAGACAACTGAGAAAAGATTCCACCAGGCTAAAGCTGTAATTCAAAGATTCTCGCCTAAGTAATGGGTGAGAATTTGTTATAAAATTAGACACTTTAAATAACAGAAGATTAGGGGAAAAGATGAGTGTATCAGTAGCTGTATTTTCAAAATAGCAGTTTCTATGATCTGGGTACAGCAGCTTAGGAGGGAAAGGGTCTAAGTAAGTATCTGTTTATGAAACATGCAATGACACAAACACCAACACTTTCCACAAATTTAGCTAAAACGGGTACTACAGAGTGACAGAAGGATATTTAGACCTCAGTGCTCAAGGAAATGTTTCTAGCACAGGAATGTTTAGGATCTTTACTCTGCAAACAACAATTCACTATTGATTGCAAAACTGAAAGAATGAAAAGACAGCTGGCCAGGCACAAGCCAAATTTAAAACCTGTAAGATGGGGGCGGGGGGGAATGTTACTAGTTTGTTTGGTTTGCTTCATTTTCTAACTGAACCTGGAAATAAGTAAGGAAAGGAGACCCAGGATAAATACAAGGCAAGAAATTTTGGCAAATCAAAAATATATATATTTTTAAATATCAGTATATATAGGATTTTTATATCAGTATATACAGGATTTTAAAGACATGTAATAAAATATATAGTATTTTTAAATATACCATAGTCATCTTGTTACCCAACATGATTTATTAATTCATAATTCTATAATTTTGCTTCTATAAATTACTAAGTTCCTCAATTGTATCTGAGAATCAACACCCTAAACACGTAAGCTGTTCTATTGTCTAGTTATTTTTCTTGTTTTACCTTATGCTTGATCAAATGGGGGAAAGCATAGTGCCTATGTGTTTTTAGACCCCTATATGCTTCTTAAAGCCCTAAAATCAAATTGTTTAGGAATTGCTTCTCAAATGCTTCATTTTTAATAATGTTAAAGGCCAAATATCTTTAAATTTTTGAGGGACCAAAGTTAAAAAAAATCGTGCAAGTAAAATTAAAATAGTAAGTAAATTATTTCACTCAACTATGTAATTAAAAGTATAAATATATTATGTATACAAATTAGAAACCACTGTATTTTTAAGAATACATAGCTGTGTCACTCATGAGATTTTTTGAAATGTAGGAATGGCAATATTAGAAAATGAGGTAATATTGAAAATGTGCATTTTCATCTTATGAAATGTTATTATCACCGTGTTATATTTCCACTTATAAATTCAAATCAACAAAAAAAGTCAAGTCAAGTATAGTTCTATTACATTTAGAAATCATTAAAATGCTTATACTTTAATTAGGAGAAACCTAAGATTGATTTTAGTTGTTTTAATGTTTATGGTGGTGATGGGGTTCAGAACACACTATTCCAAAATACGGCTCCTTAATATACTGAATCTTTTAAGCTGAAGGAATATGAGAAACAACAGATACAGGAGGGGCTCCCTGACCGTCCCTTTCTCCCCTGAAGTCACGAGGCCCTCACGTGAGAGGTGTCCTCTTCGGACCCAGAGGAAAGGAGCATCCTCGTCCCCAAAGACGAGGGACTCGGATGACTCCATGAATCCAAACGAACCGGCCTTGCTAAGTTCCCCTTGCTAAGTTCACTACCCTTAGTGCATGACCTTCTGTCCTGTCAACTTCTCCCACCACTTTCCACTCTCCATCAAACTTAATACAAAAACACTCGGGTTTAACACTTCTTCGAGTTTTCATTTCTTTGTGAAGACTCCCTGTTACATAAAACTGACATTAAAGATGCGTTTCTCCTGTTAATTTGTCTTTTGTCAGTCTCATTTACAGGGCTCCAGCTGGAGAACAAAGGAGAGTAGAAGGAAAAAGATGTTTTTTTCCTCCCTTGCAGTGGATACGACCTTTCCCCCCAAGTTTTTATATACAAAGCAGAAAATCGGTAACTAGGATTCATCCTTAAACTACTCTTCTAGGTTCTCAAATTCTTATCAGCTAAATGAGAACTTCACATCTTTCTCCTTAATAATTCCAACAGTTAATAACAATGAGTAACTAACACTATTGAGCACATATTGATCAGTAAAGACATCTAAAGGCAACCCTATGAGATAGGCATTATGTATAATGTCCATTTTACAGATGAAGAAACTGAGGCACAGAGATATTAAACAATTTGCTTGAGATTATATGGTCAGTATGCAGCAGAGAAACTAACTCTGAACTCCACCACCTCCAAATTATGGTAGAAACTAAGAAAACTAGATATCAACCACTTGGTGTAAGACAATCACCAGACAGTAAATGTAGTGTGGGAAAACAACCCTCTAAATACAAATTAAACTGAAGGCAGTTCTGTTCTCTGCATGGTTTTATCTATGGCAGGGATTCTGTGGTTTGCTTCTGGAAATGTGTGAACTTGACCAAGTCTATACAAAGAGTAAGCATGCTGAACTTGAGTCTTGAATCCAAATCCCATAATCTTTCCATCACACCATGCTGCCTCTTCTCCAAGCTCTAGAAGTCCTGTTTTGTGAAGAGGAGTCTGATTTGAGTTACAACATTCCCATGTTAATAGCAATGTATGTCTTTCCACTCTGATTATGTTAGAACATTCTACTAAAGTCAGTCCTGGAGTTGGGGGTTTGGTAAGGAAAAAAAAAGGAAAGATAGAAATCTTGTTATTTGATTTTCACAAAAAGCAAAGGCCTTAAAAATGGCATTGCAGAAAGGAATATGCACACTCAGGGAGATTCGATGGTTATATTCTTGCAGACCAATAAGAGTTTTCATCTTATACATTATTTCACTCAAGCCTCGGAATAACACAGGCTCCATATAAATACTCTCACCACTTTTATTCACTCCCAGAAAAGTGGAGGCTCAGAGAAGTCAAATAATTTACCCAAAGCTGCACAACAGGCAATAGAAACAACAGAACTCAAATCTGTTTCCGATTCCCAGCGTAAGCACTCTCTCTTTCCAGCGCACCCAGCGCGTTTTCACACTGTACCTGCTTCGCTGCCCACTGGTTAACCAGAATTCCCTTCCTATGCAACTCTGTCCACTTTACGAAGCAAAAATACTGGTCTCCAAATTTCTAAATCGTCTGAATAGTTTCTTCTTGATTCTTTCAGAAGCATAAAAACAAATACAAAGGTTTCTCAGTGATTAAAGTCAGCCCAAAACAAGCACTGTACTTAACAGACCTCTGGTTCACAGATTTTAAAAGGAGCATCTGCTATTACTGAACTATCA
>NW_011888850.1:4487071-4491655 GCF_000151845.1 Pteropus vampyrus
AAAATCGGTAACTAGGATTCATCCTTAAACTACTCTTCTAGGTTCTCAAATTCTTATCAGCTAAATGAGAACTTCACATCTTTCTCCTTAATAATTCCAACAGTTAATAACAATGAGTAACTAACACTATTGAGCACATATTGATCAGTAAAGACATCTAAAGGCAACCCTATGAGATAGGCATTATGTATAATGTCCATTTTACAGATGAAGAAACTGAGGCACAGAGATATTAAACAATTTGCTTGAGATTATATGGTCAGTATGCAGCAGAGAAACTAACTCTGAACTCCACCACCTCCAAATTATGGTAGAAACTAAGAAAACTAGATATCAGCCACTTGGTGTAAGACAATCACCAGACAGTAAATGTAGTGTGGGAAAACAACCCTCTAAATACAAATTAAACTGAAGGCAGTTCTGTTCTCTGCATGGTTTTATCTATGGCAGGGATTCTGTGGTTTGCTTCTGGAAATGTGTGAACTTGACCAAGTCTATACAAAGAGTAAGCATGCTGAACTTGAGTCTTGAATCCAAATCCCATAATCTTTCCATCACACCATGCTGCCTCTTCTCCAAGCTCTAGAAGTCCTGTTTTGTGAAGAGGAGTCTGATTTGAGTTACAACATTCCCATGTTAATAGCAATGTATGTCTTTCCACTCTGATTATGTTAGAACATTCTACTAAAGTCAGTCCTGGAGTTGGGGGTTTGGTAAGGAAAAAAAAAGGAAAGATAGAAATCTTGTTATTTGATTTTCACAAAAAGCAAAGGCCTTAAAAATGGCATTGCAGAAAGGAATATGCACACTCAGGGAGATTCGATGGTTATATTCTTGCAGACCAATAAGAGTTTTCATCTTATACATTATTTCACTCAAGCCTCGGAATAACACAGGCTCCATATAAATACTCTCACCACTTTTATTCACTCCCAGAAAAGTGGAGGCTCAGAGAAGTCAAATAATTTACCCAAAGCTGCACAACAGGCAATAGAAACAACAGAACTCAAATCTGTTTCCGATTCCCAGCGTAAGCACTCTCTCTTTCCAGCGCACCCAGCGCGTTTTCACACTGTACCTGCTTCGCTGCCCACTGGTTAACCAGAATTCCCTTCCTATGCAACTCTGTCCACTTTACAAAGCAAAAATACTGGTCTCCAAATTTCTAAATCGTCTGAATAGTTTCTTCTTGATTCTTTCAGAAGCATAAAAACAAATACAAAGGTTTCTCAGTGATTAAAGTCAGCCCAAAACAAGCACTGTACTTAACAGACCTCTGGTTCACAGATTTTAAAAGGAGCATCTGCTATTACTGAACTATCACCCATCTGATCCCTTTACAGCTCTACCCCTATCTACACCTTGGTTGTATAGCATTCTGAAGGTATCTGCTAATTCCTTTATAGTCCTGGATAAAGATCTCACTTCTGTAAACTAGAAATATCACTTTCTTCAAAGTCTGGTCATAATATTAGCACTTGGAATTAGAAAAGCACTTTCTTATCACATTTAAAAGATATTACCATGAATGGTGACGTGAAATTATATTTCCAGCCTTTCAGTGAAGCACACCGTTAGTTTTAATTCTTGAACACATCCCTCGAGGATCAGAGAAATGGTTAACAGGAGGAGAAAATAGCTCATGAAAAATGCTAATACTGCAACAGAACCACCTTGGTTTTTCTTTCGAAGGGACTTAAATGATCACACCATCATATTTTGGTTCCAAATGGTCTCATCTAAACCTTAAGTTTTTAATTCTAAGGTTAGCTTTCAGCTTTTCTAAATGGAGGCATTATATAAATTCAATTATTGAGCACAAAATTATTATTTAAAAATTCTCCATAAATCTCCAAAAGTCTCTCCCTGGAAGAGAATTAGAAGTTTGCTGAGGACCTGAGCCCTCTGGGCTCACTTATGTATCACTGAGCCCACTGTAGGTTCTGCCTCCAGGGAACAACATAGGCACTTTCATTATTTAGTTTTATTATCTTTAAGCATTTACATATGACACAATGTAAGGCATTTACGAAGATGGTATTTTTTAAAAGTATAACTAAATCTGCCTTCTTGAAACTTAGTCTAACAACTTACTTGTTATAACTGAGGTGAAAAGACATTTTTTTAAAATGGAGTCATGGGCTTCTAAAAACTAAATCTATTGCTAGCTTAATTTCAATGTCACCCCAATAATGTTATCCTTTTCTAACCCTCAGTAAACCAAAATGCTTTTCTGAATACAATGATCCTGGAAGCAACTTCATTGTGAGTGTCTTGCGAATCTGGCCCATCTCATCTCTTGCCACTTCCCCCTCCATTTACAACCAGAAACATCAAAATCCAGAAATACCAAACTGCTGTATTTCAGCAAAAACACTGATATTTCACCAGAGATTAGTGGTGGGGGAGGAGGGGGTAGGTAGATGGCTAAAGGGGGTCAAATATAGGGAGGTAGGGGGAGGGTAAAGTGGGTAAAAGGGATCAAATATATGGTAGCTGAAGGAAACTGGACTTTGGGTGGTAAACACACAACAGAAAATACAGATGTCAAATTATAATGTACACCTGAAAATTATATAATTTTATTAACCAATGTCACCCCAATAAACTTAAAAAAAACAAAACAAAAAACACTGCTATTTCATGTTTCCGTGTCCTTGTACATGGTTTATTTCCTTTGCCTGAAAATAGGCCTCCCCATTTCCCCTTGGCAAATTTGTATTTATCTTTTAAATTTAATTTAGACCTCACCTATTCCAAAAAGCCAACCATGAGATACTGCCCAAATGGATCAGTAACTTGATTTTGCATATTTTGTATGTTACATTTAGCACGATGTGCTGTTTTATGAATATGCATCTGCCTCATCTATTACCTCGTGATGACCTGGAGGGCTCATTCATCTCTAACCCTAGCCCTGGAGTTGCTCAATAAATGTTGGCTGGATAAAAGGATGCTGAAGAATAAAGAACAGAAATCTGATGAAGAGAGACTGGATTTTCAGGTCAGGAAACAAAGAAAGAAAAGATTAGAAGAAATAGAGGACCAGGATAAAAATGACAAAACAAAGTACCCGGGACCAACTTGGATAGTTTTTATTCAAAAAGCTGCACTCCCACCTGGCTCTATCCATCCTACGAGTTATTTCTGGTGAATTTTACAGGCTAACTTCTTATAATGCCTAAATCTCAGGTACTTTTAGTAAAACAACCAAACACACAATCACGTTACCACTTTTCTCAACTCACGACCAGGACTCTACCACCCTCATGTACCTGGCCTACTGCACTAGCTTCCCAGTTAGTTGCCCAGCTTTTACCCTCGCCCGCCTATAAAATGATTTCTGCAGATAGCTACTGTGAAATTTCAGAAACCCAAATTTGATCATACTGCCTCCCTGCTTAAAACTTTCAATGGCTTATAAACAGTAGCATGACTAAAATTGTTTTGATCATTCAGCCTGACCTCTCTCTTCAGCCTCATCCAACACACTCTTCCCTTCCGATGTGCCATCCCTCTGCCTGGGAAGTTCTTCCCTGTGCCTACTTAGTCCACTCCTTTCTTGAAGGTCACAAATCAATGGTTACTTTTTCCAACAAGACTTTCCTGACCTCCAAGAAAATCTCCCTACTTATAAACTCCTATGGCAAGTGTATCCCTACTGCAACAGTAATAAAAATACTGTACAGCTTTTCATGATCATAAAATTAATAATATCTGTTTCGCCACAACTAGATTTTAAGTTCAATTAGGGCTGGGCCTGTGCCTAGTCCAACTGCTCACTTTCTGGTGCCAATGTAGTATCTGACCCATACCAGAAACATAATAAACATTTGTTGAGGAAATGAATAATGAAAACACTCATTAAAATAAGAATGAGATACTTCCTCAACATAATTTTTTAATAAACCTCCCTCCAACCAAAAGCTACCATTGTGTTTAAGAACAAATCCACAGAAGCATTCTCATCAATGTCAGGAACACAAGGGCACCTGTTGTCACTACTATTATTCAAAATTGTTCTGGAAGTATTAATCAATGTGATTAGTTAAAAAAAAAAAAAAGACGCCTAAAATTTAGAGAGGCAAAATTATCATTTTTAGAAACAGGAAACCCAAGAGAACTGCTGAAAACTACTAAAAACAACAGAGAATTCAAAAACTAAGTAGAGTTCAAATTAACATATAGACATCAGTACTTCTCATAGTTATAAACAAAAAATTAACCTAGATCTCTGCCCTTATTCCCTCCACCATAATAATTCCAAATTTAAATTTTAAAAAATGAAATCATATAACTTTTAAAAATGTGCAAAAATGTGTATTTTTTTTTTTTAATTTTACAATCTTGGAGAGGGTAAGGCCCTTTTAAACAGGACATAAAATTCAGAAGCCATAAAAAGACTGATAAATTTAACTACATAAAAATTCAAAACTTCTGTATTTCAAAAAATACTACAAACAAAATGAATTAAGAAAAGACAACGTGGGAGAAAATATTTGCAATAAATATATTTACCCATACATACTCACACTCATTAAAATATAACTTCCTTAAGTGCAGGAGTTGGGGGGTAGGGATTCT
>NW_011888850.1:4491705-4494840 GCF_000151845.1 Pteropus vampyrus
TGTTTTGATCATTCAGCCTGACCTCTCTCTTCAGCCTCATCCAACACACTCTTCCCTTCCGATGTGCCATCCCTCTGCCTGGGAAGTTCTTCCCTGTGCCTACTTAGTCCATTCCTTTCTTGAAGGTCACAAATCAATGGTTACTTTTTCCAACAAGACTTTCCTGACCTCCAAGAAAATCTCCCTACTTATAAACTCCTATGGCAAGTGTATCCCTACTGCAACAGTAATAAAAATACTGTACAGCTTTTCATGATCATAAAATTAATAATATCTGTTTCGCCACAACTAGATTTTAAGTTCAATTAGGGCTGGGCCTGTGCCTAGTCCAACTGCTCACTTTCTGGTGCCAATGTAGTATCTGACCCATACCAGAAACATAATAAACATTTGTTGAGGAAATGAATAATGAAAACACTCATTAAAATAAGAATGAGATACTTCCTCAACATAATTTTTTAATAAACCTCCCTCCAACCAAAAGCTACCATTGTGTTTAAGAACAAATCCACAGAAGCATTCTCATCAATGTCAGGAACACAAGGGCACCTGTTGTCACTACTATTATTCAAAATTGTTCTGGAAGTATTAATCAATGTGATTAGTTAAAAAAAAAAAAAAGACGCCTAAAATTTAGAGAGGCAAAATTATCATTTTTAGAAACAGGAAACCCAAGAGAACTGCTGAAAACTACTAAAAACAACAGAGAATTCAAAAACTAAGTAGAGTTCAAATTAACATATAGACATCAGTACTTCTCATAGTTATAAACAAAAAATTAACCTAGATCTCTGCCCTTATTCCCTCCACCATAATAATTCCAAATTTAAATTTTAAAAAATGAAATCATATAACTTTTAAAAATGTGCAAAAATGTGTATTTTTTTTTTTTAATTTTACAATCTTGGAGAGGGTAAGGCCCTTTTAAACAGGACATAAAATTCAGAAGCCATAAAAAGACTGATAAATTTAACTACATAAAAATTCAAAACTTCTGTATTTCAAAAAATACTACAAACAAAATGAATTAAGAAAAGACAACGTGGGAGAAAATATTTGCAATAAATATATTTACCCATACATACTCACACTCATTAAAATATAACTTCCTTAAGTGCAGGAGTTGGGGGGTAGGGATTCTTTTTGGTGTATTCCCAGGCCTAGACTAGTACTTAGTGTATAGTAGATAGTCAATAAATATTTGTGGAATAAATGAATGAGCATTTAACACTCATACTTATCAATTAAAAGAGATCCATGACTAGCATAGTGCCCAGCACACTCTAAATAGTCAACGAATAGCTGTTGAATGAATGAATCCAATAAAAACATGCCCAAAGGACAGGAAGAAGCAATCATGAAAAAAAGAAATACAAATAAGTGGCCAATAAACATTCTTAAAATGCTCAAACTAACTCATAATTTGAAAGAAAAAAAAAGGAAAAAAAGAAAATCAAAACCACACTATGCCATTTTTAAACTCTCAAACTAGAAATGTAAAGATAGTACTGGCAAGAGTGTGAATAATACTTTCCTACATCATTGATGGAAGAATAAACTTTGGTGAAAAAGTGGCAACCTCTACCGAAATTTAAAATACACAATTTTTTTAAGTACACAAATTTTTTGACCCAGCAATTCCATTTCTCAGAATTTCGTTTACTGCTAAATTTGCATATACATAGAAAGAGTCTTTTCAAGAATATTCAGAACAGCCTTTTTGTAATAGAAATCTGTCCACATGATAGCATACTTTGTAGTAATTAAAAAGTATGAAATTTATTATACATTAAAAGATATAATGTAATTTAACATTAAATGAAAAACTAAGTTTCAAAAAAGAAACTCATTTTTTTTTTAAATGTGCATATGCATATACGTATAATAAAATATTTTTAAAATATTAAAATGCAGTCTTTGATTATAATATACAGAAGCTTTAAAAAGAAAAGGTAGATAGGGAGTCTTCAGTTCATTAAAAAAACTGAAGGAAAAAATAAGCAAAGAACATAAAAATAAAGGAAGAAATAAAAGTATAGAGGACATTTTTAAAAAGAGAGAGTAGTAAGAAAACCTGATAGCCCTATGAGTCTGTATCTATGATTCACAGCCTTACTTCCAAAAAGGATTTTGAGATAGTCTATAAAATGACACAAACACATGGACTACAAGCACTAAGAGGGGAAGCCAGTCTCATGATCACTGCCGTTTGTCCAGTGCCTAGCGATAGTAAGAACTAAATGTATGTGTCAAGCTAAAGCTACGAGTGGGAATGGAAACCCAATAGAAAAAGGGAAGGCTGGGGAAAAGGATTATTACTGGATGCCAAAATCCAGCTCTGGGTTTCTTAGCAGCCTCAGAAAACAGAAAAACATGATGCTGCGAGTCAATAATATTCCACACATCGCTGGTAGGAAGCATGAATGCAAATAACTGAGATGTGAGGATAATAATAATAAAAAAAATCTCTTCTTACTCTGATGTGATAAAAAATATTCTCTGGTGTTAATATCTAAAAATAATTTTCCAAGTCATGCCACAAATTCGGTTCAGGTTACAACTTTACTCTCAGTTGTGTCCAGCTGATTTAGAGTGGGACTCACTCAAGGAAAAAAAAAAAACTGTCTTCAAATGCCAGGTAATTATGTTAGAACCTCCTACCTGTTTTTAGTAACAAGTTTGTCAAGAGGATTCAATCAAACATTTGTGTCAATACAGCAGCTAAGTGGTGGCTAACATTTTTCAACTCCAGTTGTAGATAAATCACAGACTGACATAAAAGCTATTAGACGTACATAATTATCAAAAAATATTACTAGTCAGCGACAAAAGATTTCATTTTGGGTGGTGAACACACAATGCAATATATAGATGATGTATTACTGAATTGTAGCTTGAAACCTATCTAATTTTATTAATCAATATCACCCTAATTTAATAAAAATAATAAATAATTTTTAGAAATAAATCAAATTAATCAAAATTAAAGTAAGAAAGGTGTGGCCAAAGAGGAAAATGCCTCTTAGAATATTAGAAGTACGCCCAAAGAAGTCTTTTTAGCAATAAAACTAAAGATAGATAGGCTATTTAAGACTTCAACACCATGATCCTTGAATAAGCTTTCTGTGACCACAA
>NW_011888850.1:4496160-4498770 GCF_000151845.1 Pteropus vampyrus
GAAAACTGTAAGTACATGTGTGCTGGTCCCATCTTTGTAATTGTTTACATTGTGGTATCCCATAAAAAAAATTTAAAAACATTTAAAATTCAGATATAAGTACAAGGAAGGTACTTATATTTTATTGCCAGTGGGAAAAAATTCAGAGTTTAAGTTACTATGAAGGGCGGAGGAAATAACAGAAAAATAACTTCCATTCCTTAGAGGCTTTTTGTTTTGGCAGAGAAGGGGAGAAGAACCAGGTGAAGATGCACATCCCCACAGACGCACGTCTATGATCTCAATGGAAAATAAGTGGGAAATAGTAAATGGTTAGGGCGTTAAACCACAAACAGCTCATTTCCACAGTACTTTTCCCAAAACTCATTCCTCAGTTGTGACCCTCATATCCACATGACACATACTACAAATTAAAATAAAAGTCTACAGCTCCTTATTTTGGAATTTATTTGGTGTTTATTTTGATGTTCAACTGTATTGCAAACATGGTTAATATGGCGTGCTCAGCTTGGACATCAAAATTACCATTTGGAAGCCATTTTTTCCTTTTTAACTTTACATCTACATATAACTGACAATATGTACAAATTCCCTAACTCTCTCCCTTAAACAACAAAACAGAATGGTATTCTTCTTCGGGTTCCTTATTTTTCTTCAACCTCCTTAACTACAGTTTTCCCCTATCATCTCTCCTTCATGAGAACAGTCATCTGTTCACATTAACATACTTTCTGAACTATCCCAGTTCACTCTTTTAAAGTCACAACTTCAATCTTCAAAAATCGTTATCAACTCTTGAAACTGATATATAAAGATCAAGAATTGCTCATTTTTTTTTCTGATGAATATCATTATCATAAGTCACTCTGCTTGGAAAAGATAACATCACTGGTCCGGCAATGCTAAAGTTAACCTTCATCCTGCCATAAACAGGTGACCCACTAAAGGTCCCTTCCAATACAACTAACAACAGAAGAAGAAAGAACAAAACCATACAAAAACAAAGTTTGGCTAAACTCTAGTTTTCATCGCTATCCAGTTGGACAACTTTCTGACCAGCAATCATCACCATACCCTTAGAACTTTACTCCGTCCGGTAAGGGTTAGGGTCAGAATATTTTTTTCTAGAAATTTCTTGCCAACATTTTCTACTCTGCCTTTTCTACCCTTTCCTTTCACAGCAATCCATCTAGTAGGCATTTCTGGAAACAATCTGGTATATAACAAGTTGGCAATCTTTAGAATAAGGAAAACAAACAAATGAAAGAAGCTTCGCATATGGCTTCTGAAATAACCTGAGAACTGGTACAAGGCCCTTCTTTAGTGCACTGAGCTAAAATAACAAGATTATTGGTTTGTTTTTTTCCTGTTGAACACACTAGTGTGAGTGGGGGAAGGGCCTCCTCTTCACTCTACTTTCTAAACGGATGTCAATCATGTTTGGAACTAGACATTTATGAGGATAAAACCAGACGTATCAGACAATTTAAACACTTGAAATTCTCACTCTTAGAAAATGCACAAGAGGTGGGTAGAGTTCAGTTTGTTTTCCACATATACACTAGCATTTCACACTTCAGCATACTTTATCTTTACAAAATTCAGAGGAAAATTAGCAAAGCAAAATGTCATAAACATATATTCTTATAGCCTTCAATGAACCTATGTTTAATAGTTAAGCTGTTATGAGTTTGGGTTTGTTCATTTTTTTTTTTTTAACATAATCTGAATTAGGTAAAGAGTATCTTTCACAGAGTTATCTTTAGGTGAAACTATTAAAACACACACACACAGATATACGCGTATACACACCCCACTCCTCCTAAAGGCCCTTCTGTCAAAAACTACTAGGAGCTTTCTTTCAGTGATATAACTGAAGAATTGTGTATATTGAGAGTGGTTAAAGATATTGACAAGATGATAATCATCAATTCCCAATACATTATAATTCTTTCATTAAAACACAAAATGAGAGTTGTAATGTCAAATTAGATTAAATACTACATTATTATTGAGCAATAAGTTTTCACATTGTTAGTCGTAAGTCTTAATGCTCAATACTATAAACATTCTCTAAAAAGGATCATGCACACTGAATCTTTCAATGATAATCTGTAAAGGCCAATTTTTGGCATTTAAAAATTTGCACAAGTATATTTAACTAATTTACTTTGGAAAATAAAAATTTTAAAACATTCGTTCAAAGAAAAAAACATATGTAAAACTGTCCTGCGTGCTCATACTCTGCCAGCACAGCTAAATAACACACCTTTTGGCACTTTTTAATATTTTTAAGACCTTCCAGGAAGTCACTTTAGAAGGTTTAAAACTTCTGGTTTTCACTTCTGGTTCCACATTTTCTTGGCTCTTTTTTTATTCCAGTATTTGACTAGATTCGGGCACATAAAACCAAAAACAAAATTTCTTTAAATTACCTAAGTGGACTCTTTTAGTCGGCTAATAATTTTTTCTATATTTTGATGGGGGCAGGGGGACATTGCATGCTGATCTCAAATGAAGCATGAAAAAATATTTCCATTGATTTTGTTTGAAATAAAACAAATCAAAGCCTTTTTGTTATTCTAGCAACCAAAAGGTGTTCCAAACTTG
>NW_011888850.1:4500155-4552196 GCF_000151845.1 Pteropus vampyrus
TTTTTTTTAAATTTTCATCATACTTCTGAAAAAGAAGTATGATGAACTAGATAACTAACAAAATTTATAATTAAAGCCATCTCAGAGATCAAAATCCTAACTTTCCAACCAACAAATTTCACTGAGTTAAGTATTTTATCTAAAATCAAGTAAATTAAGCATGTTCTATAGGAAGTGTAAAAATAAGGTATGCAAAGACTCCCCAAAATACATAAATGATACAAATCATTAAGAATCCCATTTCAAATTAAAAAACAAAACAAAACAAAACAAAACACTTCCACCTAGGAGACTCCAGAAGTATGCATACCTGGTTTTAACTTTTAACATTTCCTTTCTGTACTTTCCTCTTCTCTTCTCATCCTAGCTGCCTCTACACTCCCAACACATACATAAAATAGATCATTTAAGCCAGTGGTATTTTAGTACACAGCCCCTCCTCCTCTACTTAGACAGTCTTGCCTTTTATATCTATGTGAAGGTTCCCATGGCAACACTCACTTACACCAATACCATTTCCAACTGAAATGAGAGAAGCCAAAATCTAAATGCTTCATTACTAAATTACATATGCCCAAAAGAGTCAGGATTTTTTTTCCTTTTTTTTTTTTTTTTTTAATGAATAAGTGGATTTCTGGAATTTCAGCAAAAGTCACTTATTATAGAAATAACTAAAAAAAAAAAAAAACAATTATATATGTGTGTATTATTAAATGAGGTGCCTACTCTTATTACATAAAACTGATATGCTGAGCCAGGAGGCTTAGTCAATTATAAATATGAATAGTAAGTATAATTTTAATAATCCCGTCTACTGTAAGAAATTCTTCTTCTCCTTTTTTTTTTTTTTTTTTAACGTTGGCTACAAAGCTCACAAAAACCCTGGTGAGAAATTCTAACAAAACAAGCCAAGAAGCAATTCATAGACAGCAGGAGGCAATTCCAGAACACAGGCACAATCTATAAAGAGAAACCAATACAGCTTTTTGATGTTAAATAAGTAGAAATATCAGCATACAACAAAGCTAAGAAGTAGACTGTTGTATTAAGTTTAAAACTAAAATATTCAGAGTCAAATGTCATGAGCACCTTTGTCTAGACTATTTTAAAATGTGAAATTTTCATCATTTTTAAAACAAAAATTCTCTGTAATATTGAAGACTGTGTATACTGAGTTTTAGTACAACACACATTCCAATCAAGTTATTCAAAATATAGGGAAGGGGAAAGTTGTGGGGGGTGAGGGTTAAAAGCAGGAACATCAAGGTGGGAGGTCAAACATTTACTTTGAAAACATATACATTTCTTAAACAGGTTTTGCACACTAAGAAGCCTCAGAGAAGAAGCAAGAGTATAAGAGAGTTAACATTTCATAAAGCTTTTTGATAAATGATCAAAGCTAAGCTTTAAACATCTCTCTGCATGGCGAATACATTTTTTAAAGGGATAAAAATCAATAGAATGTCCACTGAACCTTATTTATTCTGACAACAGACTGTAGCATCTGGGTAGTTGTATTAAATAAATTGTTTCTGAACATTTTGTTAACTTACATGTGGGTTCATAAAAATAAAACATTAACACATTTTAATGAAAAAAATCTTGCTTTTATAAAATTTATAATGAGCCTTTTACTTATTTTTTTTTTTTTGCTTTTATGTTTTCACTTTCTTAAAGAGTTGATTCAAAAGACTGAAGAGACTCCCTCAGAACCAGTACAGGAAACTGCAAGAATTTACTTTCCCAAAATCAGCTTTTAAAACATGAACCGCCTAATGAATCATAGTTAGGCTTGTGAAAAGGACCACGCTGCACCTTTCAGAGGTCTTCCCTTTTTAAAAAAAATTCCCATACAGTGAAACCTGCTAACACTTTTTTTTATAAGGGCTGGGGTGGGTGGGTAGGTGTGTGTGTTGGGGGGGTGCCACACTGAGGGGGGTTTGCAACATTTTTTTGTAAGGGTTTTCATAGGCAGGATCCTCTCTGGAATGTTTAGACAAGTAAAACAGAACAAAATAACCAACTGTTAAATATTCATTTACTTAAAAAAAAAAGGCAAGCTTCTGCAAATGTTTCAACATTTTAATTTATTTTCATTTCAATATTAACCACCTAAAAGCAAATATTTGAAGAGCTCAGAAATCTTTTCAGTTCTCTGAAAGACATTTAATCTGGAGACATTTAATCGACCTTGATATTAGAGGTATTTTTAAGTGAACTTTAAAAGCAAAATCTAGAAAAAGTATTATGACCTCTATTGAACAAAAAATAATGTATTTTAAAATCCTCTTTATCACAAGCAGGTTTGGATGCAATGCCACCTGGTGGCGCAGAAACACTCAACTCGGCTCCGGTTTTAGAAACAGCTGTTGTACGAAACTCCGACCATCCCTCTTTTGACTCTAACCTCATCCCAAACAAGTCATTCACCTCAGAGTTTAACAATACGTGACAAGTTTTATTCTAAAACTTTAAAATTTTTAAGCAATTTACTGCCTGTGACAATTCCTCAGTGTTTAAATATCAAAAAGGAAGCAAAAAAAAAAATTTTTTTTCAAAAAACCTAAATTGTACCAAAGCTTTAATTCTTAAAAGATTAAATGTTTAAGATGGGGGAGCGGGGGGGTCGGGATGGAGTCACTGAGCTGCTTTGTAAAATTACACTGTATAATTAATTCCATGGTAAGAATGTTTTTATGGTGTGTTTTGGTGACCTTTTATTACCATCAAGTTCACAATGCTGGTGGGCTGCCTTTTAATCCCTCCGCAGACAAAGGCCCTAAATAAACACAGATCCCTTCCTGGGAAAAAGTCCACTCTGGTTAAATGGTAAGGAAATGAGTAAATCATTAGTAATCTTTAAAGCCAAAGCTATAAACTCAAGTTACCTTAAGTTGAAATGAAAGTGTCTTGCAAGAGTTTCAAAGTTCTGTCACAGATAGAAATCTCCAGCTCTCGACTCCAGACGAGGCGCCAGCTGATAAACAAACAATTTAAGTCAAGAGCTGGAGAATTCCCAGCTTTTGCATTTAATGGCTTTGGCCAAGAGTATTTATTGCCTCCAGTTTTATTCTCACTTAGCTCTAAGAGGAAATTTAAACTCATCATTATCTAAAAGCCCCATATGGGTAGCAGTCAGCTCACCTGATAGAGGTCCTCTTACTCTGCGACCCGTTTAAGTCTCTACTAGAAGTGATGTAATAACATAAACTAATTAACCATAGTTTTAGGTTGACTTTTTAACAGGCTAAATAAATTTTGTTCAATATAGTTTATATTCCCACTTGGGGCAGTAACAATTCCGAAAAGTTTAACTTTACAGTTTTACTCCAAACTACCAGCTAAAATGGAAAAGGACAATGTAATCTCTTATTCCCCCAAATGCTCCTGCCCTGCCTTCCTTCCACTCTCTCCGTTTGTCCACCAGCCCTTGAATATTATATAAGGTAACTTTTCTGTATCAAATGTAGACTATTCCTTTAACTTCAAAATATCCAGTGTTGCTTGGTCTACTTCCTAACAGAGTAGTATGCGAGATTTAAGATGTAAATGCCTGATCATGAAAAGCTGTTGATTTTATACGAGTACTAATAATATAAAAGTACAGCCCAATTAAAGACCATGAGATACCATCAAATATTTCTAAATGCTGTTTTTAAAGGTTCGCTATTAAAGACTGCAGAACTCAAAGCCAGAATCATGCTGTTGCTATTATTCCTTACTCAAAATTATCACTGACTTTTAGAAAAAAAAATATCGTCTCTACTCAGGATTTTAAGTCAAAATAATTCTTTTAACTATCTGAATGTTTGTAGATATTTGACAATTACAATAAATCAACTACTCTTTTCCTCTAGCTGCTTATCTAATAAAAAATGCTGCCAGAAAATTTTTATAGCCTAAGGTAAAGGGTTAATAAAATATGGCATTAATGCAAGGAAAAATTCTTTCCCTCCCACTTCTTAAATTTCAGAACGTTTTACAAACCTATCTTGGCTGGAAAAGCCAATTATTTCAGTGTCTGCCAAGACTATTTTTCTATTCTTTTAATATATGTAAACAGTACATTAAAAATGTTGGCCACCTGAGAACAAGTATTACCCTCACACATAAGAACTAGGGGAAATGAAATGTAATTAATGGTAAAATTATTTGTATGCCCCATATTGTTTCATTAAAAAACAAAAAACAAAAAAAAAACCTCCCTAAGAACAATGCTGTCTTAGAGACTGCAATGGAGAAATATTCTGATGACAACTACTAGTCAATAACTTGATATAAAAAGATATCAGCTACAAAATTCTTAAAATTCTTAATATTTTTCTAAAAGAGTCCACATCTCTCATATTGCTGGAGGTAGTTTTAGCTAAACAACAATAAAAACCCTCTACCTTCAGGTCAATTTACAATCACTTCGAGGCGGGAGAGAGAAGGTAAGTCTGCCGCCAACCTGCACTGGCCGTGATGGGAGGATGAAAGAGTGACCCATATGAAATGTGCGTGTAAATTTAAAATGTTCACAACTGAAACACCCAAAGTAATGCAAAACAAAATAGAACTGTATGGCAAATATATAAGGAGAAGGATTTAAACTTAATACATTTTTCATCTGCTAATATTTTCAAACTCTTTAAGAAAATCAGAAAATAAGAAAATCTAGAAAACTGCAGCTAAGTCTGATGATGGTTTGATCATGATGACAAGGCCATGTCAAATTCTTAATTCCGTTTCCTCCTCCCACTTCACCCCCAATGCTATCCAGGGATTGCCAGCAAAACAAAATAAAGACATAAAACACATGATATATATTGGAATTAATTTCACACTGCTTAGGAATCAATAGATGTTAATGAAAAATAAATTATATATAAGTAATAGCTTCAGGAGATCTATTTACTAAATCTACTTCACTTTTATATAACCACCACTAAACTAGGCAGCCATGAACTGTGTGCCCAGACCCAATTGTGTCTGGTCTGACTTACATCCTGAATGGCAATTAAAGGACATTAAAAATACCCTGGGATTACTTCAGGCAGGACCCCTGCCTTATCCGCGCACTCTCCAACACAATCATGTGAAGAGAACACAGTGTCCCTCCGCCACAGAACAGAGCCTGGCAGGAGCAGCCCTTGTAATGGTTACTTGACTGGAAATTGCAATGCAATTAAAATCTGGCCTGCAGATTTGGAGATGAGGGAATTGCAAACTGCAAGAAAGTAAATTCTTAGAAATAAACTAGGTTGTTAGCAATACTACTAACAATAAATGACAGCAATAACACAAACTGAGTGAAGTGATCGTCTTGCCTTCTCCAATCCACTCTTCTACTATTTTCTTAGGAGACAAATTATTAAAGCTGCCTCAGCCGTGTTATCTTGGGCAGTGAGTCAGCAGTCTTACCAAACATGTTAAGAACTCATTAACACATTATATAGGAACTCTTGTCCATGACACTGCTGTGAGGGAGTCCTGGGCATGCCAAAGAATGTAAAAAGAGGTTTTTATGGGCACCTCTTCTCCGAGACTAATTTCTAAGAAATCCTTGGAATTTATGTATCAAATATTTCTGAACTACTTATGCAAACTGGAGAAAATCCCAGGCCAAAGGTATCCTCCAGACACAAAAAGGATACTTAATGGGTCAAGGGTGATGGGTACAGACATGCCTCGTTTTCATTGCGCTTTGCTTTACGGCGCTCCACAGATGTTGCATTTTTTACAAATTGAACCTCCATCAGCAAAAAGATTATGACTCGCTTTATTGTGATGGCCTGGGACCGAACTTACACTATCTCACAGGTATGCTTGTAAAATTATGAGCAGATGTAAATGGCTAATTAATTAACCCATTTCTGGTGTGTCAGTATTAATGAATCTTATGCTATTTCTAAGGAAATGGATTTACCCATCAAATAAAGTTAAGGGAAATTTTAATTATTTGAATTACTAAAGTTTTAAATACCACCAAATCAAACCAAGAACAGGCTTATTTTATTTAATATTTTCCAAGACAGATTAACTCGAGTCTATCATACAAAAGTCAATGCCAAGAAGTACCTTTAAATTTTAAAATAAATAATGGAAGTTGATGACTTAAAAAGAACTAAAAAAGCATCATAGTAGTATAACTATTTAAAGGGAAGAACCCATGACAATGAATTATATTAATCATGTTAAACCAACTTATTTCATAAAATCTTACTGAGGTAAGACTAAAATGTAAGAATAAACACCACACACTACACTACCATGTAATCAAACAGCCTGGGAGACCATCAAAGACCTATTGTGATAGCCCTTCCCCCTCCACACATTATAAACCACAGCAAATTCAAGTTATATGAAATTTGGTAAAAGAATTTGCTTTTGGGCAGAAATAGCAACGTTTCAGCCCAAAGCCAAGTAAAAGTGCCAAGTTATAAACCTCTCGAAAAAAAAATGTTTTAATGGAAATGCCAACAGACCCTTAACTATAGCGGTATTACGTGCCAAAATACAAATGATTTTTGTTTTTGTGGTCCCTTTACCATAAATTAGACACAGATCTAGTGGAGAAGCAGTAGGTATCCGGTTCAGTGAGCAGTGAGGGCCAAGGCTGCACACTGGGTTTTAAGAACAATCACAGAGGGCACAGGAGACTTCCACTGCGGAACGTAGGGGCACGCCGAGCACGCCAAGAGGCCCCTGAACAGGCTTTGTGCCTACTACTCCGTACTCTAAGAATACCTCGAACAAATTATGGAAGCTCAAGCCAGCCAAGTAGACTATAAAATCTGGTTTCCTGGTAGGGAACTATTACACAAACACATACACACAAGTCCAATTATTTAATTTTGACATTAAACTCTAACTGAAGCAATAGAGTTTAGCAAATCAATGAGGCTTGCCAGCACAGAAAGCTTTGGACTAACTACAAGTGCCACTTCAGAGTCACTTCAACTCAAGGTTTCTATGCAAATCTACAGACCTATTAGGCAGTCACTGAGTTTATTCTTCAATTATTCAAGCATAGTTAAGTGCTGTAATTATGCCCTGGGAGCAGACTGAACAGTATTTGGTCATTAGTCACAAACAATAGTTTTTAATTTATGTTGAGCATTCATTATACACGAGAGTTGATCAAACTGAAGCTAGCTCTGTGGTAACAGACCCATTCCACACTGAAAAAAAAGCATGTATCCAAAATGGTGCGACTACACAAGACTCGACACTAAAGAAGGATTACAACTTTCATAAAGATATGATTTACACAAGACAGATGAAAAGATTAGAGCATCATACTTATGAGGCCGGTGTCATGGGCTAACATACATAAAGTCCAATTAGTTTTACTTTGATAACCACAAGCTGTTAAACAAAGACATGATATTAAACATGGGGGAGGGGTGTCAACTTATAGGTGACTGAATTTAACAAACTCTAAGTGTAACTACTTGCTAAGTACTGGTGATGCAAAGACAAACATTCCACAAACATACCAAGCTCATTCAATGCCTCAGAGACCTTACAGAGAAGCTGCCTGTACTGAAACTTTTCCTCTGGCCCTATGCATTCTGATCTCTGCTTCAATGTCACTTGCCCGGAGAAGGCATCCTGTTCACTCTATGTAAAAGGGCCTCCCCTTAGTCTCTGTCTCTTTAACGGTTTACTCTGCCTTTTTTTCCTTCACAGCATTTATCATTGAAATTCTTTTTATTTATTTGTTTATTTATTTCTAAATCATAAGCTCCATGAGGCAAGACTTTGAATACCCTTAACGCCCTAACTCTAGTGCATAGAACATGTCTAGCACACAGGAAGTACTCGATAAATGTTTACTATATGAAATGAAGAACGAAGAATGCTCGCTGCAATCAAGGTGCTGTCGAGCATAATAGAGATCAGATAAGACCATATAATCAGAAAACAGTAAATACAATAATTTTAAGTACAGGACAGTTCATTGACTAGAAAATGAAGACCTTTGTTTTTAGAATTACTTTCTTTAAAAGTTCCAGGCTCTCCCTAACATGCAAGTGAACTTCTTTTAATTTATTAACAGGAGTACAACAACAACAACAACAAAAATAAATGTGATAAGAGAATTCTATGAACTAGCCAACTGCCTTTCTTCATTGCTTAAAAGAATATTTACTAAAGGACTGTCAAATCTAATTCCAAATTCCACTCGTTTCCCTCAGATATAACTGGGAATCACTTATGGGGTGTCCAGTTGATCTTTAACATTAATTTTTTATTTCTAGAACTAAAAATCCTCCTGTTGCCCTGGAATCAGCTGTATAAATCAAATCTAGTGTTACTCCTTCCCTTTAAATATCCATAAATGTGAATATAAGGGAAAAGTCAAACTAAGCATTAATAGCCACTCCAGATAGGACAAAGGCAATGCTTCTCAACAAGGCCTACCATGTTGCTGTGATCACACCATGAATGAAGCATTCCGCTCCTGGTTGTTTATTCCTGGGATCACTGCTGTACTGTGCTAGTTTGCATTTTGTAACTATTCGTAAATCATTTTATTAGTATGTTTTCCTAAACTCTAAACTTCTAATGTAAGGACTTCCTCTTTAAGTTGTTCTGAATATTTATTATTCTACTTCTTTATCTTAACCTTGATAATAATCACACTTTCCAATAGCATCTACTATTATAAAATAACATTTTGAACATAGTAAATACTATCTGACTGATGTTAGAACATTAAAGGCAGTTATTTAGTTTAACTTCAGGAAGAGATCAATAGTCTGGAGATAAATAACCTGGAGAAAACAGCTCAGGAGTGAAAAATAACTGCAGGAAGGCTCAAAATATTTAACGTTAATCTTGACCTAAAAAAAAAAAATTGATTCAATCAACCATCCTTTATTAAATGCCCAACAAGAGATATACGCGGGAGATAGAAAGTTGAATAAGATATGGTATCTGCCCTCTTCAGAATTTAGTAGTGGAAAAAAAAAAAAAAGACATGAACATAAGCACAGCAAAATGGTTCTAGTAATAGCACAGATACCATACTATGGGAACATGGAAGGACATGGAAAATAGCCCCATTCTTGCTATATAAAACAATCTTCTCGTCCATCTGCTTTCAAGTATAAACCTGTTCAGCTCCAAGTCCTTATACCTCAGAGCAGATCCTGTCTCAGTCAAACCCAAACATGTTAGAGCTACATCAAGATAGCACTTTGCTTTCTCTTTTCCCGAAAGTTTATTTGATTAACTAGCCAAGTGGATCCAATACCTTCTGGTTCTATCCCAACTCATCAGCTGAACAAAAGACTCCAGATAACCAGTTAATAAACATTCCAGGATGGGGGACAGATCTGATCTCTCCAAGGTTCCTCAGATTCCAACATATGGGCTTCTCAACCATTCCTTCCAGGTGACTCTAGAACAGAAATGTTAGGCCTCTTCCAGATTAGAAGCCAGCCTCAAGGTTAGAAAAAAAAGCAATCACTCTCCTCATCCCCCCTACCCCTCAACAGGATTCCACATGGCAGTGCCCGTCATTTAGCAAGACAGAAGACAGAGAACCAGCCACTGGGGTGGATAAAATTGTTAGAAATAGGGTTAACAGTAGGCAACCGCTATGAAAAATAAAGCCACCATGGGATGGTACTGAAGAGAAGGTCTGGCAAGGGTAGAAGAACCTTATATTGAGTTGGGAGAGTAGGATTCTACTTCTAGATCTGCTATCAAGCTGGTAAGCCCTGGGCAGGTCACTGAACCTCTATGGGCCTCAATTTGCCATCTACAAAATAAAAGAGTCAAATTATTGCTAAGGTCTCTTCTAATAATAAAACCCAATTCTAAGAGCACAAAAGACACTTAAACACTAGACATACTATTTAATCCCGTAAATCCATGAGAATATCATAATGACATTTATTAAATTTTTACCATCTTACTTTTTCCAGGTCTTACCAAATCTGGGTATTTCATATCAGTTCACCAGGGTAACTACTTAGGTTAACATTTAGTCAAACATTCTCCTTTGTGATCAGAAATATCAAGAGGGAAGCTGGGGAACCATTTATAGCAGACATAACTCTTTTCTGAACTGGCTTAATAAATTATTTTAGCAACTTAGCTTTGGCATTAAAGTTGGCCTTTACGCTAACTGCATTACAATAATTCTTCAGAAAGGGTTTATAACACTTATACTAAATAAGCACAGGCAGCACACTAATTGATACAATAAGTAACAAACACTTCTACATAATTATGGAAATATCAACTACATTGGCTCCATCAGTTATCTATTGCTACATAACACTCACCCCAAAACTCAGTGGCTATATTTGCCCATAACTCTGTAGGTGAGCAATTTAGACTATCCTGGCTGGGCAGATCACTGCTGGTCGTCAGGCCTGAGGTCATCTGGAAACTCGATTTGGGCTGGATGGTCAAGATGGCCTCACTCGCATGCTTGGTGCTTAGCACCTTCCAAAAGGCTAGTCCCAGTTTCCCTATGCAGCAGCAGCAGAGTTCCCAGCAGCAAGAGAGGGCAAGACTCAATGCATCAAGGACTTCTGAAGTCTGTCCTCGTGTAACATTTGCTAACACACCACTGGCCAAAGCTAGTCAGATGGCCAAGCCCAGAGTCAGTGGAGGGAGTGGATACAGAGTGTGGATTCAGAGAGGTGAGTCATTAAGGGCCATTACTGTCACAATGTACCACATTGATGATTAGCTGTTTTGGCCAAATAATGAGAATGGTTTTATAATTTAAAGGGCAGCCTTTCATTTAGCAATCCTTATTTTCCTTAGAATTAGAACTTTATAGAAAATAGTATTTCCTAACACAGTAGAATGTGAAACAAGTCTAGTTTTAGTCTTGAGCAAATGATTCGTTTCTTCTTCTAGCCTTTCTAGGCTTCAGCTAGAAACTAGCCTTTATCTAGTCTTCGACTCTGCCACTGACCACCAGCGTGATCTTGAGATAGTTACCTAATATCTCTGGGTGTTACCTCCATCCTTGGTAAAATGGGAATTATCATCATTTGTCCTGATAGCACACATGGTTGTTCTTCCTGTTGAATTCTACCCAAGTCTTTCAACATTTATTGAGGACCAACTATGTTTCAGGCATTGTGCTGGGAACGCAGACTAAAAAAACTCACTTTCACAGTGTATAAGAATGTAATATTTAAAAAACTGAAAATAAAACAAATGTATATAAAACATGGTATACTTTTATAGAAGAATACCACAGAGAAGTTAAAATTAGTGAACTACATGGAACAACCATGTAATGGTAATACATTTTATGCACTGCACACGGGCATTGGCCAAGGCGGTTAGCAGAGGCTGACATCCAACCCATATTCGATTTGCCAAACCACAAACCCAACCTTGGTGCAGGTTTCATCTGTCCAAAGAAAGTACATTTTCCTTTTGACACAGGTGCATTCTGCTCACCTGAGGGGCTGTTTCAGTGCAGAGGAAGTACCTCTGGCTAGTTCTCACAAAGGCACTTAGTAGGCCAGTGGCTTTAACACCACCATGTATGAAACTCAGGAACATTACATGAGGTGAAAGATCAAGTCACAGAATACACTCACTATGATTCCAAATCATGGAAAATACACTGCTGGTTAGAGATAAAAGCACATGGGGTTAAACTATAAAGAAAAGTATGGGGAACAAGTCAGAATATTCAGGTTACTGTTCCCTCTAACTGGGAAGAAAAGAAAACAGGATTGGGAGAAGCACACGAGAAGGTCAAAGGTAACAGTACGGCTCTAGTTCTTAAACTGGGGAAAATGACGCATGGGCTCAACGTACACTTATACTCTGTACTTCTGTATATTTTATAAATATTTTGTGTAATATTTAATAAAAACAATTGGGAAAACAAAAGACTTGTTCCCTGTATTCAAAAAGCTTAAAACTCTGTAGGAGGAAGAGAATCAGTGCCTATAAATATAATATAATGTGGGCTTTGATAAAGACATGTACGGTTTGACAGCTTCAAAAGAAAGCACCAAATTTGATGAGGCATGCCAAAGTACTTTACAAGGTAATATCTATACTGTAAAGTGCTAACTATGTAAGTATAAAGCAGTTATCCACAGATGATAATTTCAGGTTTCAGGATGATAATTCTAACAGTTTAAGCAACATCTGCTTTTTATTTTTAAAAGTCATATAGAACTCAAACAAAATTATATTATTTGTAATAAGGATGATGTACAAAGGAGCTGCTATATGGTGGGTCTAATAAATATCAAAATGAAACTTGGAGAAAACCTTCAGTCTATTACTCTATGGGCTGGTAAAGTGATACAGCAATGATTTTTTTTCATTTTACTCCCCAGAATAATATTTACCAGGAAGCAGAAGAAAAGGCTGGAATAAAGAAACCAATCACTTGCTCAAAAATCTATATGGCTTACCTATACAATCTATACTGGGTTAAAAAAAAAAAACTCTTTAAAATGCTAACCACAGAATTAGAGATAAGTTCGCATTTATACTTTTAGAATACTACTATATAATATCTCTACATAAATACATGTAAATGCATTTTTTAAAAGTCTAAGATAAGGAACAGATAAAGAGTGAAGAGAAATGGATAAAATGGGGGAACATTTTAGGTTTTATGCAAATTACCTCAAATATTCCACTTTTTAAGACCGATGAATATAGAATCTCTATAAAATTGTGGGGTCATCATCATGGGTATCTAAGCCCAAGTCCCTTCTCCTTAATTTTATTTTGTTAAAATGTAATGATTTTTAAACCAGCCTATTTAACTTACAGAAAGTTTCCTCTGAGAAAGTGGAGCCATTTAAAAATATAAAACTAATTACTATGAGAAGATAAATATAAGCCTCTATTACATACTTCTATTACAAATGACATAATGATCATGTGTCAAACAATAAATTAGCACAAACCACCTCTGCACAAAGCTTTCAATCTACTATATAGTTCAGATTCAGGTATATTCACTACCATAAATTAGAATTTTTGCACCCTGAAACTACAAACTAGGGTTTAACAGTAAGAGGAACAAAAGAGTAATTTCAAACTTTTATCACAAAGAAGACTATAGTTTAAAAGTTAAAATAACATTTAAAAATCAAATTGGTATTCTTTATTATTAAGTGATAATTTCAGGCTATACTCATGAAACAAAAGATCATCAATCAAAAGCAAGATCATATGTACCATATCAATTTTCAAATTCAAATACAGAACCACTCAAAGAAGAAAGAACTGTTCAGTTTAATTTCATTCTATAAAAAAACCACTAACACCAAGTTTTGTGATCAAAGTGCCTATACCACATTATAAACATTTATACCTAAATCCTACTTAACCAATTCAGTAAAACAATTAGAAGGGCTAATAATTACTTATACTTCCACCTATATTCAAAAATGGTTTCGGATATAAAATGCCTTTCCAACAAGGCCATTAGGTTCTTTATGAAAAAACAGAAACTGATTTAATCTATTTTGTTATTTAATTCCAAAGCCTACAATCAAGTTAAATATAATTAGAATAAAAATGCTATTCCACTGTCTACTGCTATACTGTTATATTATGTATGTATACAAATATGTGTGTGTGTGTGTGTGTGTATGTGAGTGTGTGTGTACACATATGGTATTCGATTATGCAATTATTCTGGAAAATTTAGAAATTATGGAAAAATCATAATAATCATAATCTTGCCATTCTAAAATACCCAGATACTCACTATTAATATTTGATATAATAATAAGCTTTTAGAATTTTATTCGTAGGTCTCCTTTTCCCCTGATTGAAATGATCATATGATTTCTAAGTACATTAATGTGATGAAATATATTTATAGATTTTCTAATATTAAAACATCTGTGCATATATGAGATAAACCAAACTTAGTTGCAGTGTTTGATCTCTTTTATACATTGTTGAATTTAGTTTGCTAATATACTTTTAAGTTTTTATTTTTATATTCATGACTGATATAGACATATGATTTTTCTCTCATAATCATTCTGTCTGGTTAAAATATCAGAGTTATACAGGTCTTGTAGAATGAGTTGGAAAGCATTTTCTCTTTTTCTATTGTCTGGAAAAGTTTGTAAAATTTTGAGATGTTCTGTTCTTTG
This sequence comes from Pteropus vampyrus, assembly GCF_000151845.1. NCBI lineage: Eukaryota > Metazoa > Chordata > Mammalia > Chiroptera > Pteropodidae > Pteropus > Pteropus vampyrus. The sequence continues at coordinate 4,514,267 of NW_011888850.1, forward strand.
AAATTTTGGTAACATTCAAATGTAAAATCATCTGAGCCTAACATTCCCCTTGTGAAATATTTCTTTTTTACCACTTCTTAAATTTCTTTAATAGTTATAAAGATATTTAAGCTAATTATTTCTTAAATCTGTTCTGAAAAGTTAAATTTTCTAGGAATTGTTCTATCCCTACCCACAAAAATCTGGACCAAAAATTTATAGCTCTTCAAAGTTGTGACATCCTTTTATCTGAACTTAGAATAAGCAATGTATTTTGAGAGCACTAAAAAAGTTATTTTGGTTTGTTTTTATTTTTAATGAGGGAATTGAAAATCCCTGTAACAGGTCTAAAAATAACTGGATATATCCTGGGTATCACAAAACTTTAATCACTACTCTTGACAAACAGAAATAAGTGTGCATATTTTTTAGCTACCACTTACCACCAGAAACAGGGGCATCCATGAAAACTGCTCCCATTTTCTCAGCTTCTTTGGCCAATTCTTTTGAAACCGCAGGATCAATAGTACTTGAATCTATTAACAGTGAGCCTTTCTTCACTTTTCTAAGTAAAATAAGTAAAAATACAGTTTTTTAAAAATTATAGTTTTGTAGTTTAAAAATACAGCTTACACTGCTGAAGAAACATCTCACGCAACAACCTACAGAATCAGAATCTGCTAAAAGCTGCCAGGTATCAAGAAGTTCTTTGGTTTAGTATTAAAAACATTGTTAGAACTGGTTCAAAATCTCAAATTCATTTTCAGATCAATTATAGCTCACAGCAAACCCAAACTCTATCAAACACAAATAATCTAATAAACTATATGGTATAAATTCCAGTTTTAGGTGAAATACATGCTAACCATAATAACACAGGTAAGCTAAGATTTAAGCAATTCAAAATACCTATTAACTTAAAAAAAAAAAGTATTTGGTAGAATTTAAATTTTTTGATGTAAAGTAGCTGGGTCTCTTATAAAAGTAATTGATTCGTCTTTAAAATTCCATACTGCAAATTTCACATATACGTGTCATTTCCACTAGGCAGAATAAACAGAAGCAATTAAAATTAGCCATTTGCTTCAGGATGGAATATTCTCTAATAACTGTAACTTTTTTAAGACAAAATAAAATATCAAACAGGCAGAAAGGAAAATAAAGGAATGGACCTGGAAATCTCATAGTCTTTTGTTCTTCATGGTAAATTTTATACATACATTGGTAAAGGCAGCAAGTGGTCTTCATATATCACATTTTACATCAATATTTAAATGGCATTCTTATAGTAAAATATTTTTGTTTGTACTGTAAGTGCAGATTATATACCTAGATAGTTCCCTTATAATCTATGCCTATCTTCACTGGCTAGGAAACTCTGACCTAAATTATAATTTAAAGGGCCATGATAATTCAAACTACCCAAAGTTCTTACTACAGACAAACTAACCTGGAAGACATTTAATCATAATTATGACTGGAAGATTAGAACTGAATAAATATAAACACTGAAAGGTAAACAGTCCTTGCTAAAAACTATATAAAAAAAAAGATTAAAAGAAAAGAAAAATCTTCCTAGAAAAAAAATAGCATACAAAGGCTTATGAATTGATCTGGTCCAAATACAATGACTGTATATTCCACAGGAAAAAAATAAATAAAACAGCATACTCTATTATAGATCACCTTGACATGTAGAGTTTCACTTTATGTAATCTAAAAAAAACAAGAATTAAGTTTACCATTCTTTTGTGATATTAATATTTTAAAGATCTTAAATCTTTAAGGAAATGGGAAATTGTCTCAAAACCTATATATGCATTGGCTTTGGGGAAATGACCCTGACCCAGAAGAAAATAAAGAACGACCCAGAAGAAAATAAAGAACCACCCATGAGAAGCAAATCACAGTTCAGTGTAAAACCATACTCTTTCAAAGCACTTCCTCAACAGGATTGCTTGAGTAGTTGGCCACCATATTCCTTAGTAAAGGAAGTTAATAAACATAGGATTTGTCTCCACACAAGTTTTTAGTAACTTCTCCTTGAGAGGTAAAGCAGGGCCATAATTGGGACTAGGTAATAAGACAGCTTGATCACCTCAGGACCACACACACTGTGGGCCTGAGGGCTCCATCCAAAATAAGTGTCTTTCAACCTTCCCAGGAATCTAAACATTTATCTTATCAGTTTTCTGCCTAATATCCAAGTGTCTTTTGCTTACAAGTTTGTTAGTTTTCCAAAGCAATTCAATTTTCAAAAACCTCAAATTTCATGTCTTATAGCTCCATGAAATTAAACCCTTTCTTTTTAGTCCTTCATGTGCCTACAGGGCCTACTAATTTGTTCTAGCTCTTTGCTGAAATTCGACAACAAAACATGTTAGAAACAGGAACCAGTAAGACCAGAAAACTAAATTGGGAATTCGACCACTGTCACCCTAACACGACCACAAGGGTTTGGCAACAGGCAGCAATTAACCAAAAGGTCCTCAAAACCAGGGAAGCTAGGCACTGGCTAGGAAACTCGGACCTAAATTATGTTTTATATAAAGAGCTACTGCTAACCTTTAAATCCAACTTCTCAAAGTTCTTACTACAGATGTACTAGCCCAGAGGACATACAATAACTTTTTATTATATAATAAAATGTTAAATAATGGTGTTCTTTCCAATGTTTGGTTTTATTTTTCATAGAAACCTTTTCCTGAATTTCTATAAACCATTTTATACTTGTAACATTTGTACAGTTTAAAATGCAAGCTTTAAAAGTCTCTTAAACATGTTACCAATGAAAGCATAAGTTTAATGCAAGAGTTAAAAGAAAGAAACAGAAGCAAAAACAAAAACAAAACTGTATTCCCAAAAGTCACATACTTGACTTCAGTGAAAAAAACAATTTTATAATGAGAGACCACGCCATTCACTTTTAAGAAAACAGTATGAAAAGTTTTAACGAACATAATTGTAATTTCTTAATAGTTCTAACAACTGAGAAATTCATGAACTGTCATAACAAGAAAATATCCACAGTTGAGAAATACATACTTTAGAATTCCATTTGCTCCAGAATAAGCTTCTATTGCATTAATACTGGTGGGCAACACTGTAATAATTCTGTCAGCTTTTTCAGCTACATCTTCTGGGGAAGACACTACCTTTAAAAAAAAAAAATCAAAAAGGCAAATAACTTAAATTAAAATGTAAGCAGTTTATAGAACACAAGTAGGATCCGCTGTTTATGCATGTAGATATCAGTGACAGCGAATAAAAACTAATCCTTGTTTCTAAATGAAAAAAAAAAAAAAAAAAAGCTTACTGCCTAAAATAGAGGATCCATTCCTTACACACATAGAGATATAGTTTCTATGGAATCAAATCTACTGTTTATTTTAAAAAGTGTGAAGTGAGTTAAGGAGGAAAGGGCAAAACCCAACAGTCCTGGGAACAGACACACTTCTCATGGATTCCTCCAACTTGGATTCTTAAACAACATAGTTTTTGGTAGATGTTTTGACCAAGAAAAACATTCTAATACAACAGGGACTGGTGGCTGAACTATAGGATTCATCCATGATTTCAATGGGCAGCAAAATCCCCTAGTAAAATGATCAAGCCCCAATCACCACCATCCTCCAGTCTCTATTTTCAAGGGGGAAAAAATTTAGGCTGTTTCAGAAAAGAAAATGTCAGAAAAACGACACGAGCACTTCCTGCATTGACTGTGAGTGCCATCATAAAGGCTGAGAGCGTGAGCTATCAGGACTCATGTGGAAACTATACATACAGGAGAGACATAAGAAAAGACATCAAGGTATGCTCTCATTTCAACCCTCATTTCTGCTTCAGTGATGACTACAAACAGGCTACCCAGTTGTTCTACCCATCCTCTGTCTGTGTGAGTGTATGTGTGGGTGTACGCACCTTCACTCACATTCGCCCAACGCCCTGCGCTCTCTCACATATATACACTTTGCTTCACCTGGCCAGTAAGCAACCAGAGAAGTCAGAAATCACGAGGAGCTCACTCCTTGACTCAAACTCTCCTTTAACAGAAAGAATCTATCACCCCAATTGTGACGAATGCTTCTGTAAAGCTTTTTCTCTTAAAAAAAAAAAAAAAAAAAGACTATCAGGAAGATAATCGAAGATTTTTCCATAGAATGATTGACATGTGTATTAGAAATTGACATATTTTCTACTACGAAATGTGAAGTGACATGTAAGCATCTTTGGAATGAGAATGCCTTCACTTTTCATGTGGTGGATGTATAACATTTTCTTTTTGCCTTTGATGTACAGTTGATGAAAGTGAAAGAATGAGAAGCCAAACAGAGTGTAATCTAAATATTATGAGCTAGAAGTAATTACATTTCAATTACCCACAACAGACTACCAGCTTCTAAATCAAATTCGAGATAAATAAATATGGTTCTAACATAATTTCATATGTTAAAACTGCAGACACTCATGTATCCTAGCACTTTGTTATTAACATTAAATGATAATATAAAACATCTCAGATCCTAAAATAAAACAAATAAGAGATATTCTCTCTCAGTGTTTCATAATACAGCATTTTAGAGTCTACAATGTGGCATATTTAACATGTATATTTTGATATATAACGGGAATTCTCCACAAATAATTCTGAAAAAAAATTTTCTGTCCAATTACAAAGAAATACTTAGATTAAATAAAACACCCATATAAATACTGAGTTCCTACACCCATATAAATACTGAGTTTCAAGAAGAGGCTACTATTTCCTGGCAAACAGTTCAAGTTTAATCAAGAAAAACACAGCTCAGTAAGATGAAGAGATAAGGAAAAATTATAGGAGTCCTAGTTCTCTACTGGACTGTATCAAGAATACGGGTTCCTTAGAGAGCCCCATCTGTTCATCCCTATTTAAATGAAGTAATAAACACAATGCAAAACAGTAGCAAATCTTTCGTTGGCCTTCTATTCCAATTCCATCTCTCCAGATCTCTCAGGGGCTGCAGTAAACCCTGAGGTCTGAGAGTCAGTTTCAGTCTTTCTCTTGGGAATTGAGAAAGGCTCTTCCATTGAAGGAAATTCAATTCCATCCAGATGACTACTCGAGAGGTGCCCTGAGGGGCACCAACAATTAGCTCACAGATCTAAGGATACTTCACACCTCTAAGCTTCTCATGCCCATGAATTGGCACTGCCAGTTCATGCAACAGCCAAGTGCACGGGGTGGCCTATCAGCCCCCTGCTTCCCGAGCATCTGCTTCTTGGAATGCTTGGGTTGCCAGAGGACCGCTAACCCCTCAATTATACAGGACAGTAGTGTCAAAGCTCACAGGCCCGGAAAATACACACAATGATAGTGATAGCTGGAATGTCACCACTGTACTGGCCACAACTGCTCCATATCTAATAATTATATACATTTGGTACAGTATAATAAGTCTCTAAGCACTACAGAAGGCATGTTTGTTAGACAGATAGACAGACGTGTGTCCAGCTAGTCAAATCACCTTGCCTTCCACGTGATAACTTCAAGACTCTAAAACAACTGACTGACAAGATTTGGCCAAGACTCAAAAGCTGGGGCAGGGAACCTTGTTGCCTGTCTGACACTAACCACAAAAGCCTTTAGGAGCCAAACTAATTAGAGGCCCTTCAATTACATTTGCTAATTGAATGGATAAGCAAAGACAGCATGGATCAGCGAAAAGAACACTAATTTGGGAAGCCACAGACCCAGATCTAGTTACAGCTCAGCCACTAAGTCATGTGTGATTTTGTGCAAATTACTTAACCTCTCTGGCTTCAGTTTCTGACTTTACAAAATAAGAATAGTGATTTGGGTTATCTTTAAGAGTTTCTATCTCCAAACAGAAAGGAAATTTTGGCAAAGAAAATTTTCACATTTAGTACCCTTAAGTTTTAGGAAGGTATAGTCTCCGTGGAAAAGGGCTGACAGGACAAGAAACATGTGCAATGACTCAGTAGAAACACACAGCATCAACAGGCATCTTCTACACCTCCACATCTGTGGACGGTCGCTGACCTGCCTGACTCTGCATGGCTCTGCTCTGACCATCACGGCCATTTCAAAAAGACCTCTTGCTAATTCTAACTGTCTCATTCTTATGCTATTATGAATTCAGATGCATCTACCTTTCCATTACTTCAGTTTTGACCAAAGGAGATTGGTTCCCTTGGGTATGACGATATCTATGGTTTTTAAAAGTTTCTGCAGTCAATTTCTCTGAATTTAGATTAATCTAAATGCTGGCACACATCAATGGCAGGTGTGCAATACAAAGAGTAGAAGACTGGATAGATTAAACACAAAATCTGCTTTGCTGGATAAGAAGGAGGAAGGATGGGGGCATCGGAGCCCACAGTAATCTGAAGTAATTGAACCTCCTTTATACATATCCATTGGAAGGAGACAACTGTTAACTAGTTGCTTTATATAAAGAGAAACATCCCACTTGTCTCTACAGTCACACAAGTCAAGCTTAGCCCTGCTTCCAAGTAATTGGGTAAGAGAAACTTGCAAAGAAACGAGATGAACATGACCCTGGTTCAACTTGCTACTTGGTGTTCTTTAATCTTTCCAAGTAGAAAAGTATACTGTCACTTCAAAATTATACTACACTTGAAAAACTGACAAAAAACAGTTTGTGCCTACATCTTGAAACATTTGGTCAACAATGATGGAGGCTACTTCAGCAAGAGGTTTTCAAAGTTCTCATTTAACAAGACGTGAAGGGATGCCAGATTAGACCCCAAGGGAATTACTTAACCAGACATGCTCAGCCTTACAATCGAGGAATGACGGGGTGGCTTCCAAGTTTTTAAAGAGAAAACAAAAGAAAGTCTCAAATTAAGCCTAGTTCAACCAGAAGACTCAGGCAGAAATGGCGCAAGACTCTCAGCAGAGCAGCTGCATCTCCAAAGAAATTCCTGGACAATAAAAATAAAAATGAAGCCCAAGTCACATGCCCTTGATGGTACCGCTTATAAAGAGAAATCGGTATCTACTGCAAAATAAAAGTGAGGTGGAAGGGATGGTACAGAATATATTAAGCAGGGATGCTGTCAAATCATTATCATCTAGTTTGGTTTTAATTTTTATCATCATTCTTTCATTTTAAAAGGTCTATAATTCTCTTCCAAAGCATTCTGGACTCAGTGACTCAGCCAAGGCAGTGGTATGTTTCTATGTTAGGAGTGATGACTGGGGTGAAATGTGGTACACACAAAAACCTTAAGAACAGTAGTAAGAGTAGTAATAGCAGTTATAGCACTTTCTATGCGTCAAGTTCCCTAGGACTAAGAGCAAGGTACTATTATTATCCCCATTTTATAAGATGAGAAAATTTAAACAGAGGTGAAATAATCTGTCTGAAGTCACACAGCCAGTACATGGTAGAGCTCAGAATTGAACCCAGGCAGTCTGGTTCCAGGCTTTATGCTTTTAAACTACTATATTCACCATTTATTGATTTGTGATTTCTAATATATAAAGGCTTGATAATTATCATGGGTTACATTCTCAGAAAAGATGTTAAAATTTGAAATGATACATTATAGGTTAAATCTCAGTTTTCAATAGAAATAAGGATATAATAAAGAGATACTGAAAGAATACCCAAACTTTTTATGGAAATGACCACAAATAACATATTTCACCAATTATAAATGCCCTATTAAGAATAGGTTAACACTTAAAGCCATAAATATGTTAGTTAAATACAACTAGTCACTGTAAAACATATTTAACACGTCGAAGTTTTATTACATATTTATTTATTTATTTATTTATTTTTGGCAAGGCAACCCTTTGTTGACCTCATAGATTGCAATGACCTTGTCAGCTTACAATTCCTTATTATTATTATTTTTTTTTTTTTATGACTACAGTGCCTGGTCTTCCTAGGTGGTCTCCCATCCAAGTACTAACCAGGCCCAACCCTGCTTAGCACCCAAGATCAGATGGAATCAGGCTTGTTCTGGGTGGCATGACCGTAGACTTAACACGTCAAAGTTTTTATTCCCTTCAGAACCCATGTAGTATTTTTCCCTACTAGCTAGAGCTTGAAGAAAAATCTCCAGGGCTGGAAGATTCCAAAGCACCTCTTCACCCTGTAGCCGACTTGCACCTGGAGGGGAGGGAAGAGCCTGAGAAAAGCAGAGCCTGGGCAGACAGAAAGCAAGCTGCTTACATCTGCCAAAAACGCAGCTGTGCCTGGGTTCAGATCACTCCCAACTCTTCAGTTATGAGACAATAAATCCTCAGTATTTGCTTTTAAAAAAAGAAAAAGAACTTCATCAAGATGTCCAAAGTTCTTTAGAACCAGTTGATGGCTTTTTGACCCAAACATGCCTCTCTGGTACTATCTCTCCTTGAAAATGTCCCACTAAAAACACAGTAGACATTAGAAATCAGCCAGCCAGGGGTTCTGCCATCTTTGGGAGGAGAAAAAAAATGTTTTCTTCAGCTTCCATTTCACTGGCTTCACTTGACATAGTAATATTAGGGGGACATCTGTCCTTAAAATGTAAGTGTCAAACTCAAATAAATTCTGAATTTTTGAACACTTAATCCTTTTATTACACTATTATGCACAATGGAAAGAAGTTTCAAAGTTTTCACCTACATTTTTCTACTCCATCCCACACCTCGTCTTCACCTGGTAGTAGTAGGATGAAACTCATTTTTTCTTTTATCCAACATTTTTTAAAACTAAATATAACCATGAAATAATACTGATGTTTTAATATATCAGGATTTATTCATCCAAATTAATGTTATCTTTTAAGACAGTACTCTTAGGAAATCCCACTTGTTCAAATGACATTGCCACTTTTTGGAATGTTTAAGCTGCCAGCATAAACAGTTTATCAACAAACTTTTCAGTTTATTAGGACATGATACTTCCCTTCAGGCCCAAAGTTTTTTACCCTTTATCCTTCTCCCTTCATTCATCTAAGTTTCACATTCTCCTACTCTCCACTTCTGTTATTATAATCAGTGCTCAGAGGACCTCTTAAAGTCAGAGATGTGAGGGAGGTGGGATGTGGGAAAAAGGGTTCTGCCTCCCAGGCTTGCTGCTTCAGTGTGAACCACACACAAAACTTTTCCAAGGGTGAGAAGTGCAGACACAAGCTAAAACAAGTCTTCATTCTTCACTAACTTGGGAAGGGCAACTACCCAGAACCCACTCACATATCTCAAGAAAAAGGGGGAAAGAGGAAAATCTAATAACTGAGTCTGTGTCCTAGAACCTTCTTTATTTTCAGGAATCTGAGAGATCTTGTCTCCACGACTTTCATTTCAGACTATCATTTCTGTTTGCAGGTGAGCAAAGATTATACACAATATTGATGTAGCTCCCTACCATAAATGAAATGACTTTCAATAGTTACTTATTTTTCCCTCCTCAAAAACCATTTCAGCACTTTATTATAGTCAAAATACAATTTCAGTAGAGATTTCCTTGTAATATTTAGTCTTGCCACATCCGGCTCAAACTGTTTTATTCTCCACAGCACTAGGTGGACTTCTGGACACATGGTACTTACTCAACCTATACCTGTTGACCTAAGTAGATATCTCTAGAAACCTAGAGGCTTCCACTTTTAAAGAAAATTTCTTCTTAATCCCTGTTCTTCATCTGGATGAAGGCTATTTATTCTGATATCTGGCTAAATGTCTTTAGGGAGAACTTCCCTAACTGCCTTCTCACCTAATATAATGCACATTTTACTAAAAACTAATGAAACTCTTTTTCCTTAGACTTATCACAATTTGTAAGCTTTGCTGAACTGGTGGTACAGTATCAGTATTCAGAGACTGTGTGGGTATAAGCAGCCACAACACTATCCTGAAAAGTTCCAAGATGATACACATATCCTCATACACACTGCTGCCATGCCCATGTGACATGCCCATGGGATGGAAGGAGTTAGAGAAGACTCGGTTCTGAAAATGGCCTCTAAGTTGCCTAAACCTGCTCTTTACGTAGGCATTGCATTTCTCAGTATTTATTTCAAGTCTATAATCCAGAAGTTTACTGTTTGATTTTTTCTCACCTTTTTCTATATTTCTCAGGAATTTTTAGTATTCTCCCAGTTCTACAATTACATTCAACCCTCAGATACCACTCTACAACTTGTACAAGAATTTCCTTCATCTCAAAAAAACAAAACTCTAAATTCAATTATTAATACATGGTCTCATATATATTATGTATATAATAAGATACTATATATGTATTTATATATATGTAATTTACAATTAGGTTTATAACTTCATTGGATATGCTCTCTAAGAAGCTGTCACTTATTTGAATGTATATTCATTTTTAAACATCAAAATTTTAAGAAAAGACCTTACCTGTTCACCTGCATCTTGAAACTCTTTGCATGCATCAGGAAACACATCATAAATAATGAGTGGATAGCCATGTTTCATGAGATTTTTTGCCATTGGATTCCCCATGTTGCCTAATCCAACAAATCCAACTGGAGTCTTTGAGGCCATTGACCTAGAACACACTGATTTCAATGCATTACTTTCAACAGGAGCAGGTAGCATTTTTTACTGTGAACACTCATTTGACATTAGTAAGTCAACTGTTATTTTTTTCTACCCATCTCCCCACCCCCTCCCCTTTTGCAACTATCAACTTGTTCTCTGTATCTGTGGGTTGGTTTAGTGAACTGATCTTTAGATGTTTTCTATTTTTAAAATATTTAAAGGCTAGTTTTAAACGAATGACCTAATCATATTTAAGGATGTCAGCAATGTGCAGCAGACTAACTTTCAATTATTTAGTTCTCCAGGAAAAAAATCATAAATATTTAAGCAATCTCTTCTGTTTTCTACCTCTAGAATATCCCTTTACCATAAACAATAAACTTTAAAATGTTATCATTTATAAAATATCTATTATGTACTTTACCTATTATGTGACATATTCTATATTCCTCTTATCTGTATTATCTTCTTTAATAATATGTATTTAAAAAGCTGAAAGTATTCAATAAAACCACTATCTTGGACAAGGTCCATGAACAGAAAAGTTTTTTACCTTCCACCTCCACATTTATAGAAACCATCACCTCCAATGGTATAAAAACAAAAACAAAAACAATCTTAATACAATGTTAACCCAGGAGAATGTGTTTCAACCAAAAGTCACCAGTTTATAAATGCGGTTTTAGGAGGAGGGAGACACTTCCACAGGCTTTACATGACAAGAGTAACAATCTCAGGACCTTGGGCTAACAACCTCATGCACTTTCAGAAAAGAGGCACTTCCATTTACAAGGGGAAAAAAATCGTTCCTAAAAAAAGCTGTATACTGGTTTTATTTGATTTTCTTCTTTTTTGCAAAAGGCTTTTTGAAATCACACTGTAGGTTTTGCATTACCATGAAAATAACATTAGATAATATTTCTGTTTCTAGATGTAGAACTCCATTCAACAAATATGTATTGCATGAAGTCCTATGACAGAGCTCAGAGACATAAGCGAGTTATGAGCCTCGCCCTCAAAAAGCTCAGTCTAGTGAGAAGAGCAGTAGCTCCACTTGCCTCTTCCCCTATCACTTCCCACCGTATATATTTTCTTTTTCTTTCAAGAACTCCAGTTTTAAAACCATGCAGTGCACCAACTAACCATTGTCACTCTTTTTAAGTTTCAGGTCTTCTCAACTCATGGGTCCCTATTCTTCCTTGAACTTAGTCTAAATGCAATGAGATTTCCTAAAAGCAAATTATTTGAAACCCTAATGCTTAATAGGGCTCTTCTTGTGCACACGTGCGCGCGCACACACACACACACACACACTCTCAAAAATCAAAAAAATTTTTAAAAAGCATATTTCTTTTTAACTTGATCACCTCTAACATTTCCATTAAATATGGGTGTTATTCTCGTGCCACATCACCTTACTGGCGCTTAGTTTAACAGACTGGGCCATGCCATCCTGAACGTGCCCAATCTCATCCGATCTCGGAAGCTAAGCAGGGTCAGGCCTGGTTAGTACTTGAATGGGAGACCACCTAGGAAGACCAGGTGCTTGTAGGCGTTTTACATACTGGGTATAAAACAGGAGTCCTGTGTCTGACTTTCTAGTCCACAAGAAGTTCAATGATGGTCAATGATGATGATTCTTGGTCAGTAGAACAAGAATCAGAGGAGTGTTGTACCAACCAGAAGACTATAGTAGCTTCGGAAATGTTGACAGTCTAGCAATTTCTAGTGATGAGATCTCAGAAGAGCTGAAGTAGAGCGCTGACATCATTTGCTAAAGTTGAGGTCAAAAATAATAAGGCTCAGATTCTGGATGGGCCAATATGAAAATCAATGAAGATAAAATCTTTAATGAAAAGCTCAGTTCTCTTCATTTCATCTTTGCTTGTGGCAAAGTTAGAAAAAGGGTAGTATAAATAAATAAATCCGATGTCAGAAAAGAGGTTATTTACTGACGGTGATAATATTTAAGAATTTCTCTGAATTTAAAAGACCTAGATTCCTAACCAGGCGAGGTCAATTCTTAGATGTACACCCTTGAACTAACAAGTTACTTAACTTCTCTAGACATTTTTATCAGCAAGAGTAACTAGTTTAGAAGACTACTTGAGATAATACAAGTATTAAACAGTGCATGACACGTGATAGTCAATAAGTATTTCCTATTTTTACTATCAAAAAGTAGCACTGGGGCACAAGTCCTATGCCAAATGCCACTTTTTTGCTTAGCAGGTTAGAAGAGCCAGGGAGTTAGAAGAGAGAAAGGCTTCTTTAGGTGAATGCCCTGTATCCGAGGAAATACAGCTTTTAGTTAAGGTGATGAATCAGAAAGCATGCTTGCATAATATAGAAGAATATGCTCCTATAAGGGTGAAAATTCAAATGAGTATAATAAAATCATTACCCTAAACACTTTTCAAACTTCAATAATGCATCTTCCTTTAAGTCACATACATCAACATGTATAAATAGTAGAGTTTGACCAGAACTAAAATCAAGATGGCAGAAAGTCAACACAATACAAAGGTGACATTGATTGATAAAGAAACTAGTTAGAAAATTTGACAAAGTTAGTCTCTAAAATTACAGATTTACAGATTATGTCCTCTTTCTAGAATGGGACATGGGTAAAGTTATCCATATTGTAGTATCATTAAGTGCTACCAAAAATAAGGCTCTTCTAAGTTTCAAAATGCAAAAATTGGTAATAGGTTAATCATTTTACATTTCCAAAGATTTTCTTCCTTAATCAAAGCAATGCATTTCATTGTAGAAAACAGGAAAATACAAAAAAGTATAAAATCATAGGGAAAAAAGTTAATCTCACTACACAAAAATAACCAGTCTTTTGAATGCATTCTTTTCATTATATTATGAGATTCTATTGTAAGATACTTTTTATCCTCTCTTATCATGTAACATTCTATTTTCTTAATATTAAGAGTTACTAAACTAAGGGTGGTGACTTACTCTATAAAGGCCTTTATTGTTTGAGTCAAGTTATTTTAGAAATAAATATACTCCCTATGTAATTTCACAAGGTTAAGGTCAATTTTTGGTCTTAGGGTCATGTGCATCTTTTCAGAGCTTCAACCCTAGAAGCCTATGTAAAGGGGGAAAAAAATACCATTACACATTTTATTTATGCTATGTGTTGTTTTGAAAGGAGATTTCTTACACATGAAAAAGGCCAATAAAAAAGTTTTATTCTCATTTCTGTACATAATGTTGGTTAATTTTCCAATTCCACCTTTGATCAAGTGGTCACGTTAAGATATGATACAAAGTATTCTTCCACATACATGTTAGTGAGTCACAATGACTGTAGAGGGCCTAATCTGTAGATTTTATCTGTATAAAGAAGTCTGAAATTACATTTAATTATCTTCTAAGATAAGCTATAAAACACTTTCATTAAATGATGATGAAATAGTAATATATGTATAGTTTAATACTGATCATTTTTCTAATTCTTTTTTGATGCTTTTAAATATTTTAAAATTAAGATGTGCTATTAACTGGCAACTTTCAGTTCTTTTTTTAAATAGTAAATAACTATGTGGATCTTCATGATAGAAACATCTTATACTATGGAGACAAACAGCCCACAGAATTCAGAACACTGATATTACTATTTGAACATGGTTCTTTTGCTCTAGACTCCAAACTTGCACATAGACTTTTTTTTAACTCTAATGCCAAAAAAGTTAACACTTCTGTAGTAAACTAATATAAACAGAAACATTTAAAACAATTCCATAGTAAAAACAATTCAAGTGTTTTAGATAATCATCACAAAAAAGAACTGTTTAAAATTTATCATAAATCTACATTCATACAATATCTTTGGGTCAAAGAACCTAGAGAAGATTACATGCCAAAGCAATCTAACCAGCATTGTGGAACAGCATTCCAGCTTACATAGGCAACTATTACAGCCTCGGGCTTCATACTCTTCTATCATGAATTGTAAGAACTTTCAAAACTCTAAAGGGTGAATCAAAAGTTCATTATAATATCATTCGATCACCTTGTAAAATCTCTAAACAGCACATATGTCTTCCTTGGTTAATCAAAACGGAAAGAATTGCACATTCATGTGAAAACTGGTGCGACACTTACTACTGTGGAAAAGTGACTGATCAATTTTAAAGTATCTCCGAGGCATTTTCCTCGCTCAAGAAATGTAGCTCAAACAATGGTTAGTTACACTTTTTTCTGTGAGTTTGTATCCTGTTACTGTGATTAACAGACATCTGTTCTCTTGCATCACAGGGGGACATAAGTTTCAGCTGTATATTTTAATAGTAGGGCGCATATATATTGACATTGTGTGTTCGCCTTCCATAGTTAGATTTCTTTCTTGTCACCACATATTTGACCCCTTTTATCCCATCTACCTACCCCCTCATCTGTTCTCCTGCATCACAGGGAGCCTGGCCTTCCCAAGCCAGAGAGGAAATTCAATCTTCTGCTTAGCTTTTACTGAGAGGGAGGAAGGGGGCTGTTAAGAACTCAATTCTCCACCCGCTGTTTTTTTAAGCAAAGTTTTTCATTCCAAGGCTTTTTTTTTTTTTAATCCTGAGAATGCTTTTGCTAAACAGTGCACTGTTGCAACTCTCAAACTTTTAGAGGAAGACAATGGGAGTGTACCCACAAATCAACTAATTTTCCAGTTAAAGAGGAATCCTGGTAGAAGATGCAGGAATTAGGAAGAATCAGGGACTAACTTTCTAGATCCTTCTGGGATACCCCAATTCACTTGCCCAAGGGGCCTCGAGTTGTTCATTTGAAAAATGAAAAAGATTAGATCCCTGTGGATCCAAAAACTCTCCCTTCCTAAATGATAACCGATAATGGTAATGGGGTGAGGGAGGGAGGGTAGCTTCAGGTCACAATTTTGAGGACGTTTTAAGTGGTGTGGTTAATTAGTGAGACAAGTGACATCTTCAAGTAGCACAGGTACAATGTAAAGGGGAGAGGAAGCCCGCCTTGAGGGTCAAGGATGACTTCAAACTCTGCTGGAATGACTTATCACTTGGTTTGTATTGACATCACTTGTGTAAAACCATCTTGTACGATTATGGTGGTTAAAAAAAAAAATTCGGCCCTGTAGTGAGGGCGCGCCCACCCACGGTGCACCCTAAGGACGCTGAAAGGCCAACGCTTCGAGGCCAGGGGTCGCTGGGATGGGTGCGAGATCACTCAGGGTGTACCCTGAGGCTGGGCCCTCCACTTGTCCTCGCACCCCTAACTAACTCCAAAGAAGCACGCCCCGAACCCCAATATTCCTCCCTTTACCCCAAGGTCTTCCCAGCCCTACCTAAGTTCCGAAAAGGGCGCTGACCGCCATTCATCTGGATCCGGGGCGAAGGTATTGGGGGGACGCACTAGTGTCGTGAGCGGCAGCCGCAGGAGACGCCAGGCCTTGGGACCAGCCAAAATGTTGGGTTCTAAGCCCCGACCTAACCGCAGCGCCTCCCATAAAAAAGACCTGTTCAGCCGTCACGGCGCGAGAAGCGGGCGGCCGGAGGAAGGACGGGGGAAGAAGGCGCGAGGTCCTTACCCGCTGCAAGGCTGGCCGCTGCCGGCCGCTGCCCGCGGCGCCAGTACCAGAGGCCGCAGGCGGCTCCACGGAGCCGTAAGGAGGCTGCCATGCTGCCCCCGCCCCGCCTCCCCGCAGTGACCTCCGCCGCTGCCGGCTCGCCCACTGACCGCGCGTGTGCGCAGCGAGGCAGGAAGGCACCGGTACGGCACCGCACGGCAATGCGCCGCGCGCGCACGCTCGGCCTTTCGGCGAGGATCCGCCTGGCGGCACAGGGGCCGTCAATCGCCTTATGGACAGGAAGCCGACCAATCAGGACTCCCAGGTCCTCTGCCCTTCACGAACCACCAATAGGAGGCGTCTCGAACCCGCTTATCAGGCGCCCTGGACCCGCCCCCAAGCTCCGCCCCCGTTTGCAGACTGCCAGAGAGATCCTCCTTGTTTACCAAAACGCAGGGGGCGTGTGGGAGGCAGTGGCTGTCACTCATTGCAGCCTTCTCCGAGCACCTGACCACCCTCCCCCTGAGGACCGCCCCCTCGGAGGGTTTAACTGCGTGTGTTCCACGCCTCCCCCACCGCAAGCAAGTACTAAACTTTGACTTACAGCTACTGCTGCAATTTTTAGGCGGGAGAAGAAATTCCCAAATTTTCTAAGTATGAGACCTGTTTTTAACTTCAGTAGTACGTGGGTCTCCTAATGTTAGCATTTGTATTGTTAGTGTCTGTTCATTGAGAAACAATCAAAATTCTACCGTAAATGCAATAACTTTTAAATTCAATCTATTTTATGTAACGCAATAGTTTCTTCAGAAATTTGAAAAATAGGAAAACAAATTGGTAACGTTGTTCTTGTTGAAGGGTAGAATTACTAGGAACTTACACTCTCTCTTCCCGTATATATCCAGTACATATTTCTCTAATGTTCGAAAATTCTGCATCCGTTAGTTCGAAAACTAAACGCAAATGAAAGTCTAGGAAGTATATATGTGTGTATGTCAGAGAGATTTATTCATTCTTCTGTCTGTGTTCAATTTACATATTCGAATCCCAACTCTTGTTGATAATTGCAGGACTTCCCATTCCCACTGACCCCATCAAAGGGTGGGAGCTATGGAGACACCAAAGCAAGACTTGGAAGCCTTTTCAGAAGGGTAGTAAAACAGAAAAGAGAGTGAAGAGTGGCTAGGACAATAGGAACCCTAGGGAACCCACCCCACCCCAGTCAAAATTCATTTTATTTATTCATTTGCTTAGGTTGTGCTCACCTAACCTTTTAATCTAAGTAGTAGAATCAACAAATTTGATTTTGACCCTTTTTTCTCTAACTAGTCACTTAGGAAGTTGGAAGCGCCTACAGAAAAAAAAAAAAAAAATCGAATCATTTCCAAGCAGGCTATCTCTGTGCTGGGCGTGCTGGCAGTGTTTCCAGGAGCTGGTACAGAGTGCAAAGCTCCTATTTGTAACTGGTACAAAAGCAATTCCCTTGATTGGCTGTCTCTCCGCCTGAATGCTCTACTCCACACCAACCAAAAAGAAAGATGAAAGGGAAGAAAAAATATCATTTTCACTATTGGGACAGTCTCCTAGATTTGGTTCCCCACCCAGATCCATTTATTAGTTTCTGGAGCCTTTTCTACCTGACCCTCTCTTCCTGGTTTATTTAGGTTTTAACTGAAATAGACCTGCAAGCAATAAATGTTGCTCTCCCGAAAGGTTTCTGTAATTAACTGCTGAAATGCCACCTGCCTTTCAACTATGTCAACCTACACAGCAGAGCTATTACAACACAAGACAACATATCAATTGATCTCCCAGCTCCTAAAGTTTATATACCCGTCCTCCTGAGATTTTATATCCAATCAGATTGTTTTTGTCATTTTTATTGTGAGCTACTGTTTTTGTTTCTCTAGGTTGTTTATAGGGCTCTTTTCTTGAAAATTAGTATTACTTTAGAAAATGCTGCCTCTTATGAAGTGTTCTCTTAGGACTCCAAGGGGAAGGAAAAGGAAGAACTCAAAAAGAAGGAAGAGTAGGCAGAACTAAAGCTGGGCATGAGATCTTTTTAATTTTCTCTCTCTCTCTCTCTCTCTCTCTCTCTGTCTCTCCCCCTCCCTCCCCCCACTTTACTGATGTGATTGCTTTGAAAAGGGAGTAAACAGCATTGAAAGTTTGATTCTATTTGCTCAACCAGGACCAGGGGAAAAGTCACAATTTCTCCATATCCCTACATCACATATCTTCTTAATATCTTCTCAGAAGCCCTATATTGACTTGTAAATTAAGGGTCTGAGATTTTCATAGTTTATCATAAGCATTATGATTTTTAAGTAATTATTACTATTCGAAGGTGCTTGCAGATATTGTATGTGCAAAGGCAGTTACTGCCAATGGTTGGCTTTATTTGATTGTCTTCCTAATATCTTTGTTTGAAAGGCACTGCAACTTCTCTCTAAGTCTGTGCCACTAGTTTTGATTGAAATTGTGTCTCAGTACATTATATATTTTAATTTCTAGTTATCAATTAGAGTTGACGTTCAATCTTATTTTCTATTAGTTTCAGGTATACAGCATAGTAGTTAGTCATAAAGTGTTCCCCGCAATTAGTCTAGTTCCCACCTGGCACTATGCATAGTTATTACAGTAGTATTGACTATATTAATGCATTATAGGCTCTTCACTTCTGCTTCTGGCAAAATAGAATAGATATATTTTTCTTTATCCCTCCCAATAAGTACAACTAAAAACTCTGGACATTGCATATAAAGCAGGAGGAGAAAAGAAGGCATACCAGCTAGATACCTCAGGACCAAAAGAAGAACACAGTGGTAAGTTCTGGGGTTTTCATTTAGCCTTGTATTCCCATACTGGGTACTAGAGAAGCTGAAAACTGGAAACCCAAAAATGCCTAGAGGCACAGACAAACATGCCCCAGGAAAAGGCTATTCTCTCCAGCCAAAGACGAAAAAGGGGCAGCCTACCAAGACAGATGACTTTTAGAAAATAATCACTCTAGACAGATACAACACAATCAAAACCTATGGCCCCACACCCACCATGCCAGCAAAGGCTGAGTGAGAAGCCTAGATCTGCACATCAACCAGGCTATAATGAGATACCCCAACATCCTAACACCCCAGACTCCTACTCCTTAACCCCGCTGGTGTTAGAGAGCCAGGACTTATATCCTCGCTGCTCGTGGTCGTGAGTACCCCTCTACACACGTGCTGACCCCTCATTCTTAAGGTGTCATTGGAGATCACACAGGGAGCCTGGACATCCACCCCTGCCTGACAGTAATGAGACACGCCTCCCTCTCCCTGCTGGGCTGGAATCAGAGGAGGGGCCTAGTGGAGAGTCCTCAGGACTTTCACCACTGTCCAGTGTAAGGAGGCCACCCCTCCCCACAATGGTGCCGGGCCACATGAAGAACAGTAATAAGGCATTCCTGCCCCAGAACAGGAAACCCAGCCTTCCACCCCTACCTGGCATTAACAGAAATGGTGCTCCCTCCGTTCCCTCCCTTGCCAGAGCAGTGTCAGGAAAAGCCAGCTAAAATAGACAGTTTAAATAAGATCCAGAGAGGCATAGTACCCGAAATATCCATGTTTTAATAGAAAATCATTCATCACACTAAGAACCAGGAATATCTCTAAATGGACCAAAAAAAAAAAAAATGTCAGTACCAAGGTGACAGAGAAGTTAAAATTATCCAAGATTTTAAAGCAGCCATCA
The DNA here is from genome assembly GCF_000151845.1 of Pteropus vampyrus. Lineage (NCBI taxonomy): Eukaryota > Metazoa > Chordata > Mammalia > Chiroptera > Pteropodidae > Pteropus > Pteropus vampyrus. Next base: position 4,534,048 of record NW_011888850.1, read on the forward strand.
GAAATAAGTTTTAATGAGCAATCAGAACACACTTAAGTGAAAAAAAAGTCTCAGCAAAGAAACAAAAGATATAAAGAAGAAATAACTAGAAATGTTAGAACTGAACAGTCTTTTGAGAAGTCGACATCATCTGCTAGTTTTCCACATACTGTTAGCCTCAGCTTTCGTGCTTTGCGTCTCAACACATTCTGTAATGTCAGGTGTATCTAGGGGTTCCAACTCTTAACTTTTAAAGAAAGAAAACCAAATCAAAAATTATTCACATTCAAGTCTTCCTCCAGTGGGTTCTGCATATCACCTCTTGTGTCGAGGGTCCCCAAGACCACCCTTAGGTTTAGATTCACTAGAATGACTCAGGACTGAGCATATAGTTACACTCTTGGCTGCAGCAAAAAGACACAAAGTCTTGAATGTAGTGGGAGCCTCCTCAGACAGAACTATTCATAGATTTTGGATTTTGCAGCCTCTGACCGCACATTCACTAGCCTGTCTCTGGCTATCCTCTAGAGCAGCACCATGCAAAAGAAATATGTTGCAATTGAAAATTTTCTAGTAGCCACATTTTAGAAGAGTAAAAAAAAAAAAAAAAACAAAAAAAACAAGTGAAATTGATTTTAATAATATACGTTATTTAACCCGACATTTAAAATGTTATCATTTCCTTAAATAATCAGTATTAAAAGTTATTGATGAGATCTTTTACATTCTTTTTTTTATGCTAAATCTCCAAAATTTGTGGTCTATTTTATTTTATCTCCGGGTCTGTTTTGTATTTACAGCACATCTCAATTCAGACCAGCCACATTTCAAGTGCTCAGTAGCCGAATAAAGCCAGTGGCTACCAAATTGGGCAGTGCAGCTCTAGAGAAAGGCCAAAAAGTAACTCCGCTTCCAGCTGGAAACTGTAATGTACCCTACCTCTGGGTATTCATTTGCAATAGAGATCTCCGCCTCCAATGCCATTGTCCCAAGGAAACACCAGGGCAGGTGCCCTGATACACGCTCAGAAGTTTCACACAGACTAATGCAAAACGAACTTAATTACTAGGGTAGAAAAGCATCTCTTGGCCATGAAGTCCACCTTCAACTCCTAAAGATCCACCTCAAAAAACAAACAAACAAACAAAAAACCTAGCACTCTTAGTAAGTTCACAATGAAGCCCTAAGCAGCTATGGGCCCCTAGAAATTAAGACCAGATGCTTAATTCTTCCAATGGGTAATTTTTACCCATTTACCAATAAATTGAGACCAAGAAGTCAGAAAGCTACTCCATCCCAGATCACCATTCAAAAAGCCCTGTAGTCCTGCAATCTCACGAGGATTAGCAAACCTCATCCAGTGACGCCAAAAGAAAATCCCTACATCTGTCCATGCTTGGCTGAACTCTGGGATCCCCTGACAGTCAGTACATAAGTGTGAACTGGGACTAAAGGAGGCCTCCAGTGCACCGACAACCAGTTACATGTCCCGGCAGACGAGGCCTGGATCCAGGCCTTTCTGCTGTGCCAGGATGCAAACTGAAAAGGCCACTGGGGCCTTTACAAGAGAGCCGATTTGATTCATTAGGGACTCTAATAGTCCCATGTGCAATATAACTTCTTTCATTAGTCAGACAAATGCAAAGGATACCCTTGGCCAAAGGATAAATCTGTGATTCCCAATGAGCTATTACTCCTTTTCCTGTGCTCTAAGCCTGCTAGAGGACACTGTCATGCAGCTTAATCATACACCTTCCTTTTTTTCTGGGTCCGCCTTAGGATTGATGGGGCTGTTGATGAAGATAGTTTATGTATCACCTGTACCTGCTCACACTTGGCACTGGACATTCTACCATGCAACTGCAAGACGCATCTGCTACCAAATACCTGCAAAAAAACGGGAACAGTACAAACCACCAAATAGGTTCCTCTCCTCTTGAGGGGCCTCATACTTGTAACCCCTCCATAGGCATTTCAAATCCAGGTCTACTTCCCATCACCACTAAACTCATGGCTAAGGATCCATGAATGGAGTACTAGAATATTTCAGATTTAGGCCATCTTCTTAAAAGAGCAGTAAACCTTAATAAAGCAATCTTCACACTATGGAATTTTTATGTAACCCCATTCAACCAGCATTTAAAATACCCACTACAATTATAGGTTTTACTCCAAATAATTCTCCATTACTCACTTCAATCACCATTCCAGCAACCTACCTAGAAGAGTTCCATGCAGTCCAAGAGACCCTTCAGGCCTTTTGAGACCTAAAAGATTAGGCTCTGAAGTCTAAAATGTGGCCAAGTAATAATTATTTTGCAGATGGCGCCTGTGGAATTTTCAACTTTACTTCGATTATGCAGTCCTTAGGGAATATCATCTTTTGCTGGGTGTGCTATGAAAAACAAATAAGCCAGGATGTTCACAGTTACTGTTCCTTCTCTTGAGTACCAATATTTACTCTAAGTTGGGGTAAGAGAAACAGAATGTCCATGGCAATTTTAATTTGATCCTGTTTTTAGCAAGGAAAGATTCTGTTGCTTATTTGTCAGGCTTTTTTTTTTTTTTTGCTGCTTTCTGTAACCTTTATATTGTTTCTTTGTAGTCAATCATTAATGAGGGAAAATTAAACCTAATGAACTCCACTTTAGAGTTTATAATTATTGTACCTTCATCATAACAATCATTATTCTATATTCCCTCCAAGCTTGACATTCTTGAAGGATATAGTTCTATTCCCCCAAATAGTGTATCCTAAGTAATAGGATCATCTAACAAATGATCTATTCTATACCAGATGGGAGAGCTTCCTGTTAAGTATATCTTTCCAAAGGCCATATCATGATCATTGTTACCAGGCTTTACTCTGTCTATTGCCACAAAAGAGAAATTAGGTTTCTTTGACTTAATTTTATGAACTAAGATAATTTTGTGAAGGTATCAGTGAAATGACCTTTATAATAGCATCGAAGAAGATTGGGGTGGGACTAATGGTCACTTTTGGTTGCCTGCAAGGCACCCACTTCCACTTCCCTCCCTCCCCTGCCTAACAGTATCCTAATCCAGAAATACTCTTACCATGTACATCAAGGGAAACTGTCACACCCAGCTCCAGAGAAAGGCCATTTTGAATTAAGGTAATGCCATCCTCCTTGCTACAGTGACTGGTGCTGCAACACTAAGCTGATCTGCACATGGCATTCCTCTGGCCCCAGGGACTGGTTCAGGAACAACACATAAACCAGTTTGGTAGGGCTAAGAAATGAGAAGAGACATGCAGAACATTCTGAGAGTTTTCCTTGTTCTTATAAGAGAATCACAGGAAAAAACACCCTGTCTTTCTCTGGACATGGAGGAAAGCAGATGTGAAGGCAGCATTTTGCCATGAGAACAGCCAGTATGAGGATGAATCCAACAAATAGGAATAACGGTCCTGGCAGGCTGGACTAGGCTGAACGTGAAGCCTGCCCTTCTCTGGAATTCCATTATGTGGACCAATGAATGCCCCGTTACATGAGCCAATAAAAACTAAGTGGAGTCTGGTTTTCTGTTACTTTTGGGCAAAAATATCCTAACTGAAAAGGTGAGTTAGTTTTAATTTTATTTCACTTAAAAAAAATTTTTAAGCTTAAAAATTTATATGCATATGGTAAAATTCAAGCAGTATAAAAGGATAATCAAAGTAAATGTTCATCTCATTTCAGACATTATTCACCTCTCCAGTCAACCACAGAATAAGCTTCACATAAGTATGTGTGTGTGTGTCCTTCTTTCTACTCAAATAGAAGCACAATATACACATTGTTCCATATCTTGCTTTTTGTACTTTATACATCTTGAAGATCATTTCAAATTGTACATACAGATTTATCTTATTGTTTTAAAAATGCTTCATGGTATTCCATTGTATGAATACACCACAATTCATTTAACCAATTTTAGTTTTTACTACTCTAATAATGATGAATGGTCATCCTTAAATTTACATATTTGAGCAAGGATGTGACTATAAATCTGAGGATAAATTCCTAGAACTAGAATAGTAGGGTCAAAAAGTATATGCATTTTATATTTTAATAGTTATTGCAAAAATGGATAGAACCTCTTTATAAAGGATTTTGGCAATAGCTATTAAAATATAAAATGCATACACTTTTTGACAGCCAAATAGATTGTTATCCTTATACTCTGCCAATTGCTCAAAATTATACTATCTTTTAGGTTGATTAATATTTGGACCACAACTTTGTTTCAGTTTTTTTTTCCCCTGGAATTTATAATTGCCTGTTTTTCCCCTAGGAAAAGTAATGTGCCTTCTTCACCATATCAAAATATCTTCCAACATCTTATCTATTCTATCTAGAGCATGGAATTTATTCCTTTCTTATTACAGACGTTCTTTTTGGTCCCCAGTAAATTCTTGTTCTAATTTGGAAAGACTTATTTCTAGGCCTGCAGCACTCACAGCCATTTAGGATTTCTGTTCATTGAACGCTGGATGAGTTCCACATTTTCGGTATTTCCGGTCACTTTCTCAAGTACTTTGAGTAACTTCTTAAGAAAAGGAGTTTCTGAGACCTTGAATATCTTTATCTTGTTCTATTGCTTACTTGACAGTTTGACTCCAAGTTTCCAACCCCAGAACGTCTCTGAGGGTTTTACTGGACAGATTCACTCCTGTTTTCACTGCAGCTCCTCCTGATTATATCTGGGTTCAGGGTTCCTTCCCTCTGTTTAATCCATTACATGATCCCATCTTTTTTCTCACTTCCATAAATACAAAAAAAAAAAAAAAAACTTCATCTGTTGGTGATTCTCATCCTATTCATTGTGATTTTATTTCTTTTTTTTTTAATTTTTATTTCTTTCCTTTCATTTTAATTGCATCCAGATCAGACACATGTGTACAGTTTGCCATTCAAGTGGGAAGGCTTTCCCTAGTCCTTATTTTTCAGTCTCAAAATAATTGTGTTGGTTGGCGTCATGCATAAGAATTTACCAGCCTACTTTTTCTGTGAAAAAGTAGATGATGATGAGATCTAACCTCTTATATAATTATGTAAAACTGAGCTACATGGGTGGAAATAAAATGTCACCTTCCAAAAATGTTAGACGCTTAGAACTTCAGGATGGTTTTACAGCATCACCATAGATATTATAGGGATTCAGTAGTCTACGTACCACCAAAGAATTTAAGGAAACAATGGAATGGGTATTCTATTAAGCATTGGTAACAGCTTGAACTTTTGTAGCACTGACGGAGTGTGGAGGCATACTAGTCTGGAACTAAGTGAGTGTGAATGAAATGAAATGATGCATTATTCATATTTTGTTATTATTAGCAATTCATTATAAGCATATAATCTATAAGCAGTGGTGTGCTAGTAAACTTTTTAAGGCTGGCTCTATAGGGAGAAAAAGTGTGTATATATATGTTTAGTAAAAATTTTTATAATATAAAGGATGTGTGGCATACAATTTACAAATAATAAAATATACAATACTTTTATTGTAACTTCCATATAGCCAATGGAATCTTACAGAATGCTTTGTTGATTTTTGCCAAACTTTTGTATCTGTAGCCAACATATGGTTGCAATTGAACTATGATTTGACAAATGGAGTTGCATCCCAATCTGCTAACTCTTTTCCTAATAAATCTATTGTCATTAAATCTGACATATGTAGTCAATTTTTCATGGCAGCCTTGCTTAACAACCAGCTTGCAAAATTCCTGAAATGTAGCAATCAGCTCTAGAAAACTGGCACAAGCCAACTCCAGTACACTACTACGTATAAACTCCACTTCTCCAACCTAAGGCTCAAAATGAGAATCCATCTTTTTTTATTATCCAAATAATACTCTTCTGATATCATGAAAATGTCTTTCTTCTCCATAATCCCCTTTCTCTAACCATTGTTTTATCTCCCATCATAAGAAATCCATATACCCTATGAACTGGGCAGTTAGCCTTACTTAATCACCTCTAGAAAAGATGCTAGAAATTCAGCGAGTCAACCAAAGTGGTATATTGGGCTAGGGCTAGGCTGTTGCTGGCGTCACAGCCACATGGTGGCGCAATTGAAACACAAGTACTGCAGTTGCCTCAGTACCCCCTCCACACACTCCCCATAGCTGCCCCCCACCCCTGCTTGCCCCCAGTCATGCAGAGCTTTGCAGTGATTCAGACTATATCTCCTCTAAAAACTTAGTATCTCTCTCCCTTTTCACATACAGTTCCTTTCAGTGCAGGAAATAGCATCAATGTAAACAAACCCATGAACATTCTCCTTGCAGAAAAGTTACCTAACAAGACCTTTCTGTTAGCTAAAAGTTACCTAAAAGTTACCTAACAGATCTCTCCTGGCAACTTACACTTGACCTCCAGTCTGTAAGTCACCAGGGGCCTCCTTGTTGCAATTTACCTGCGATGCAGGTAAATCTTTGAACACCAGTCCAGGATCTGGAGAAGCTCAAGCCCTTTTTATAATTTAATGTGTCTTTACTTATTTGTGTCTTTCTATCTTTTGCCATCGACTGTGTCCACATGGCCTGCTAGATTATATTCCACACTAGACCCCAAAGGAAAAACTCCATTCTTTATCATCTTCCATAAGAAATCCAACAAAATTCAGTATTTTTGTGTTTAAGCAATTTCATGGACATGATCTCAATTTCATATAAATATCCCAGTGAAGGACTCCAATTGGCCTAGATTGGGTCATGTGCCTAACCCTGGGCCCGTATATGGTATAGTATGACTGACAAGACCTATATCACATGCCAATTTCTATGTTGGGGGTGTATAAGTGGCAGCTCAGAATTGCAAAGAAGGAAGGAAGTAAAATACTCCAAAGAAGTGGGGAAATGTTAAGTGAAAATGAAAGACAGAAATGCAATAAACATCCACCACTGGTAGAGATTTGACCCTTCCTCACAGTCAGTTCTCTCTTTTTGGATGTTTTCACAATTCCTGGAGAACAACAGGGAAAAGTATGCTGCGTGGGAAAGAATTGTAAAATGAAAACATGTTTAACATAAAGTGATGTCGCAGGGTGTCCTTTGAAGCATTCCTTTGAAATCTTAGCTTATCTATTATGAAGTTTAGATTTTTGTACACTTAGTGTTCTCAAAGTAAGGCACAACTTTTGCATGCTTTCAAACGTCTTAACATGTGGTAGTAAGTTTTCATTTAATGTCATAACATAATTTAGGGCCTTCCGTGGAAATATTAAATCAGAAGATCCCTTATGCTACTTAGGTAGAGGCAAAAAAAATGCAAAATAATCTCACCTATTTACTCACCCCACTATTCTAGCTTTATAATTTTGTGTCTTATAGGCTTTTTCATCTTTAAAAATTCTGGATCTAAATATGAGAACTAGATCTTAAAATATGAGCTATTGCAACAATGGGAAGCATTAACCAAGTTCCCTTTGTCCCATTGAGTTTCTGGAATGCCTGTTGCTGTTTGAGTGTCTCACCACTGGAAGGCCATCTTGCATCCTGTATCTTTGAAGCACATGTTTAGAACAGCAGACAGCAAACTGGGTACTCATACTCCGAGGGCATGTGAAGACTCTACAAAAACATGGCGACTGGATAGCTTTAATACAATCTGTTACCAGAGTCTGGACTTCCAGGTATCCCTTTCCTGAAAAACCTCCTCCCAAGTCCTGTCAATACTGCCCCGCCTCCACCCCCTGGCTTTTTGACAGTCACCCTTCCACCACCTCACAAAAGAGAGACATACCTCTCTCTCAGCCTGAATCTTATCTTAGTGCATTATTTCAGGCTATAAACATCTTGGAGGCAATTCATAAAGGGATGATTAAACATGCACTGCCATTCCCCCCGAAGTAAAGGGAGCCTCCTCCCATTCCTCTCCCAAAAATAAAGCAAAGAAAGCCTCAGTAAAAAGTACTTGTCTTAACTTTGTCTAGGCATCCAACTCTTGGTAAATCTCCATGCCTTCTCTCTGTATCTCTTTATCTCTCTCATGTGGAATTAAAAGTCAGAAGGATATTATCCAAATCATTTAAATTTTAACATGGTAGACATTTGTCCGATTTAGCTGATTGGTTAATCAATGAAGATTGGTTTGACAATACTTACATGGTGAATTTATTCCATAAACTGAATGAGCTAAACGTATAGCTCCAAGAGTTTGATAAAAACAAAGTCAAAGTATATATTTAAATTACAATGCACCAGGAAGTAGTAAAGTTAATGAATTAAAGTTAAAATAAAACATGTTTAGATTTCCATGTAAAATATTCAAGGGATTGGTTTTCAAAATTCTTTCAGGATTACATATGCAAAAAATTTTGAAGATCTCTGGTCTAAAGAAACAGAAAACCACCTCAAGTAATTTAAACTCTTCATTAGGAAAATAGAATTGTATAACTTATAGCTATAATTAACCATGAAAAATGTCCTACTTAAAAGAAGGATATAAAAGAACATAACATCTTAGTAAAAACTCAGACTTAACTTAGCTAACATTTTTCTTATGTTAACTTAATTTTTTCACTCTTGAGTCTAATCAAATGTGGGGTTTCTCCCTGTTAAACATAGAGTTTGGCCAGAGGACATACTAAAGCTTTCTTTCCATCCCACCATCTTTCAGCCTGTTTGTTCATGCTGTAGGTGGGAAGTGGCTGCTGCTTAAACTCTATTTTCCCAGTATTTAGACCTATGAAGCACATATTTTAACCCCTACAAAACCAAAACTTTCTGATTACACTTCTCCTGGTGGTGGTCTCCCTCCTCCCCTAAATATCAGAAAAAGAAGAAGAAGAAGGAGAAGAAGGAGAAGAAGGGGAACAAGGAAGAAAAAGGAGGAAAAAGGAGGAAGAAGGAGGAAAAATGAGAAGGAGGAAGAAGGAGAAGGAGAAAATAGCAGTTTTCCAGTCTCTGGTAGATCCCATGACTGTCTCTACCCTGTGAAAAAGAAAATTCCAAAAGCACCACTGACATTTCCCTTCCCTCTTCCACCTCTGTTGCTTAGATACCTTAGGGTCATTGAACGCAATACGACGCAAAATTAATTACTGAGGTTTACTTCTATTAAATTGCCAGACGGGTTTACTGACCCAAAGCCAACATGGTTTTTCTACTACCAGAATTTTCCTCCCTGTTTCTAATAACTAAAAAATGTTGAAACATATAAAGACATTGTAAACACTTAGCAGCCCAGTTTTCTCCACAAACCTAACTTCTTACCCATTAATTAGCTGCCAACTGAGAGCAAAATTTAGCCAGGGACACAGAGACCCCCTGAGAGCAAGTGGGAGAGAGAGGAGAGGTGACTACAAAGGGCAAAGGGTTGTTTGGAGAGTGAGCGTGCCAGGGACAAACTTATTGCACAAGCTTGCCTCTGGCCAGGCCAGTCCTTGTGGACAAGGCCCTCTTTAATCACCATGTTTAGCCTGACGCAACCTTAGTTTGAGGAGAAATAATAATTTTTTGATATACATTTGGAGCACCGGGTTCATTTTAATTTTGTTTTTCTGTGTTTAATTTTTATTTTCTATCTGCATTGTACACTTAGAGTTGTTTTCTATCTGCAATGTTACTTACAGCTACCAATTGGCCCAACCGTATCTTTGACAAAAATCTAGTTTTCAGAAAGATATTCTAGCTATAGAATTTGTTTGTTTTCACAAGATTTTCAATGTTAGGGTTGTTTCATCTAAATTTTTGCATTTGCATCCTGTAAAGATTTTTCCATCCCCTCATTTGGAAAGTAAAAATTCCATCAATGTTCTTCCTCACCAAAATAATCCCCAAAGGGTAATTATATATTCCCTGTGGTGATAGGAATGTTTTCTAGTCTCATCAGCAGAGACTGCAGAGCAAAATCAGTGCACAATAAATAATTGTTTGTGATGATAAAGCCATAGATAAGCAAAATTAAGATGTAGATTCATTATCAATAGATGATGAAATGGTGAACTTGTTACTAAGAAGAAACAGCTTAGTTATTCATGTAATATATTTTAAAACGATAAGAGAGCCATAGGTTTATAAAGTAACGTCACCAGCTCAGATTAAATGAAGATTTAAGTGCAGTTAAGTGCATGCACATGCACTTGAGAAAAGACAGAATCTTCTTTTAACTGCCACATGCTAATAAGGACACTGAGATCACTGAGGAATTCACTGAGACTTTGTCTACGCAGAACCCTAAATTGGTCAGTTTTGAGACAATGCCTTACAAATCTGTGTTCAGTATCATGGAGGAATAACCTTAATTTTAAAATATCAGCATAATCTATTTCAATATCCTCAATTCCTCAGCAGGTACTGCTATGTGGAAAGCTTCGATTTCTCTAGCCTTCTAAGGTTAAACTAACACATATTAAATGATCTACTGGCTTACTTCTTCGAGGCACCAAATCTAGTTTTTCTCTAAAGAGTTAAGAAGATGATGCATCAAGAAGCAAATCGAATACCAGGAGACAGACTGGAACAAGGAAGTGGAGGTAAGGAGAAAACACGTGGATGGGGCATGTATCTTATTTGGAAACACTAATTTAAAGTGTTTCCTTCGATGAATTTCCTATCAAGAGCGGGTTCACTGAGAAGCAGCGTCCAACTCACACAAACCACCTTCTGAACCCCACAGCATCATTGATGGAATGTTTAATAAATTACATTTAAAAAGACACCTCCAAGCTCCAAAACAAGATGGGTAAAATGGAATATAAAATGGTATGTGTCTCTACCATTTTAGAGGAATAAGAAAAAAGATAAAGTTAAATTTATATCTTTTGACCTGCAGACAAATTCATGATATATTAAATGAAAATAGTAAGCTGTAGAGTAAGGCGTATGATAGGATTCTACTTCCTGGAAAACAAACTCAAAATTCAATCAATTGATCAATCAATCAATCTCTCTTTTTTTTTATGTATGTCTGTCTGTGTGATACACAAATTATATAGGTTTGATTGTACTACATAATTTGCGAAAAGATACATGTCAATCTTTTAACATGTTTACCTTAGACAGATGACAGGGATAGAATAGAGAGATAAAATTGTTTTTTATATATAACTTTGTATTGCTTCAGTTGTTAAAACCAGCCTTTATTAGTTTTATAATTTGAAAAGTCCCAAATTAAGCAAACTGTACAAAATTACATGAGGCTGAGTTTTACACAGTTTCTAGATTTAGTGGTTAATTTCATACTAGTTCAGGATTCATTTGTAAATTTTCTAAATTTGATCTTATTATAAAAGTAATCAGTGTTCATTTTAGGAAGATTGGAAAGTACAGAAAATCACACACCCACACACACACACACGAAGAAAATAAATATTATCAATAATTCTATTCCCTAGAGATATATACTATAAACATTTTGGTGTAATTATTTCTGGCCTTCTTTTTCTGTGTGTTTATCTTTTTAAAAAAACAAATGTTGTATACTATGTATAACTCACTTTTTTAACCTAACAGAAATAAGTTCTGCAAATAATCAAATATCCTTCTTTAGCAGTGATTTAGTGATACCCTGTGTACCCTAAGTGCCACTTAGAATTAGATTCAGCTAAAATAAAATAACAGTGATTTAAACACAGAAATAGGCAGTTCACAGATGGTGTATTGGTTCCACAAAGTCAAGGCTAGCGACATGATTGTGGGGCCCAGTGCAAAATTAAAATGTGGGGCCTCTTGTTTAAAAAGTAGGGGAAAATTTCATTAAAAGAACTAAAATATAAAGATTCTTCTTTTCTTCTAAGGTCTGTCTCGACTTATGGTGCTTTTTATTTTCTATTTAATATCATTCTAAGTAACAAAAAAATAAAAATTTAAATTAATTGCAAGAATTTTATCCTTCATCTTTATACTAATGACAGTTTTAAATGCAAATATAAGAATATTTAACTTGTACATGGAATCTCAGAAATCACATAATTCATATGGCATAGCATGTGCATGCATCTGTACCTTGTTCTTACGAAAACAGGAACAGTGTTGCACAGAATGGAATCAACTGTTTTTATGTCACTTCTTGATACATACACCTTCTACTAATACTGCTACTTTCATCTTACTGATGAGTAAGGAGGTCTGAAAGGAAACAGAACTATGGTTTGTCTATCTTTCCTTTTCTTTCTATGTCTTCATTTTCAGGATATGTCGTTGACTACTACAGAGAAGTACCATGAAATGATACAACACGGTTCTTTGATCGTCATGTTTCTAGGAACGCCATTGCCTTCTTTCTGTGTAGCAAGTTCTGGTTCAAAGGGAAAGTGTGGCCTTGCAGGGGTGCTAGGGACCCAGCTTAATCACTTTTTGATGCAACACATTTTCTTGTCCTTGCTTTGAGCCTTGCTGAACTGTGGCTCATTGTGGGACCACAGGAATTCTGAGAGCTCATGGGGCTATACGCGAATGGGGCAACAAAGAATGGTAAACAAGCATATTGCCTCTACCCTACATCTGACACACATGCTCCAAGGTTCTATCAGAGCTCACAAAACACAACTTCAAAGACAAAATTTAGCATTTAAAAATAGCAACAATCATTAACTAAGCATAGGGCCCTTCTGAGCAACTGCATAGTTTGCCTGCTTGTGAATGAAAAAAGGGCTCTTTAATGAGCCTGACAAATTCAGTAACCAAAAGTAACTTCACGGGGTGATCTGATCATCAGTTCATAACTGGACAGGTCATGGTGGGGAGTCAAAGTGCGGGCCTATAACTTCTTTAGTAAAAGGTTTGTCTTTGCCCTAAGTAAGCCCCGACCTTGTTGTGCATCTCAGTTGACACGCCTTTGACATGCCAGAGAAATCCTCTTTTTTAGACCCCTCAGAAGCTAACCACCCTCAAGGGACACATGATGTTAACTATCCTATATTCCAATTGTACAGATTCCCCCGCCTTGCTTTCATGTAAATCTTCTTTATGTTTCTGACTTAATTCTAACTCTATGAAAAGGAACTGCAAAACTATCATTCTCCAGAGCATGTGAGATCCTGCTTCTCAGTGTGTCCTCAGTTTGGCTCAAATGAACTCTTATAAAAAATTCTCTACAGGTTTGGACGTTCTTACATCAACATGCCCATGCCACCCTGAATGAAATCAGGAAATTACTCAGAAATAAAAGTTAATTGATACGGATAGGAATGTCTCTGCCACACCAACCTAAAAATATAATTTATTTACTCAAATCTTAATTTCTATATTTGTGGGTTTTTTTCTGATTCTTTACCATTATCAGTATAATTTACACTTTCAAATTGTATCTTCTGCTAAATTTTTAGAAACTTATTCCTAAACTACTAGCATATTTCTTTGGAAAAATTTTTCCATTTATTAAATCGAATTAAATAATATATACTTAATTAAAGTTGCAATGATAACAACTATAGAGTTTTTTTCTTTTAATGAAAAAAAGGGGCAATTAAATGTTTACACTGCTATTTAGTCCTGACATAAACACTGTGTTGGTCAAGATGGCTAAAGATAAACAACTTAAATTACATGCCTGAATCAATCTAATGTCAATATTGAGATACACTGGATCATCTTGTGTTAATATGACTATTGCTAATACTGAATACCAGGATGCCTTTATAATCTTATTTGAATGTTATCTAATTTCTAATATTGAGTATCTGGATGCATCATCTGTGTTGTCTTGATATTGAAGCATGACAGAACACAAAACCTAAGTGAAAACTAGCTATTGCTTATTTTTACATTAGCATTTGCATAGCATATAATCAAGCTGTTCTTTAGTTGGTGAAAGTTAGTTCTTTGTTCAATATCAGTAACTTAAGACTAAAATAACTTGAATGTTCTTAGCTCATTTGTTTATCACATCTTTGCCAAGCTTATCAAATTATTCCACATGAAATGTAAAAAAGATTTTACTAGCCTCCAAAACACTTTTATTTGAAGTAAATAACCATGAAAGAATTTACTTATTTTATTTTTTAAACAAGTTTTAAATGACAAGTATTTATAATTTATTAAGCAGGAAGAACAGTTATCTGCATATTCAGATTCTAATGTGAAGTTTTTCTGAATGAATTTGGGTACAATTAGATTTCAGAAACAAAACCATTAAAATCTGAGTATTATGAGCAAACTATTATTTATAGAGTATAGTTCTACATACTCTAACATTTTGTCCTTCACATATAAATATTTGAGTACACGCACCATCTGAGTGTATAAAATTAAACTACCTGAACACCTTTAAAAAATTAGAGTAAAACGTAAAAATGTCTATAAAAAGAAATTCATTAGAGATTTCAAAATATCCGTAAGTGCTAAATAAGGTTTCCAGAAATCGGTGATTATGCTGAAACGTGTCACAAGGGGAACTGTTAACAAGTGTTACTTTGCCAATGGTAGGAAGATTGCCAACCTTTAATTGGCTTTAAAGTTGGTGTTCTATCAATGGTGTATTGTAAAAGGCAATAATGCCCACATTTATGATTTAAGCCTGAAATGAGAACTCTAGATTTGACTAAAAGTGGCACTATGCACTAGTCCTTCTAATTAAAAATATTCAAATCCCCGCCTCTTACATTTGGTTAGGATGTTTATTATTATGTTTTTATTAAAAACAACAATAAAACAAAAGATGTTTGTCTACACTTTACAATATACAATGAACTCGACCCCCCCAACTCCCCCACCCCTGCCTCGCTTCGCTCCGCATTAACTCTTGTTCTAATGGAAATTCTGAGAGTGGTTCTGAAGTAGGCTGCTGGGAAGATGGAATTCTACAGAAGGAAATGAAAATCTGACATGGCATTGTTCTGCAGATTCTGTAAGAGAGGGTGTCCTCAATGATAAATGCAAGCAAGAGATCATATCTTTAATAAGCAGAGTAGACAGTGCTCTCTCTCCATTGGCTTCTAGATTTCCAACAGTGAATTTCTAAACTGCCCCTGATCCTAGGGCAATGCAAAAGAACTCAAGAATGACAATCTGAACAAACAAATACGGTAAACATTCTGTCAAACCTTAGAGAGGGGAAACCCTAACAGAAAGATCACTTTCCATATGGATGAGGCTTCAGAGATCCAGTGAGGATTTCTAAGGGGATTCGCCGTATTCAGTATTCGGCTTATTAACTTGGCGGTTTTGTCCTGCTGACTTGAATAGCTGTGTGGATTAGAGATAGTTTACACCTTTTCTGACTCTTGCAGGTCACGCATTCATCAACTGTCTTTCTACACCAACCTCATATTTCCACTCTCTCCTCTTCCTCCTCCTTTATGTAACATTGCGCACTCCACAAATTAGCTTATTGGAGGTAAGAAATAGGCAAGGCACACACAGTGACCATAGCTACTGGCAGACACTTTTGGCTGTCTTCCCAAGGTCAGACCAGCTCTCCTGTCTTCCTTGCTGGCAGGGCTGTCCCACACAGTAGAGGGGGGAAAAAAAAAAAAAGCCAAGTACTAGCATTCTCAGCTTCCCCTGTGACCCCAACTCTGGCCTGTCATATAAGGGGAAGTCTACTGGGGATTTCTGGGAAAGGAGAAAAGACAAAAGAGTTTCTTCTCATCACCCACTCTCGGCCTTTCTGTTTTTAATGTGATTGTGTGAAGACGGGTGTGATGATCCCAGCCCTGGAGGCCATCTTGTGACAATGAGAGTAGAGATCAAGAAATTACAGAAAAGCCAGTGAAGGGGAACAGAGTTTGTCACCCCAAAGTAAGTCTCTTTGGGATAGTGATTATTTTAAGCTGGTTAATTTAACAGACATGATAGAAGCTCTGAAAACCAAGGAGAAGTCTCCTTTTGTAAAGGACATTTACATTTGTAAGGTAAACCACCACGGGATAGTTTTTCTCCCCGTACCAGGCCGGCCTTCACTATCAATGGAAAAGGCTGGAACTTAAACCTGCATAACATAACAATCTTCACCTCATCTGCTGTGCTTTTCCTGGTAACATCTTCTTTTGTCTTTGGCAGAAGGTAGATTGAAATAAAATCTACATAGAATAATGGCCTGTAACAATTACTTATCCTTCGTGACAAAGTTTACCCGCCCTAACACTAATGCAATTTTTGTCTATGATACTAATATAAACATAAGACAGAATGCCTGCAGACATAAAAATGTGTTTCTTAGGAAAGATAGTTTTGTTTTGTTTTTTATCATTGTGGAGGAAATGGTTTGTGGAATGTAAAATATGAAGACTCATCGCTACTGAGAGCCAAAAGGAGTGATAAGAATTCAAAAAGAAAATACCGACTTCCACTTTCTGTTCATGCAACTCATTTTCATGTAATTACAAACTATAATAAAAAAATGTATTTAAACCCGAGGTTTTTGAGTTCATCTCAGGAATATTTGCAAAAGGAATCTTTTGCATCTATTCTCAGCTCTAAAAATGGGCAAAAACCTATTGTCTCCTATATGCATCACAATGATGTAGGCAGAAGAACAACATATGGAAAGGATACTAAATGTTGGGGATTGGCTTCAGGGTCAGATCTATCTATCCTGAGGCCGTCACTAAATTAATTTGGAACTCACACGTCAAATCTTGACTAAATCATCTTGTCTGGTAGTCTCTCCCTTCTGTCAGGAAGGGAAAATCATCCTCTACCCTTCAAGTTCTTCTGACTGGACTTAATATCAAACAAACATGAGACAGATTAGCAGGAGAAAAACATTTTAAAGTTTAATAACACGTATACTTCCCTTCTACATGGGAGAGACCCGGGAACACTGAGTAACTTGCCAAAATGGCAGAAGTCATTCACCTTGAATACCACCTTAAGCTAAAGATAAAAGATGTTAGGGGTGGCGAGTCAGTTCCGGGAGGTTATCCGGAAAAGCACAGCAAACAGGAATAAGATCGTTATGCAGATTTTCCTGCCTTTTCCATCCAGAGTGAAGGCTGGCCTGCTAACTGTCCTACCTGGGTTTACCTTACAAATGTAAACGTCCTTTACAAAAGGAGACTTCTTGGTTTTCAGAGCTTCTCCCATATCTGCTGTTTGTTAAAGTTAACTAGCCTAAAATAATATCCCAAAGTGGCATTTTTGGAGGTGGCAAACTCTGCTCTTTTGTGCTGTAAATCTGAAGTGATTTCAAAATTAGAAAGCTTACTAAAAACATTTACTAGGGCTATGCCCTATATTCTTCCAGACTGTTCCATATGCTAGTGACCACATCCAAAGATCTATTCTATTCTTGTTGGAACCATCAGGTCCGCGTTCTAGACAGGAAGCAGGAAGCTGGGGACGGGGCAAGGGGTTGAACCAGATCTTAATCACATGGCTAGAAAATTGCACTCTTTTAGTTGGGCACACAGTTATGTGAAAAACAAAAATAATAATTCTGTTATTAAGAATGTTATTAAGAATGGTAAGAATGATTGTTCGGTAGGTAACTAGCAGTCTGCCACAGACCTCCAGCAAAACTCCCCATGGCAATGAAAATGGTGTTGAAGCAAGGACGGTTATTCCTCAGGAGCAAGAGCATGAAATTTGCAGGCTATTTAAAAACTGATTTGGTACTACTCTGCTACTTAAAAGCTACATGGCCTCAGGCACGCTGCTCTCTGAGGCCTAACTTTCTCTTGAATAAATGAGGAGAATAAAATGTGTGTGGCAAGGTTACTGTAAAGATTGAGTGAGATAATGAGTCAAAGGGTTTCTTTTTTAAAAAAAATAATTTATCTGCTGAATAGTGATTTTAAAAGAGACCTAAGGCTGGAGCTGTACTTAAAAGAGCTTCTCAGGACCAGCAGACTTCATATTGGAAGCATGAGTGAAATGGTGCTCAGAGATCTGAGAATGATCCCTAATGGGCTACTTTCCTTCTGGGAGCCTCCAGAGCCCTTTCTGCCACAGCGGTCAAGTTCTCGGTGACGGTTAATTTTATGTGTCAACTTGGCTGGGCTATGGTTCTCAGATACGTGGTCAAACATTATGCTCTATGTTTCTGTGAGGCTGTTTTTAGATGAGATTAAATGTAAATCGCTCGAGAGATTGCTCTCCATAATGTAGGTAGGCCTCATCCAATCAGTTGAAGACCCGAATAGAAGAAAAAACTGACCCCCTTTAAGCAAGAGGGAATTCTGGCAGCTGAAGGCCTTTGGACTTGAACTACAGATTTTGGACTTGTCAGCCTCCAAAACTGCTTGAGCCAATTCCTTAAAATAAATCTCTCCTC
>NW_011888850.1:4552297-4565953 GCF_000151845.1 Pteropus vampyrus
TATATATTCTATTGGTTTTGTTTTTATAGAGAAGCCTGATTAATACAGTCTCTGACAGAAAACCCAGGGATTAACTTCACTGTAGCCTCCAGACTAATTTCTTCCTTGGTAAAGTCACCCCTCTTAAGACATATCATTAAAACATAACTATATTTGGGAAAAAAAAGAAACAAAAAAACACTGTATTTGATATCACAAGATAATGACCCAATACCAAGAACATTGGTTACAATGAGCCTCTGTTAGGATGGGGAAGTAGAGAAAAAAATGAACTCTTAGCTGGGTATGAATGTACCTTGCCTATTTCAGGCATGACGGGCAACACTGTCACATAAGGTAGAGACTATATAAATAAGTGTTATATTGACTATATGTTTTATTCTTACTATTTTTCAATATTGAGCTAGTGGTTTCCTGGAATGCTTATTAATGTGCAAATTAATTGAATTTCTGTAAGTGTTTTGCAGATTTTAAAACACAATTTATTAGCAAATAGTTCATAACCACAAATACTTTCCAACTGTGAATACATCAATTCATCATTCCTTGATACTTTTTCATCACACATTTCAGAAGTGCACTCTCAGCGTTTGGTTGGAAAAACTTCAAATTTGTGGTGAGAAGTGTCTAAAATAAAATTGAGCACGAATATGATTTTCCTATTATAAAATTTAAATTGTACATGTAATGATGACCAATTTACACTGGCAAACAAGACTTTTATGTAGGTAACTGAGAAAGAAGTGGTATCTCCATTTTTTATTTCTCTAGTGTTAAATAAGTACTTTGTGACTATGCGCAGACCTTTTGATTATAAAGTAATAATTAATTTTCCACTAAAGACAATATATGGCTTTTGTGCATTTAGGTGTTTTTGATAACTTAAAGCTTTTGCTTTATTTTTAGTTTTTGCATTCTAAACAGCAATCTTCATAACACTCTCTTGAGTTATATTGGGAATCAGCCATAATCTTTGGGAAACACAATAGGATATAATATATATTTATTAATATGAGTATATATTATATGTAAAACACATATGCACTCTAAGTATTCTTAATTCTTAACATTTTTACTTAGACATATGTAACAAAGCCAATTAAATGTACATCTTTTGTATATATTTTTTTACCATTGGTATCTTCTTATACACAAAACTTTGTGTGTATGAAGGTCTAAAGACATTTATGTATGATTAAATTATATTAGACACATGCACGAAATGGTACTATATTTTTCCTATGTATGTAAATGCCTGAAAATAATCTAGAAGGATGCATGCTTAATTGATAACAATGAATAACTCTGGGCAAGTAGGGCTTAGATTAGGATGAAGATAGTGTTCTAAGAGAATTTTAGTTTTATCTATAATATATAGATATATCATTTATTATTTTAATAATTAAGATAATTTTAAAAATGAAAGTGTGTAATGTGGTCGATTTTCCTCCTTGCAAAATAGAATTGCTAACAATATTGGCTATACCCATTGCCTGGGCCCCTGTAATCTTATATCACTGCTTGTGGCCCTAGCTACCCAGTACACGATTATATGGATTCTTCTCACCACAAAGAAATAGGCATTATAGAGGCTTCCTCATTTGTAAATAATGACTAAGAAATAATAATTAACCCACGTAAGGCTCTGTTTATAGTTTTGAGATTGTTATGAATAATAATTTGGGTTTCAGTGATATTTATTCAGTGCCTATTGTGTCCAGGACCAGAGTAGACACTGGACATACAAAGATGCAAAAAAGTGCATTGTCCTAAGGACAGGTGGAGAGACTGGGCAGACAAATTAAAGAATGAAAATACAGTGAGAGAAAAGATAATGGAAGTCTTAACCAAGTCCCTGGGGAACACAAAGGATGGGGTAACAAGCGGTGCTGAGGACTGAGATGAAGAAGGAATCAAGGAACTTGTAGTGATTTTTTTAAAAATAATTTTTGATTTTTAAATTACAGTTGACATACAACATTATGTCAGTTTCAGGTGTACGACATAGTGATTAGATATCTAAACCTCTTATGAAGTGATCACCCCGATTAAATCTAGTCTCCATCTGACACCATACATAGTAGTGACATTTAAATGGATTCTTGAAGCACGAGTAGGTGTATGATAGACAAACAAGAAGAAAATGGGCATATCCAGGCAAAAGAATTGTTAAACTCCAACTCCCTAATCAAAGATCACTAGGGGAACCTATTGATCATTCAAAACCGAATGTATACATACTGAGCAAGGCAGAGCACAGTGATTATGTCATCTTAAAAGAGAAGAGTTAGGGAATGTTTCTTAGAGACTGTAGTTTATCATCAGATGGTCTTAGGTGGCAGTAAGTGTGGTCTGGGCAGAAGCTGGTCAGCATTTGTAAACTAGGTGGGCTATTGGAAGGGCCAGTTGTCCTCTCTGTAGAATTCATGAATCTGCAAAGTTAGTTGTTAGTTCATCTGTGGTCTTAGCTGGAAGATGTGATTTAGAAGGATCGATTTAAAATCAATCAGTTTGATTTTAAATAGTGTGTTTTGTATGTTATGGTCCAGTGCAGTTGATCTGTTTTGTGAGTCTTGATGTATTTTTCAAGTTACATTTCTGTTTCATTTCTTAGGGTCCATTTGTGCAAATGTACAAGAACACGAAAGGCCATGCTCTGATTATAAGTGTTGCATGAGAATAATTACTGAGATTGGATGTCAGCCCCAGGGCCAGGTAGTGATGGATGTTTTTCTGTCCCTCGGAGCTAAGCAGGTCTCTGGGACTTTACTGGCAGCGGAACCAGCCATGGCTTCAATGAGTAGCAGGAGGGCAAGAACAAATCTATGAGTGTTCCAATGTCGGAACCAGAGAAGTCCAAACAGGTTGTCAAAACGTGGAAAGCCAGAGATGAGGATCCTGAGCCAATGTATGAAAGAACAAAGAATAAGGTTTAAGCTGAACAAGCCGGGGCAGACCCCTGGTCAGAAACTAAATACTGAACAAAAATAAGAAAGGAAGGATTGGGCCATCCCAAGGACAGATGTGAGGTCAACATCAGGGAGACTGTCTCTTAAAGGCTCTACATTTCTCATTGATTAACTTATTTAATCCTCCCAACAATCGAGGAGGTGGGAGCTGTCATTATCTTCATTTTTATAGAGGCTAAGAGATTAATTAACCTTTTCAGTGTTATACAGAACCAAACCTCCAATCCAGGTGTGTCTGACTCAGAAGCTCGGTGCACCACCTTCCACTGGTATATGTCAAAGAAAGTATGCCATATCTGCTGTCCACGAACCACTCATTGCTCAAACAAGATGGCATTTAACCACCTTCTGCCCATGGGCTTATTTATTTAACAAACATTTTAGCTCCTACTATGGAGCCGAATTGGCTGCATTTTGCAGGAGGGACTATGGATAAAAGCGAAGGGCAGACTGGGGCATGGGGCTGCAGCTAATAAATGTGAGTGTGGAATGTAAACACGTTAGTCATCAGTCAAATTCTTTACCCTTAACTGACAGGCTTCCAAGAACAATAAATGCAGGGAAACTATTTAATCATGTGATTGGAGTTGGCAATAAAGATGGACTATAATTAGGAAACCAATAGTACCCCTATCCATAAATGTGCTATTTGTACTTCTATCTAAGGTGAGCAAGACATTTATAAGGGTTCAGAGATAAACAGGTGACTCTTACGAACCTCAAGGTTGAAAACCACAGGTTTACTAATTAGGTTCTATGTGGGTGAGAGACTATGTAAAAGTCTTTTTTTAATCTTTTGATATAAACTGTCCTCTTAATTGTTCATGTAGTCAAATTGTGATATTATAAACATGGAGGGATGATGTCAGCCTCCATTTATTGTGCCTGTGGCGCTGTTGGCAGTCTCCCTTATGTGCTTGACTTTCGTTTTCTCATTTAATCTTCAAAGACTGTTAGGGAGGTATCCTAATCATCATTCCACAAACAGTAAATGGAAACTTAGAAAGATTAAGCACTTAGCTGTTAGTAGTTTAGTGCTGAGCCAAGGTCTGAGCACGGGTGTGCCGGATGCCTGGAAGGGGATAACAGTGCAGTTCATCCGCTCCAACGTAAGCCATGTAAGTTGGAGGAAGTGTGATGAGCGGCTGACCTTGACCACGTCCACCACCTGGATTTGGGAAATGAAGATGTCTTGCAGAGATGAAACAGAGAAATGTTCAGCTAGTCCTGAGATGTGATAATGACTCATGGTACTAAGGTCCCATGGTCCAGATGCCAGGCTAGAATTTTAGATGAAGAAGACAAAACTTCACCTATGAGTGGATTGATGAGTTTGCTATGGTTTTTTCCAATAGACTTCTGATCCAGTTTTTTCAAACTAATAGGGAAACCTGTTAGATACATACAGGTATGAGGAAACGAGCTTTACCTACCCATGGGGGAGGAGGAGTGTGAGAAAGAGTGGGGAAAGGGAGACATAAATATAGGGAGAAAGGAGACAGCACCAGGTGGTTTCAAAAGGAACCACCGACTAATGATAATAAAATCAAACATCGTTTTGAGTACTTACCATGTGAAGTATCTATGTGAGCACTTCATAATTCTAACAAATAGATGCTATGTAGGTGAGAGAAAAAAAAAGGCTCAGAGAAAAGTAACTCTCAAAAAAGTTACTCAGATCTGTTCGACTCAAAAGCAAAGATTATATGGTATTTCTTAATCCCTGTATGTATCACCCGTTGTTCGGTCAGGATGTCTTTTAAACCCTCCCCTAAGAAGGCATAGAGGCAAAGAAAAATGTGAAGAGAAGGGTTGTGGATGATTTGAGTTAGCATTTCTCTGGACGGGACTCCCTGAGGGGATGTGGGCACGAGAGCTGAGAGCGTGGCATGGTTTAGCTACCGAGGGTTGGAAGCCTGTACTTTGTTAGCTAGGTTATACTTAAAGAACTTTGTGTGTTCCTTGCTTACATCCCTTTGTCTTCAGTTGCGTTTCTTTGGAAAATTCCAGCCTGGTTTTCTGTGCTGAGAGGAAGGAACAATGTTCTTTTGTTCATGCTTGAACCAGAGAGTGAGAACAGCACTTTCTCTGTCAGGGGTAGAGGAAAGGCTGGGATGGGCTGATTGGTGGCACGGGGGTAACAGTGGCTATCAAAGCGAGAGACACCTAAGAGGGAGACCATGCGCACACACACTCCTGGGTCCTTTTCTCCTCTGTGTATGTGGCAAGGGCGAGGTCAGTGAAAGGGAGTAAATGCCTTTTACGTAACGTGTGCTGCTGTCCTCTCTTACTGTCCTCACTCTCTGTGAAACAGGCATCCAGGGGAGCACGCGTAGGAGTTCTCAAATAGACCCCTCCACTATTTATTTCTTTGATTTGAGATAAATTAGCCTGATGTCTTTTAAAGTCCATCAACTCCTTCTTCTCTCCCCCATATATTCCTACCCCCTGTCCCCCGATGTTGGGGTCCTTGCTCCACAGGCAGCTCTCTTGAGTGGGGTACCCTCGAGATAGCTCCAGCCTGCCTGTACAACACTTTTCACTGTACACTTGGCTAGAGAAACCCCCACATCCTTGTCGTGCCTGTTGGAGATCTGACTAGTTAACAAAACAAAACAAAACAAACAAAACTGAACTTTAATTGACACATTCATGTTTTACTAAAGTCTAAAACAGCGCCGTCTCTGAGGACATCCGCTACTCTGCTTTAGCAAATGAACAGGCTGTTCCTCAACTGTCACCTCTTTGCTCCTTCTCAACCCTTCCCAATTCCTCTTTCTTCTGCTCAAATAGGCAGAGAGAGTAGATGAATAATTCCAGGGCATAATCCTAACTTCAGCTGGAAAATGGCTCTTACAGACACTTCCCCAATTTATGAGTCTACAGTGGTTCCTTTAGTGTCCTCCCGGGAGGGGGATGGGGCAGGAAGAAGTAGGAAAAAAGCCTGATGATAGTTCCTTTAGAATTTTTGGTTGTCGTATCTAAGCTGCTGGCGATAGGGGCGCTAGCCAGAGCAGCAAATCTAGTTTTGATTTTAGCAAGTTTCGAGGGCCCATATCTGAAGGCTTTCTTCAGAATTGAAAGTGAAAAGTACAAGCACCTATTATTCTCGGTTTTTGCACATAGTGTTTCTCAGCTATCGGGTGTTCCCAGCAATCAGAGGCAACAGGAAAAATCTTATTCAACATTCAGTGTGTGTTAATGCAACCACAAAGGTGACGAAATATGCTTTTCTCAATTAGTGGGTCCATGTGAGAGAGTAAAATGAAATAGCGATAGGGCTAACAGCCCCAGCTCATGGTGCCTATTAATTAGAGTTAGACGATCTCTAATGTGAGACCTGGAGGGCCAACTGTGTTTCAGAATTCAGAAGTTCTTAGATTTTAAAATGGTAATTCTATATATTATGTAGCATCCCTAGGGAGTCTGGAGCAAAACTCTCTAATCAAAAACATTACTATTTCTTCCACGAAACATATAAATAGTCCCAGTAACTGGTTTAAATAAAGACGTTAAAGAGCCCAGTGTCAGTTCAGGTGATGACTTGCCACTAAATGAGTTCAGATCAGTGTATGGTTTGGGCAGCAAATGCGTTGTGAACAAATTGACAACTTTCAGAGTTCCTAAAATTTCAGTTTCAGATAAAAGATTGTGGATTCGAATGAATAATATGAGGTCGTTGTCCTAGGAACTGAAAACCAACAAACCAAGTCACTGGGCTATAGCTGTCTCACTGCCAATGCCCAACAATGCATCATTGATCTGGCCCTTTACAAAATAAACTGCTTCATTTGACCCATTCATATCTCACCAAGCTAGCCGAAAACAATGCCCTTTCTAAGTGTGTCCATTGCTCGACCACTCTGGCAAATGTATTTGATGTCTAGCAGACAGGCCTCTTAGATGACTATAACAGTACAGAGATTTATTAAATGGTGCCCTTCTGGTTAACAAGCCTTCATACAACTCTGAAGCATGCCTAATTATAACCACGGAGCGCCAGGCACAGAGCTGAGTTCATTGGGAATTTTACCCACCTTAAAGAATATAGGGTACACCCCCTGGTTATTAGTCTCTTTAAAGTGTTACTTTCTGGCTACTGTCAGTTGATTATATATACCATGAACTTTGGCCAAGCTCCAGGAAATCAAGGATTCCTTCTGCTTTTGAAAGGCTGATGTTTTAAGTTTAAAAAAAAAAAGAAACTATAAATTTAATCCACAGAGTTTCCAGATTACTTAAATTTATTGTTTAGCTTGAGATATTTACTACCAATTGACTCATTTAAAATAATATACTGTAAAAAATAAAATAATATACTGTAGAAAGCTTCATGTTATGCTAAAAATATTTTTAATATTAACTTATTAGAGCAATAAGAGAGATATTTTTAGCTCAATGTTAAACGTGCCCTAGAGCTTTAGAATTAAAAGACTATGTTCATAACCTCCCAGGGTTGGCGTGAAATATAATTTTCAAGAAATATGCGGATGATAAACACGTAATTCAGAATACTATTTATCCCTGTAGAGAGAGAAGTGCAATTTCTGAGGAGTACATAGGGGTCTATGACTGCATTGAGAAAATTTTATTCTTGAGACTAGATTAAAGATACATTGGAGTTTATTATTCTTCATATTTTTTGAAGGTCTGAAATATTTCATAGTTAATATATGTGTATAACCCACGTTAGTTCATTTAGATTAGGGCAAGAGAAGCACAAAATATACTTCTGTGTCAAATGTCTTGAAAATGATGAACTATTTATTCTTCAGCCATCTTCCATGGATTCGCTTCCTGTGTTCTCTGATACTTCTTAATCACTGAATGTCCTCCATGCTCAAAATTCTTTGTAGGAATTAGTTGGTTGACAAAGGTTCAGACCTGCAGACAAAGCATCGGTGGAAAAGATGCTCTTGTATGTGAAGTTTGACATGTTATTCTTATCGGGAGATTGAAAGTGCTAGAGGAACTCCTGGCCTCCTTCAAGGCCCACTGCGATCCCATTTCTGCCCCCTTGCTCTGCCTGCTCTTGCATGTCTCCTTGTAGCCTTAACTTTTTGTACAATGCAGAAGTTGATCATTTGTCATGCTATCTGAGTTTTTCGTTTTGTGCTTCCTTTCTCATGGAAGCTATTGAAAAAAAGTTATCGTTATTGCACGAGAGTGACCTTTCCCAGAATCCCAGGCTTTTTTCCCCATAAAAATTAATAGGCAAAAAGAGTCAGGTTTACATCAGTCAGCCTTAACAAGATGTGAGAACCTAACCATGGGGTCTATTTGGTATGCAGAAAAATCGCCTCAAAAGCAAATGTTAATCAAACATCACGAAAATGCTTATTTAGCACTGTTTGCACAAACTTTAGTATACTTAACGGTTTCTTTTATTAAAATTTTATCTTCTTCTTAGGTATCATCCCAGTAATTATGTAACATTCCATTTTGAGCATGGTTCAGATAAGAAAGGTCTTTGCTATTATGTATGTATGTATGTATTATAAACAATGCTTGCAATATAAAATTGTTCTTAGAATCTTATGTTTCTCTAAAGTAAAATAGGTTACATTTGAAATCTTCAAATAAACTCATGATTTTCAAAATTTGTTGCTTCATAAAGAGGATGCCTAGGTTTTGTTGGTGTTATTTACCCCCTGCCTGTGGGCTGGTATTTGGGAGATGGGCAGCTATAAGGCCTCTGGCTCAGTAGTTGTCTCTACTATTAACGCCCGAAAAGAGTCATGGGAAACCCCAGGAGCAGAATCAAGGAAGAAGAGAAAGTCAAAGTTTGGCAAGAGTGTCCAGAACTCACCAGTCAAGAGTGTTGTCATGATTAACAGGGTAAAGGAAAGAGAACTTAGGTCACGGATCTTGCAAGACCCTGGTTTGGTTAATAAAGCCAGGACTCTGCTTTTCTTGATTCCAAGGGCAGAGGCCTCATTGGCTTTTTTTGTGAATCTGCACAGCTGGCCTTGAAATGGATGGGTCTATGGCTGTAAAAATCCCAGAGTAAATTCACTTCTATCAGAAAAGCAATCCAAAATTATGTTCCTCAAAGGATGGGGTGCTTACATTATGTCTCGCAAAAGGAGACACCAGTGTTCAATTGTGAAATTCTAAATAATGATCTACGTTTCTAAGAGTTAAATTAGCCAGAGTTCATTCGCTTCGAGGCAAAGGCCTTGAGAAAAGCTGATTTTGTAATGGAAGCTTTTCTAAGACATTGCAGACTTGGTGACCTAAGTGTACTAATAACTGCTTTTTAGTGCCTCCAAACTGGATTGGGGATGATTATAAAACTTAGATAGCGCCTTACCACGTACAAAGTGCTTTCTCTCATCCTTAAATCCGTGAGTAGCACTCTAATAGAGAATCAGTTGTTACCAGGTAGATAAAGGAACTCAGTATAGCAGGAGTTCTGATCTGGCCTTGATGGGGACTCTAAGTTGTGTAACATGTACATTCATTCCTTTAATATTTGTGGAGTTTCTCTTATGGGTCAGGCACTGTTGAGGCGTGGAGACATTGCAATAAATGAAAGAAAGTCCCTGTCTTCGTGGAACCTATATTTTTACAAATGAAAATATGGCAAATATCAGCTCAAGATAAGTGCTGCGAGGAAGCACAAAGCAGGATAAAGGGCTAGAGAAGTAAAGCAAGAGAAGAGGAACACTGTTTTGCATAAGGTTGTCAGAGAAATGCCTCGAAGGAAGTGACATTTGAGCAGAGATTGGAATAAATCAGGGAAGTATGCAGCCTGACTTTCTGGAAGATCAACATTCTAGGCAGAGGTAACAGCACACGCAAATTGTATATTGAGGCAGAAACATTTTTGCATCATTTTTTACTTTTTATTATGGAAAAATTTAAATATATACAAAAGTAGATAGAATTGTGTAATGAACCACATGTTATCTGTTTACTTGGCTTCTATACCTCCAACAAATTCACCAGCCTTCCCTCTAATATTGGTTATGTGCAAGCAAGTCCAAGACATTATATAAATACTTAGTATGCATTTCTAGATTAAGAACATGTTTCTTTGACATGCCACGATATCAGTATCAAAGTTAAAAAATTTTCAGTAATTCATTAATATCATCTAATATTAACTAATGTTCAACCTTCCCATACTGGCTCATATATATTTTTACTAATTGGTTTGTTAAAATTAATTTTTAAATGCAGTTATCTGGAATATCTGAAAAACAACAAGGAAGATAGTGTGGCTGGGAAGATGGGAACTCAATACCAAGTCTTACGGGCTCACAGATGGGGACAAAAGTAGAATCAGTTAAAGTAAGTGGAAGAAGGAGAGCAGTGGTTATCAGGACAAAATAAACAGGCCGATGCTGGCTGGAAGAGATGCACAAGCTTCTCTCTCTGTTCTGTTGCCCTGTGGTCTCAGCCTCCAGGAGGAGGAATATAGGAGGTGAGATTGTCCCGTGAGGTCCTTGAATTCCTTATTCCCAGGCACTCCTCAAAGTGTACAGACTGGCGAGAATACTAACATTTCTTCTTAGCACGAAAGTAAGCTCTTAATTCTCACAATAACTAGCTCTTAATTCTCACAATAACTCTGCAAGATGATAATTGTTGTTTATAACAGATAAAAGTGAGGCTCAGAGAGGTCAAGTGTCCTGTACGGAGTAGAGAATGGATTTGAGCGCTGGCCTATGTGGCCCCAAAGCTGGTCTTCACTTTCTGATATTATGTCATATATTCATTTGTTTATTGTCTGTTTCCTCCCCTATCAGAATGTAAGTTTCATGAGGACAAGGACATTGTTTATTTCTTTCCTTGTGATTTTTCCGGTCCTAAGGAAGTGGCTAACACATAGGTGAAACTAAAAATATTAATTCAATGAATGATGTACATGTTATATAACCTTGAATCTCACAGCAAATGCTTCTGCAGAGATCAACTCTACACATTTTAGTGTCTTTATGGCTCAATATGAAACTTGCCATCCTTCTCTAACTCCTTCAATTCCTTCTAGACCCACAGCTCTGGGACAGCTTGGCATGTCATCTGGGTTGGGCAAGGTGAAGAAAGCTCAGGATTGATCTCAAATGACACATCATTTTATACCTATTTAGAGTGGTAAAAAGCAAGGTCTGATAATATCAAGCATGAGGATGTGGGTAAAAGGAATTCTTACATGTCACTGGTGGGTGTGTGAATTGATACAATCGCTTTGAAAAACTTTTGCACTATCTTGTAAACTTGAACTTCTACATACTCTAAGACTCAACAATTCCCCTTCTAGGCCTTAGTCCTAGAGAGTGTTTGTACCTGTTCACCAACAGACATTCGCAACAGTATTGTTTATAATGGCAAACAAAAAACGAACAAACAAAAAGTAAAAGCAAAACTAAACTAAGCAACTAAAATGTCCAGGGACTTTAGAACAACTTCAGAACTTGTGTTGTAGTCAAATCAAATCTGAATGTGTGAACTGTAGCTGCATGTAACAATACAAATGAATTTTAGAAACATATCTTTAGGTGAAAAAAAAGTCAAGTTGCAGAAGATTACATTAGATATGATACCATTTTTGTAAAGCATAAAACAGTACATAATTTCAAGGTGTATATGTGTGTGTGTGTGTGTGTGTGTGTGTGTGTGCGCTCTAAAACTATTTTTTAAATAGGAAAAATAAACACAAAAAGTAAAGATTGTGGTTACCTCTAAAGAGGAAGCAGAGGAATGAGGTAGGAGAGGAACATATAGGTAGATGCGAAACTATGATAATGTTCTAGTTCTCTCCTCAAGTTTGCATAGTGTGTTCATGGTTGTTTCTCATAACGCTTTAAAACTTCGATATAAATTATGTGACTTCCTCTGCATGTAACAAATACTAAATAAATAAATCAAAGAAGCCTGCCCAGGATGAAGTTCTGTGTGAAGGCAGCGTGTCCGTCATTTGCATAGCCAGCTGTTGGCTGCTGGTGGGGGTATACTTCTGGCATATGGAAGCTGTCGTTTACTGCATCATGGGTGCCAAGAGGTGAGCCGAATCCCACAAGTGAGCAATGAAATACACACTCAAACTTGGAACTCCCAAGTACACATCCAGTAATTACACACCAGAGAGGAGACTTCATCCAGGGCAAGTATAATGTATTCATATTTAAACATTCCTTTACTGTTTGACAATGCAGTGATCACACCGAGAGGTACTAAGGATTCCAGTCTGTTCTTTTATAAACATTTGTCTTCATGCCATCGTGTTGCATAAAGCAGCCAAAGAGCACGCCTTGGATTCACTTAGCCCTTTCTCCATAGGCAGGGAGGCATACATATTCTCAACTACACATGTTGAGTTAATGTGTCTCATATCACTTGGTCTCACCTGAGAAAAGTTGTAGATTTCATGGCTCTTTCTAGTAGTTTCAGGAGTCCTGGCAGCTCTTGCAATCTGTAAATGGGGTAACTTCATTAATTCTAATTAAGTGTCAGAAATGAAAATCGAAAACACACAGAGAGGCTTTTCCTTAATAAGGAATGTTAACCACATGCATGTGATCTTAGCTGTGTGACAAAGACAGTACTTGTACTGGAGTCTAAGGTGTCAGACTGATTTTGGAGAGTATTAAAAGTGCTCTGAAAAGGAAATTTCTTCATTATTTTTAATGATAAGTGTTAGGTGGGAGAAATGGGTGACCCTTCTTTTTGTTTTTTTTCTTTTTAGTTTAAATACGTTGAATAAAAACAATTTATAACTATGCTTACTCTCTACATAATGAAAATGAAAATTTATAAATCACCAAGAAGATATGATCAATGTACATAAGCTGGTAATTAAGACACCTTTATTTTTCGGTTTATGTTGTCAATTGAGCGTCTTTATCACATAAATCAGATAATTTCTAAATCTCCACCTTACTTTCTTCAGATTAGACACAGTTTGAGTCATTGGTTCAGGCTACAAAGTAATTTTTTATAAATTTAAAAATACCTTTTTTGAAACTAATATAATAATGTATGTCAACTGTAACCAAAAAAATATATATTAAAAAAATTTTAAAAAGTCTTTAATAAACCAACTAATGAAGGCTCTCTGTGTGTATTATATATATATCATCTATATAATGTGCATCTATATAATGTGCATACATATATATGGACAAGTTATTTTCAAAAACTGCCCACTATTCTTTTTTTAACTGCCCACTATTCTTAAAAGTAGCAGAGGGTTTATAAAAATAGACTTATAAAACTAATTTTCTAGTAAATTCATATGCAATTAAAAAAATATTATTGTGCAAATATGGTGCATTGCACAGAACATAATATACATGTATTATTTTGTAGCTTAAGTGTCTGTTCCATTTTCTGGAACTATTTATTGTGTAGTTGTTAGTATTGTCCTTTATAAACTTTTGATTCTTAGGCACCATGATAATACGATACCCATTCATTTATTCATTCATTTGTTCAACAAATATTTATAAAATGCCTATGAGATGCTAGGCCCTTTTCTAGGTGTTGGTGACATGATGATGAACAAAAGCAAATCGGATCCTTTGCCTCACAGAACCTTCTATTTAATGATAAAGAAAGATGTTAATGAAATATCACAAAAAGAAACTTATAAAATGTGGATAAAGAAAAAGGATATAGCGCTGAAAGATTATAATGGGGGGAATGGTAGTTAGGGAGAATCTCACGAGGCTTCTCTAAGGAT
>NW_011888850.1:4567538-4568925 GCF_000151845.1 Pteropus vampyrus
ACAATAATATAAAACAAACTTGATAAAGTAAGAGATGTACAAGCAAGAACACAAAAGAAGGAAAGCTTTCTTCTGAATAGATTGTAGAACTTTTTCATGGAATGTGTGGCACTTTGGGTTTTACAGTTTGGGTGGGAGTTTGAAGGTAGACGGAGGGGGAGAAGCATTTTAGTAGAATATATGGATGGAGAAAACATGAAACATCCTAGAAATTGTGGATCCAGTTTGAGATCGGTAAGAAGAAGTGGTGAGAGTTGAGGCTGGAAAGTTAGATTAGAATCAGGTTGTGACAGTTTTTGATTGTTATGCTGAGATTGTATAGGACTCAGAAAGTACCAGAAGATAAATTATTAGTTGTGTGCGTCCAGCCTTGCTTAGCTCTCCCATTCCATGATGTGGTTCTGAGCTCCGAAAATGGTTATCTCTGATATCTTGTCTCTCTGTTCTTTAAGCTGGTTAAAAGTGAGACAAACAAATTGTGTGTATTTAGAGAAATGCAGAGGGCCTGCATCCTTGAAGTCGGGGACCTTGTCTTATTTTTTTTTTGATATGCCTAGCACCTCACATAAATTTGGCAGGTGATTACATGTTTATTGTTAATACTAATATTTATCTTCTCAGTCATTAGGTAGAAATCAATAAAAGAAGGATCAATACTCACGTTTCCTTATTTTTCTTAATTACATTTTTTTAAACTACAAAATGACACTGAATAGATAAAACCGAACACAATGTGTTGTATTGGACCTTGGCTTGAAAATAAAGGTACAAAAGGCATTCCTGGGACATTTGGGGAAATTTGAAAATGGCCCAGATATATGAGGATATTACAGAATTATTATTCATTTTCTTAGATGACTATAACTAACTTTCAAATATTCAGCAAAACACACAAAGATAAAGCAAATATATCAAAACATTACCAATTGTTGAATCTGGGTACATGGCATGCAAGTATTCATTGCACTATTCTTTCATTTTTCTAAATGTTCGAAATTGTTCATAAAAAGTTGGAAAGATTTTTAATTTCAAAAATATACTCTAGTCAATGTTCTCAGTTCCTGGTAAAGAAACCAACTTGGCTAATTTAGGAAGAGGTCTTCATTAGAAAGATAGTGGAGTAACTCACAGACCTTTTGGGAAGACTTGCCTCACCCATCCTGTGAAAAGCTCTTCACTCCGCTCCCACCAGCCTCACAGCTGGTTCTGCTTGGATGCTGCCATTGCTGCAATGTCTTCTGGAGCTTGAATATAGCTGCCACCAAACCGCTCCCTTTCCTGGGCCAGATTGGATTCTGTAAGCATCCGACTAGCATAGCTCATGCCCCGACCACAAGGGAATACGGGAAAGCACAGAGCTTGCATTTCAGTTTCTAGAGTGGAATGC
>NW_011888850.1:4568975-4637449 GCF_000151845.1 Pteropus vampyrus
AATATATCAAAACATTACCAATTGTTGAATCTGGGTACATGGCATGCAAGTATTCATTGCACTATTCTTTCATTTTTCTAAATGTTCGAAATTGTTCATAAAAAGTTGGAAAGATTTTTAATTTCAAAAATATACTCTAGTCAATGTTCTCAGTTCCTGGTAAAGAAACCAACTTGGCTAATTTAGGAAGAGGTCTTCATTAGAAAGATAGTGGAGTAACTCACAGACCTTTTGGGAAGACTTGCCTCACCCATCCTGTGAAAAGCTCTTCACTCCGCTCCCACCAGCCTCACAGCTGGTTCTGCTTGGATGCTGCCATTGCTGCAATGTCTTCTGGAGCTTGAATATAGCTGCCACCAAACCGCTCCCTTTCCTGGGCCAGATTGGATTCTGTAAGCATCCGACTAGCATAGCTCATGCCCCGACCACAAGGGAATACGGGAAAGCACAGAGCTTGCATTTCAGTTTCTAGAGTGGAATGCGTGGCCTGCTCCATAAGGTGGGAGATTCTCCAGAAATAACAACGTGGTTCAGATATTTGGCCAAGAACAAGAACAAAAGTCAACTGCTTTTGCAACTGCTATAGAAATCTGTAAAAGTTACACTCCTTCTCAGAGGAAGTCACAATGTATTTATAAAGTATTGATAACATATACAGATTCTTTACAGAAATAATAGTTTATGGGAATAGCTAACATTTACAGAACAATCATCAGATACCATTTTAATATATGCTTATATGAATTAACTCATTTAATGCTCACAACAACCCTGTGAGATAGATACAAACATTACTGTTTTCATTTTCCTATGAGGAAACTGAAGTTCCAAAGGTTAAGTGAAATATTTAAACTATGCAAGTTCTCAGAGGTAGTAAGTGGTAGAGCCAGGATTATGAACCCAAATAGAGCCCATGCTCTTTAAATACAGCCTCTCTGATATCTATTGTTCTATTTTCTTTATTCACATATCAATATATGTAAATAAATTTATCTAATTCATTCTTTTAACAGCTGAATAATACAGGCATATCAAAATTAATGCAACCTACTCAAAGAATGTTTTCCCTATTCAAAACAATATTTTAATAAATGTCCTCTCTTAGATATTATCTTTGTGCATATATGTATTTCCAAGAGTCCTAGGAGTACAGTTGTAGGGTCAAATTGTATAAACATCTTAAATTTCAAAGATACTGCCAAATTGTCTTCTAAAAAATTTTTAGAATTTACATCTCAGCTCTCTAATAGAACATGAATATCCTTTTCTCTTATCAGTCTCTACATTTGTGAGTTTAAGTGAAAAATATTTCATTGATTTTAATTTATACTTCCCTAATCATTAGTAAAGCTCAGCATCTTTTTATGTGCTCCTTGGCCGTTTATATTTTTCCATGAATTGGCTATTTATATCTTTTAACCAGTCTTCTCCATTTGGCTAGTCTTTTTTTTTTTGAGGATGCAATTTATATAAAAATCCTTTATCTGACATATATGTTACCAATGATTAAACTATCTAAACTGAGAACTAAAGAACTTAAAAAGCAATGGAAGTATTGTATGTATGTGTGTGTGTGTGTGTGTGTGTGTGTGCGCGTGCATTTCTCTGTGATTTAAAAAAAATCTATCTGGGGTGAAATCTATACACAGCCTATAGTCTAATTAGCAGTATTGTGCGAATGTCAATTTTCTTGCTTAGACATTGTTCTATAGGTAAAGTAAATATTACCATTGGGGGAAGCAGAGTATATTAATTTCCTAGGCCTGCTGTAATAAATCACCACAAACTGGGTAGACTTAAAACAACAGAAATTCACTCTCTCACATTTCTGGAGGCTTGAAGTCTGAAATCAAGGTGTCAGCATGGCAACTCTTTTAAGAGAGGACCCTTCTTTGCTTCTTCCTCAGTTTCTAGAGGTTGCCAGCAATTCTTGGCATTCCCGGGCTTGTATGTACATCACTCCAATTTCTGCTTCTATTGTGAGATGGCATTCTTTGTGTGATTGTGCATGTGTCCCCATTTTCCTCTTCTTATAGGGACACCAGACATTGGATCAGTATGACTTGATTTAACTTGATTATGTCTGAAAAGACCCTTTTCCAAATAAGGTCACATTCTCAGGTACCCAGGATTAGGACTCGAACATATCTTTTTTGGGGACATAACTCAACTCACAACACTGGGTGAAGTGTAAGGGGACTTTCTGCACTATTGTTTGCAACTTCCTCTGAGTTTATAAAATAAAAAGTAAAAAATATGTATATCTGTCAATAACACCTCAATAAAGCTGGCAGGGAAAAACCTCTCTGGGAAAATAAACTAAATTGTTAGCAATGGTTACCTCTTCAAAAATTTTAACATTTTCTTTAATACATCACTATAGTTTTGCTTTCCCTGGAATTATGGTGTATCATTTTAAAAATTAATTTAATTATAATTACATAATAATGTAATTTAAAATTTTTTTAATTAAAAACTGGGGAGAGGGAGGCATGGTCCCACCATCAGAGTGCTTAGAGCTTAGGCTTTTAGAAGAATAACTTCAGTAGCAATGTGAAGGGTTAGTGAAGGGAGGATTTGAAGCTAGAAGCTGAGAGACTAGATAAGAGACAAAGACCTGAGCTGCGGCACTGGTAAGGAATGGCAAAGAGAGGATGAATGTGAGAAACCTTCAGAAAGCAACACGTACAGGATTTGGTGATTAATTGAACATAGTGGAGTAAGTAAGAGAGGAGTTGAGAGAAGCTCTCCTGGCTAGAGAGAAGGGGCTGTTGGCGGTGCCATTCCTGAGGTGATGTGCTAATGATTCTCCATTTGTCTGAACAGAGCTACTCTCCACCCTTCACCTACTGCTTCATGCCCAGGAAGTTGACCTCTGTGGACTGAATCATCTGGGCTCCTTCGACTTCTACTTTCAGGTTGGGTTTGGTCAATGGGTGGTGACAGCACGAGATTGTGGAGACAGGCCACAGTTTGGTCATGAGTGTGGTCGTGACTTCTGTCAGGCCTTTCCTGTACATGTAGGTAACATCTCCTTCCCTAACTCCTTTAGGTCTAGTAAGGATAAGAGCTTCCCCTCTGTTGCTGGAGAACCTCATCAAAGCTCTTAAACCCCGTCACTGAACTCTCTTCAATTATCTGTTTCCCGCCAGGACTTTAAGTTTAAGATGTTTGCGTGACATCCATGTGGCAATGTGTACATGGGGCTGAAGTCAGGAGGAAAGCCGGGGCTGGAGATCTGGTAGTTATTAATGAAAGTATCCGTATATTTGGCAGCTGAAATATGTCATATGAGGAAATAATTTAAAGCTCAATGGACAGCAGGCTGGACTCTGAAGATCAGAATTTAAAGGGGCAACTGCAAAATGAGTACCCTGCAAATGAAATTGAAAAGGAGTACTCAGAAAAAGAAAAGAAAGACTAGGACTAGGGGAAGTAAGAAATAGTCTCAAGAAGGAAGGAGTGGACAGTAGTATTAATAGTATTGATCTGTTGATTGAAAGCTTTTGGGATAAGGTCTGAGAATTAAAAATTAGATTGGGAAATCTGAGGGTTATTAATGGCTTTATCGTAAAACCTTTTAATGGACTGGGGGTGTTGAGCGCATTGCATGGGGTGAGGAATGAGTTGTGTGAAGTGGGGGTGCAAGGTGAATGAATATTAGCACAGAACTCAAGTCTCTGAAAAAATTTATTGATATGTTCCACCAATTCAATTTCTATTTTGAGTCCCCCAATTCCAGTTTTGTCAGGATTTGGGAATATTACTCAATACTAAGATGGGGCAGGGGATATTTGGAGACACAGAAAGGTTAGGCAGGTTGGGTAGGTTTGTCCACCTAGACGTATCCTTCCGCCTTTCTCCAGCTGAGAGAAATCTATTTTTAGAAATCTATTTGGGGAGGGGGATGCTACTTGTTCTCCTCTCACCTTTATCCCTCTGCCCCTGCCTCTCTTTAAGCCATTTTCTCTGTGGTCTAACTCCTCTTTCCTCTTTAGGGCTTGAGGTTTTAGAATCCACTGCAAGAAAGATTTTCCTTCTCTATCCCTTCCCCAAGTCCACAAACCTATGGGTTTGAAATGGGGCAAGAGTTGGGAAAATAGCAAGCTATTGAAGGAGAAAATACCAAGAAAAAAATAGGTAACTATCTCAAATATATTATCTTATCATATAGATTGGTCTTTACAGAAGCTAAGTTAGGAAGGGAAGAAGAAGAAAAGATGGTTGGAAGAGGATGTAGGGTAAAAGAAGGTTCTGCTGGAATTACAGCAATTGTGATTTAAAAAGCACAAGCAGAGTCCATTATCTAAAGAGATCTTCCCCTTGGATGCATGAAAACCTACCGTGACAGGCTCATTGTTTCATGCTCACAAGTCTTATTTTGAGGTTCTCATACTTGCATTAAACACTTCATAGTCACAGAGACTAATATTGACACTCAGTTTCTTTGTTTTCCCTGCACAAGAGTGCCTGGTTCCTGAGCATAGGGGTGGTTTAGCTTGGGAAAAGATACATGAAAGGATGAGAAAAATGTAGAAAAGGAAGGATTCAAGAAGAATTTTATCTACTCTCAGTTTCTTAGAACCTGCTGTACCACACTAACCAATCTTAAAGTCAATTTTCACAATTAACTAATAAAATATATTATAAATTACTTTGTGAGGTTGCTCAACATAAGTAATTATTTCACTTTTTCCTTTTGTCCTCATGTCAGGATCAGCACAGCCATGGTCTCTTCTGGGAATAAAGGTATTTCTTTCATCTAGGAAGCCCAATGCTAAATGGCAATAAATCATTGGTCATCAAATTCTACAACCTAAACTATATGTTACAGAAGAAATTCTAGCCCCTATACATCATAATTAACATCAAATAACACACAAAATTGCAGTACGACTAAGAGCTACACGGCAATAACCCAGCTAGTCAGAACTAAATTAACTTACTGAGCAATTACTTAAGAAGGAGAAGAAAAAATAATCAAGACAGGTTCTACCTATGAAGCTAAAGGAAGGGGTGTAGTAATTACAGCAGTCTGAGTCCCATCAGTAGAAAGAAACCACAGTGTTTTGAACAGGGAAAGTTTAAAATACAGACTTACTGACTGTTACAGGGGTTTGCAGTAACTAGGCTCGTAAGGAGTAAGGGGAACGCCAAAGACTGTAAGAATAGTAGGTACAAGGAGCAGGTACTACCCCCATGGCTGAGATACGTGCCCAAGCAAGGCACCTCCAGGGCTGAAGTCTAGACCTTGGAGAGGGCACGGCTCTTAATGAAGCCCCACAGAGAATTTCACAAAAAGTCCCTGTGCTGCTGAGCTGGTGGAACTTCCTGGAAACCCACCCTCCAAAACTTGCCAGAAAATCACCTTCTGGAATTTGTTGGACATCCACTATGTGAAACTTGCCGTAAATTTGCCCTCTAGGTAGAGTTCTGGGAAAAGTTTTTCACAGAGAAGGATTTCGCTGCAGACACTCCAACACAAAACTGCCCAGAGGGGACTGCTGGGGGCTTAGTGGCTCGGTGCTGGATGTTGCCAGTTACCATGCGCTGCAGGAACTGGACACTAGGAAAGCTGAGTGAGTAGCAGTAGCTGGATGCTGAAGTCATATGCACTGCAGGAGTCTGTTGACTAAGTACTTGGGAACCTGGAAGCAGAATCTTTTCCTCTTGCAATGCCTCTCCGGCACTTTCTACTAGCAATGCTTAAATCATTCCAGCTGGCAAGGGAGAAATATTTAAAGGACTTAGATGCATTTTTCACAGAGCGGGTAAAAAGGGTAAACTGAGAACCGAGATGCAATAAATTGATAATTGGCACAACAATAATCTCCGAATTTCATCTTTCCACCCTAATTTTTAGGCCCCTTAAAAATGTTTTGTTTTATGAAGTAGCTGGCTATCGATCAGGTAAATGACTGAACTCTCCAATCATTGACAAAATTCAAATTCCTTTTCATGGACCTCTTGAAACTCAGGCAAACCATGGATGTGGTCAGACACCTGGTTAGCATCCATGAGACGTGCACGAATATGAAGACGGATTCGTCTGTCTAGAGCATATTATGACAGTAATGTAACCTGTTTTGGTGTGATGGGGGCAGGATTCAGAGTGGAGTAAGGAAGGGTGGGAAATGACCGAGTGCAATACAGACAATTCTTTTCAGTAGTGAGAAGTTTGTGAAGGGGAAGACAAAAGGCAGTAGTAGCTGGAAGGAGCTATGGAGTGAGGGAGTTTTTAAAAAATTAAATGGAAGAGTCTTGAGCTTGTTGAAAGGAAAATGGGAACGACCCTGTGGAGATGGAGAGCTCGAACATGAGAGGTAATGTAGAGTTCCTGAGAAGGCGGGAGGGGATGGGATCTGTGGAAATAAAAACACTTTAGCCTAAAAGTTTGATTCCGCCTTCGTTAAAATTAAAACTTCAGAAGATTATCTTAGTGACATTTTTCTTAAGATAACTTTTATGAACTTTAAAAGCCATTGATATGCAAGCGACTCAAAAAATAAATGCATCTGATGAGAAACAGAAAAAACCCTTGTTGACATTAAATACTTTCAGAATTCAAAGTACTGTGCTGGCAGGCTATTATTACTCTTCTCAGTAAGATAAGAAAGAAAGGTTAGAGAATATTTACATTCCCGCGACCTCTCAGTTATACAACGAACAAAGAACACTGTTAGGAGCCAGCCAAGTGATGTAAAGATCTTAGTAAAGGATAAACCTCTGCAGGCTGTTTCTTAATATCATAATTGATATAGTTCCTCTCTTTGATAGTGCAAGAAGTTTTCCAAGACACTTAATTTTAATGTCAAAGTTTTTGCTCAGAAATCCCAGATATCACCTTCAATGGTAGAGGATATGATGACCACAGTGCCTTTAGCATATTCGTTATAGGAAGTTGCACTTAATCTGCAAGAAAAAAAAAAAATCAAGGAAATTTAGGGTATTGGAAATATTGTTAATGAAATGCCAGTCCATAGACGCTTAGTTGGATAATGAAGGAAGTATTAAAAGGAGAAAGTGTAATGGATTAGAGATCCTGATGAGTTTGAAAAATAGTTACAGTGGGCATATTTGAATAAGCAAGTTAGAAGACTAGGAGGTTGCTGTCAATGAGCAGGATGCTTGATTTTAAAGGTGAAGCAGTTACAGGTGATAATAGGGTCCAAGGTATGAGCATGAAAATAGGTATTTAGAGTGGAGTGGAGGAGATTATTGGAGATGAGGGATTCACAAAATCAAAAGGCCAGGATTTTGGCCTCTTTATTTATTTTTTTTACAGTAGAAAAGTTTTATTAGAAGGAAAGTACCATTCCAGACGTGGAAGCAGGACTGAGCAAGAGAAGCGTGGCTCAAAAGGCTTCGTAACAAAGCCTTTGGGGTTTTTATCCCTATTTGCTGTGGGTGGTCATTTTTCTTAGAGGGGTGGGTTTCCTTAATTGACAGCTAGGATTGACAGGACTCAGTGATTCATCATTTTGCTTTCTGCCCATGTTTGTTCCCAGGATTCAGTCTGTTATGATGATATTAATGAACTTCCAGGCATATGCATCAAATTATAATGATGGTATAATGAGGCTCAAGTGAGTTGAAGGTCCTTGGGCTCTTCATTGCGCAGGTGCGAGTGACTGGCTTAAACTGGTACCTAATTCTCTGCCTACTTCTTTGTGAGAGTTAAAAAATGCCTTCTGGGTTGCTTAATTGTGGGCGGATTAGGGAGGACCCCTTCTAGGATAGAATGACCTCAGTGTCTTTGCAGGCAGACCCGAAACCCTCTAACTTTCCTGTCTAGCTCTTTTCTAAGAGCCATGAATCCCCTTATTATTAGTATGGATGTTGAGGGACAGGAGGTCTCTTCTCCTGTATGTGCTTCCTGCTGATAATGGCCGTAATCCCTGCCTACAGAGGTTTCATGGAGCTCTTTACCTTTCTGTCTTAGTCAGAGTGGGGTCTTGGGTTTCCTGTTGAAGTGCTGCCTTGGTCT
Organism: Pteropus vampyrus; assembly: GCF_000151845.1. Taxonomy (NCBI): domain Eukaryota; kingdom Metazoa; phylum Chordata; class Mammalia; order Chiroptera; family Pteropodidae; genus Pteropus; species Pteropus vampyrus. Next base: position 4,576,963 of record NW_011888850.1, read on the forward strand.
AGTTATGGAGCCTGGAAAGTTCAAGATCAAGGTCCTGGTAGATTGGCTATAGGGTATGGGTCCTCCTCTTGGTTTGCAGATGGCTGCCTTCTTTCTGTGTCCTTAGAGAGTGGAAAGAGGGCCTTTTAATTTTAATCTCATCCAGGTAGACACTGAGGGGCTTGGAATGGAGAGGAAGGCTGTGCATTAGGTGATAGCCTTCAATGAATGAGGAAGAGTGATTTGGAGATCAGCAGATGATGGCAACAAAGAGGGAATAGGGATTATAACGGATCGGCATGGACCTCAATGGAACAAAGTTTTTTGCACACATCTGGCACAGTAATGATAGGGAAGCAATCAGGAACAAGGAGTATATTAAACCACCTACAAACATAAGGAGAAAGCAAACAACCCTATTTTAGAGTATTTTGAGTCCCCCTTCTAACCAAACCCTACCATTATTTAAGTCCCATCTTTAAAAGCTCTCTTTTTAAACAAAACGTTTTACAGATGTATTATTTTTAAAAGAGAGAATCATTTCTAGCAAAGGGAATCTTTAATACCAACTCTAAGGAAAGCCATATTCCAAAAGCTAAGAGCTTATTTTGCCTGCTTTCAACACCTGTAATATTTCTATAACATGCCCATGTGAGCTGATTTTTTTCTAATTTTCAGCACATGTTGTACCACCTAATTGTCTCATTTGTGCCTTTTTATTCTCTCTACGTAAGCCCTTTTCTTGCATTTTCAGAACCTGTTAATCTTTCAAAGCTGAGTCCAGTTTCTTTAACAAAGTTTTGCTAATTACAAAATTAATTATTCTGTATCAATCCTTTTCACTTTACTTCTCAAAAATCATTTCCTGCAAACTTAACACTTCATTATACCGTCGTGTACTATCTTAACTAGATTCAAGCAGCTTCAAGAAAGAAACCATGGTTTATTCTTTGTTTTCCCTAGAGCACCTAACAACCCAGAGCACACAGTAAATGACCAAAAAGCCTTTATCAAGAAGCAGCATGACATGGTGGAAAATGCATAAACTTTGGGAGTCAGATGTGAGTTCAGGTTTGGTTTGACCTTTTTGTGATCATGATGTCAAAAAGAAAACCACAGGCCCAAAATAGCATCACTTGTGCTAAAAGCCCATGATACCAAACCTAGATTTAACACCTAATTGTAGCTTCAGCTTCCCCCAGGAGTGGAATTTTAAACCAATCAGCTTGGAAATTCCTGATCCTAGCTGGTGAGACAATCTGTCTGATAAGACTCCCTGTCTTCCCCTAAGAGGTGTCCTTGCCTGAAATAACCCACTCTTAACTTCTTAGGCTTTCTGCCTTTAAAAACCTTCCATTTGGACAACCTCTTGGAGCTCCCTTCTCCTTGCTAAAAGGGATGCTGCTCAATTCATGAATCGCTTAATAAAGTCAATTAGATTTCCAAATTTACTTGGTTAAATTTTGTTTTTTAACAAAGGGCAAGTGATTTAACTTTTCTGAGCCCACACTCCCCTGCAAAACGGGGAAAATACCTTATAGGATGGCTGTGAGGAGGGGAGACAACCTATGTGTCCAGCAGAGTGCCTGAAAAGCACTGGGTACTCTGCGGATGGGAATTATTAATTTTTGTTAACAGTCTTCTCCCTGTCTGACTCCTTTGCCTAAGCTGTTAGACCCTGACTTGAAGCCTTCCTTTTACCTTTTCATCAAGACCCCACTAACTTTAACAATCTAGGCCTACCTCCTCCAAGCAGTGTACTGCTCACATAAGCCTATACTGAATTCTCCAATCTGAGTATCTTATTTCATATTTTATTTTTACAGTATATTTTATAGTCACCTACATGTTCATGGATTCATTTATTTTTTTTCCTCTTTGCTATCAGGAATTCTTCTAACAGAGAAACAATGTCTTTTTAGACATTTTCATAACCAAAATACAGGATAAGTAGTATGTGATATGTTAGGACAATTGCTTAGAAACTACTTGAATTATTCCAGAATTATTATGGGATACTAAGAGGTTTACTTTCCAACAACTCTTTGAGCAGGTCTACGATCTCTTATTCGCTATTTTGAAATTCAAAAAGCTTTGAAAATAAATTTTTTTTTTAACATTTGGTGACAAAACCTATCCTGACCTAAACTCATTTGTCAATAAAACGTGACCTGATCCTGAGGTGGCCAAATGGCAAAACCTGTTCTGAACCGAAGTAAGATTATATGCTTTATTTCTCCTACTTACTAGTGTGATAGTCATAATTTTTCCTGAAAAAATGTTAACTAGATTACAGAGTGCTGCCTCAGACTTTGTGGGATGTCATGTAACAAGATATACTTTTTTAAAGTATGAAAAATTCAGAATCCTGAAGCCTAAAGTTTTCATATAAGGGATTATGAATCCATATGTCTTATAGCCCTAGTACACTACTATACGTAAAATAGGCTTTTTAAAAATTCAATTAAATACTAAAATGATATATATTTACCTCGCTGGGAGAAATACTGCCTAAAAATTTGAGGGATTATTATTAATAGGACTAAAGCAAGTTAAAGTTCCTAAATGAATACTTCCATGGGGGAAAATAAGGTCTAAAAAATCAAGAAATTATTAAAAATAACAAAATAAAGTAAAAATATCTGCACGGAAATGTTTTTCAATTACGGCTTTTATTAAGTGTATTGTTTTCTGATTTTATTAACTGAAAATTGTAATTAGAAATTTACTACATGTAAATAAATGTCATTAAAAATGCAAAGAGTGACTCCTCTAAAAAATTGTGCTCATAAAGTCAATTGCTATATTTACATTTAAGGGACAGGTATTTCTGATACCAGTTGCAAAAGGCCACATACTGTATGCTTCCATTTATATGAAATGTCCTGGCAAATCTACAGAGACATAAAGTAGATTACTGGTTACCTAGGACTAAGAGGTGAAAGGGGGAAAAAGGGTTGTAGAGAAATTGGAATGACTGCTCCTGGGTACTTCTTTTTGGGGGTAATGAAAATGTTCTAAAAATGACTGTAGTGACCAAAAACGACTTTACTTTGTACACTTTAAATGGGTGAAATTGTGTGGCATGTGAATTAAAAAAAAATACAAAGAGCGACACCTCTGAAAAACGGTGTTCATAAAGTTCACTGCTATATTTACATTTAAGGGACAGGTATTTCTGCTACTAGAAGGTTGCTACCAGTAACATCAGTGATTATTGATATCACACTGTTTTCTTCATCTGTAAAATGAAGAGGTTGAGACTAAATGACCTATAAAGGTTCTTCTTTAATTCTATGATCAAGTGGGATATACAGAACAAGACCAAGTTCAAAGATCTCAGTATATAGAAAATCAGTCAGCAAATATTGAGAACTTATATTATTGAAGGTAATCTTAATTATGTGAAAGTGAAGATGAAAGTATATCAAAGAGGAGTTTGTAGTGCTGTACTTAGGAGGTGCTTCAACGTCTAATGTGATCTAATTTATTACCCTTATCTGGTGATATTGCAAATTTTATCAGGTTTTATGGCAACCTAGAAATATGATGAACAGAACACACTTGCTTCTGCGGAGTTAAGATTCAAACTAAATGCCTAATATAGGAAACGATAACCTAACAGTCAAAAGCGATTTTATAAATTATAATTGAAAAGAAAATACAGGACAAATTCACAACACACAAAATAACACAGATAACGAAAGCAGTTAACACTCATAGAAGTGCTGGCAGAAAGAGGCCACTGCTGGAGCAAGAGGAAATAGAATCATAGAGCATTAGAATTGAAAAACTCCTAGGAGAGACAGTAAATAAGAACAGGAGTAGGAGACAACAGGAGTAGGGGTCGCAGCCTCAGCGGTGTGGTCGCTTACTTCATTTCTCGGGTTTACTTTCTGATCTATAAAATGAAAGGATTCGCTTAGACAGATTTTTAAGAACACGACATGGTAATACGCCGCTCGGCTACCCTTGACCACTTAACTGGAAAGTTGCTTAACCTTCCGGTGAAGTAATATTTAAAAAGTAAAAACTGCAAGTTCAAACGGACCCTGTTTGGTTTTGACTAGGTCTCTGAGCGAAAAGGACAAGACCGAAGAAAGAGGAGCAGCCGGATCGAGAGAAAAGGTTCGGACTCGTAAGGGTAAATAGGATAACCGCTGGTAGCGAGACCGGCTGGGGGAGACCCGGCTCCCAGGGCCCCGGAGACGGCGGCGGCAGCGGCGGCGGAAGGGGCGGTGCCGCGGACGGAAGTGGCGTACGCCGGCATCTGGCTCCAAGGGGGAGGGTAGCCGGTCGCTGGAGGCCGGCAGTGGTGGCGGAAGAGGTTGTGCGGCTGATGGCGGCTCACGCTCGGAAACCTCTCTAAGGCTCCCGCTCTGTCCGGGAGCCCCTTACTGGTAAGCGCTGTCCCCGTCCGCCATAGCGCCCTGTGCGGGGCGGCCTCCAGCTGGAACCCTTTGCGGGCTTGTGAGACGCCCCCGCAGCTCCTAGAGTCTAGGGGCCTGGCCGGTCTCAGGAATGGTCTCCGTGGTGATGATGCAGCCAAATGACGACGCTTTCCTTGCCGAGGACAAACCTTTCCTCCCGGACTGGGATTGTGACGGGGTTGTGGGCGACTTCGGTTAGCAGTGGAGTTGGAAAAAGCGACGAGTGGCCGCCCCACACGGCGGGGAGGCCCCGAGATAGGCCTTCGCGATTTGGGGGAGGCGTGTGGAATGTGGGCTCTGGAGGGGGACATGGGGCGCGAGCGGCGAGTGACCGGGGGGACCCCCAAAGAAGAAACTGGCTCGCCCGAGGCTCAGCGCTAGGGTGAGTGTTTTGAGGATAGGGTGGGTGCTGTGGCCGTGGGAAACTTGGGCAGACATCTAGGTCGAGTTCGGAAAGGACGCCCGGGCTTGTTCGTGCGGAGTGAAACCCGTGTTTTGGTTTGATTCGCTTGGGGAGAAGGAGGCGGAGACTGCCTGCGCTGCTTACGTTGGGGGGCCGCGGGCGGGGTTAGCTGCTCGGGCCGGATCTCCTATCTCACCTGGGTCATGGCGTTAGTTAATGCTGTTTTTCTTCGTCTGTTTATGAATGGTCCCTACGCCGAGTGTCCCCAGGGATCTTAACAGAGGTTTTTTTTTTTGGCGAGAGTCACATCTTTCTTTGCTGAGGCAGCTTTTCTTGATTTCACAAATCTTTCTCCAGCCCAGCACCCCGCAGGTCTGCAGTGTGTGGACAGTCCTGACAAAGCGTTCCTCGCTTCGGAGCATCTTTGTTTAAAGATTAGGGTGCGCATGGGTGTATTGATAAAAGTATAATACCTTGTTGATAACCTTTTGTTTAAAAACACTGACATTTGACTTTCTACATAAATTGGGTTTTAGGTTTCACAGTAGTTATGAATTACTGTTACGTCAGGGATTTAGATAGGAAGATAAGTTTTCAACTGTGCATGCTTCTAATGGCAAAATTTCTGCAAACTGCACAGTTACTAATTAAAATTGTGGGGCTCTATTCCAAAAGCATTTAAAGAAGTTATTTGAGTAATCTGCTACTCTGAAAGTAGGGTGATTGCCCTCAAAGTACTATTCAGGTATGGAGGAGGGCTGAGGTCAGGCTTTTGTTCTGTTCTTGGCAAGGGTGGATTTGATTTCTTGAGGGCTTACTTGATTGTTAGAAGTGACTTCTTAAAACTTCAGAGAACATTTTACTGTATTTTTGATTTCTACTTATCCATTATCGGTGCAGCCATTTTTGTAGAATTAGCCAGTAAATACTTTTTCCTCAACGAAATAACAGGTATTGTGGAATTCTAAATTTCAACCTTTTTAATGGTGTTAAATATTTATGAAAGATCCTAACAATGCTTTTCTATACTTCTTTGGGAGAATTACCTCACAAGTGAAGTTTATTGGATTGTAGTTTTTGGAATTTGGATACTTCTAAGTGAAATTTTGGCTGTATGCACTTACGGTTTTTAAAGTTTATTTTGCCCCAAGTAAACCCTTAATGGAAGAAAAAAAAATTTCTCCCCTCTAATGTATATGGGCCAAGATCATAGCGTTTTATAAACTTTTAACATAATCTAAAAAGTAAGAAGTGGTGTAACACCTGGGCAGAGTGTAGCACCATTCACCTGCAAAGAATTCTGGAAATAGGCTTCTGTAAGTGCAGATTTACGGATTGGTGGTTTTGCTTCGGCTTGCCGTCCGGAAAGATTGCTAATAACATTTTTCTGGCCTGTAAACCAGCTGACAGTCTTTGTTTGCGTTAAAAGTATGAATAATTGGAAACTATTCGAATGTCAGACATTTTTTCCTTCAGATATTTGTGTATCCTATAGGACCGAAATTTGGAGATAATTATAAAAAAATATTTTTAACTGAAAAATTTAAACTTTCGCTGTTAGCCAGATTTATTACTAATCTTTATTTGCTCTGGTTTTACTAACTTTTATTATGGAAATTTTCAAGCATGCACAAGAGGAGAACAAACAGTAGAAGGATCCACTGTTTTGCTAATCTTGTTTTATAATCCTCCCCCAACACATTTTTTCCCCTGGAGTTTTTAAAGCAAATCTGAGACATCGGGATATTTCACATAGTTTACCGTGTTTAACTGATAAGGGCTTTGAAAAAATACAGCCACCATAATACTATAACACAGAACAAAATTTCCTATTTCTTCTTGAATTCTGATTGTTAGAACTGGCAAATTATATAAAATATTTAAATTTAAAACTTATTTTGATTTTGTATGTTTAATGCTTAGAAGTTTTTGTATGATCCGTTTTCTACTTTAACTAAGGCTTACATATTTGGGCTAGTCATGTAAACTGAATTACAGGAGCCACTGGAAAAATACTATCACAAAAGCCGGATCTGTTTTGGGCTTGATAAGTTCTAACAGGAGGAAGTAAAGATAACTTTTGAAATGCCTTTTTTCTCCCAAATCTATTTTAGCTAGTTAACTGAATGCCCAGTGCATATTGTTTATCTTCAAATACTGATGACTCCCCCAAAAAACAAATTGGATTTTGGACCAAAGACTTTATAGTATGAAGTTTACAGCATAACACATTAAAAAGGAACTCTGGAGATGTTAGAACTTTAGGGAATACATTAGGAAACATGGAAGGAGGGCACTGCAGACAGCACGTGTATGCATTTCAGACTTTGTTTCCCAGCCTAAGTTATGGTTCCTTTAATTCTTGACTGGGAAATTTTTACTTAGCCTTGGCTTGCATCTTGATGTACCCATGTTTGTACTTTAGAGAATGGAATGTACCGTGGAGATGTACTTTAGAGAATGGGAAGAAACATTTGGTGGTAAAGCTGCTTCCACTTACCTTTGTGTGTGGGGGCTATATTTCCCTTCTCCAGCTGAGTGAGATACAGTTCTTTTTCTCATGATGTTTGTGAAGCTACACTTCCCAACCATTACCACAAGGTGATGCAGTGACTTTGCACATTACTTCCCACAGGGTGGTTGTGAGTGCACTTACGTGCGTGCGAGCATACTTAGTGTATTAATCAGCCTGTGGATCATCTCGATACATTGGCATTCTCAGTGAATTTCAGTATTTTTGTAAGCATGCCCATCTTTTCACTCTTATCTGTGTGAGGAGTGAAACAAGAACTGAATGGGAATTAGAAACTTAATTTTACTGTGTAGAGTGGGTTGATACGTGTTGTAATTACATTCAGATTACATTTATCCGCATTTACTGCTTTACCACTAGAAGATATATTGGAATTTAATAAAAAAAGTAAGAAAGTAATGAGTGGAATGACTTGTAAAATTTCTATAGTTGTAATCACATCGAAATTTTTAAGTTATTGTTGGAGAGGGATTAATGAAGATTATTACTAGGATGAGCACTTGTCAGATTACTCTTTAGATATATAGGCATCATGCGTATATTTAAAGTCTGATGTTAAAGTTTTCTTTAAGAAACTTGAATTTTGGGCAGAAAGTTTAAAAGGAAATTTCATGTTAATATGTTTGCTTAAAAGAATGAAAATATTATATATTCTGAGAAAAATATAGTCAGAAGTCATTTTAAAAATATTCTTAATGAGTAAAGACCTAAGTGTATGGTGTGTACTTTTTGAGTCCTTTTTGATGCATTTATAAGCATATATACACATATAAACACATGTATACTTTCATGCTATGCTATTTTATACTTTAAAAACTTCAATGAAGTAAAAGTGTAAGGCGAATTATGGATTTTTAAATCACTGTTGTACTTGAGGTTAAAAATTTAAATGCCACTGCCTTGTTTTATAACATAATTATAGGTTTGTTGATTTTGTTGACCTTAGGAAATGTGTTAAAAAAATTTCATTCTTAAACCGCTTCTAATTAAAAACATGGGAAACTCATTCTAAACTAGCCTTATTCTCCTTACCGAATATCTTCCTCAGAGAAACTTAAATATTTATTCTCTTTGTAGAAGTATATTACTGATTCACTTGCTTCAGGTTATATAGGTAGTTGCATCTATTGGAAGCTGGTTCAATTGATTTAGCTATAGTTTCCCTTATTGGTATTTTATAACCAGTAGTGAACACTTTTTTCAAAACCAAAATCTGGATGGGGTTTTCCCTTCTTTATGAAACCCCTGACTTGCATAGAAATTATCTTTAGTGACTTCATGAGCATAATGACATCCCCTTGAACCCAGATTAGTTTAGACAATTCAAGGGAACAAATAGAACTCTTCAATTATTTTAGGCAGAGTTCCCAGGGTCTATTAAGTGCTACCTTTTCATTTTCCTGAAGGTTTTGGGTTACCAATTGGGGAGTATTGACAGTTCAGTTTTTCTGTGAAATAGGATTGCTGGTTATAGAGCCTTTTTGTTAGTGTAGAGTAGTGGAAGATCGCTACTGAATGCACTGTTTTTACCTCTGAATTCTGGGAAACCTCAGGTGCGAAGAGTCTAATAGACAACTAACCTGGTATTCTACCACAGTGGCTTCCAGGTTCACAGTTGACAGTCTCTTTATGGAATACCCACTATATTGTTTCGGTAAAGCAGTACTTTGATCATAGCAGAAGCAGAGAAGATACATGAAGAAAAGTGGATATTTTCTAAGGTGCTCGTTATTTCAAAACTTTAAAAATTTGCCTTAGTATTTTCAAACAGGTCAGCAAAAGAAACAGTTGTAAAAGCATATTATCTTAGATCTTCCTAATAATAAAGACTTATTAATAATTGTTAAAATACGAGTAGAGTCTTACCACTGTGCTTGCCTTGTAGAAACTTCATTGGTTTGTGAACTAGATTAATTTGGTTAGCAAAAATCTTGACCCAGTTTTCCCTATTACAGAGAATCCTGTTTTGATGACTCAGAAGCTGGTGCCATAGGGCCAGTGTTATAATTTAAGTGTACAGTAGAATCAGTGATTGTACTGAGCCGGTGACACAGTGTATCCATGGCTTTTTAGAGTAAATCCTCAGTCATATCCTTTTTCTCAATAGTAGAGTACAAAATATGGGAAAAATTTGGATCCTGTAGATTTTCATAGTCTGCTTTAACCATTTATCTGCTATCCAGTTCTTGGTGTTCACTAAGCCAGTAAGCATTTACTGAATCCATAATAGATTTTCTGCAGTATGTATTTAATTGACACTATACATTTAAAAAAATGTGTGTTTATTTTAATCAGTAAGTATGTGGAAATCAATGGGAAAAAATATGAATACTGGAAGTCAAGGCAGGGTCATTGAACCCACAATGAAAGGGTAGAATTGGTATAAGCAGAGAGGACAAAATAGGCTGAACTATTTCAAGTAGGCCAGGTGCGATTTTATGTGGTTTGAGGGATCTGAACAAGTGTGTACCAGAAGTCAAAGAAGATGGGATGGGTCTGGGCATCTGTGGAAATGAGTGAGAGATGATAATGGAGACCTATGTTGTTGAGTTGAGTCAGAGTATAATTAGTGGTTCTTTGTTCTGGCCACATACCGGATTAAGATTACTTGGGGAGACTTTAAAAGAAAGATGAGTATACACACCCAGTTCCAGACAGTCATCATTGTCTTTTTTTTCTTTTAAAGATCCCTAATGATTCTAATATGTAGCCAAGGTTGAGGGAAGCTGCTGGGGGTTGGGGGAGGATCATGGAGATGGGTCAGGAATACAGGCACAGAAAGATTAGCAAAGGAACCTAGAACCTAGAGGAGGATGGAATGTCAGATTAGGGAGGAAAATAATGAAGTTCAAGGGTCCAACATAGAACCTCTTGGTTACAAAAGAAGCAGAGGGCTAGCTAGCTAAACTTTTCAGTAGAGTTGATGGTTTGATATTGGTTTTTAGATTTTTTTAACACCTATGCAACTTTCTGAGCCATATGGAAATTACTTCCTGGTTTTTCTGTTTTTACATTTAATCTCATTTTTAAGGAGGAGTTCTAGTATTCAGAAGCATATGTCTTTTCAAAAAATTATGACGTAAATATATATGTAATTTGCATTCAGTGATACATATTTTCTGAAGCTGTAAGTTTTTCTTAGATAGGATTATTCAATTTGTGTGATTCACTTGTTTCAGATTCACAATGACATCCTTTCAAGAAGTCCCACAGACTTCCAACTTTGCCCATGTCATCTTTCAAAATGTGGCCAAGAGTTATCTTCCTAATATACACCTGGAGTGTCATTATACCTTAACTCCATATATCCATCCACATCCAAAAGATTGGGTTGGAATATTCAAGGTAAGAAAAACTGTCTGCATATTTCTTTCATCTGGGTACTCTTTTTTTTTTTTTTTTTTTTAAACAGGTTGATCAGTAGTTTATACTAGCCTTGTCACTATATTAAGGGTCATTTTTGAAAATGTCAAATGTAGAACATTTACATTTGTAAATGCAAACATTTTATATAATGAAATATTTAACAGTTGAAGATAGTATACAACAAATGCTGGGAACTTCAATGCAGGCTTTCCTCTCTATTATCAAAAGGTTAATAACTTTATTCAAGGTCCTGTGAAAAATTTTTCAGAATCTTCTTCTTTTTCCATTTTCTCCCTTCCTCACCTGAAAAAAGATCTGTTTGTTTGGGTTACTATATCATTTACTATCTTTTCTAGTCATTTATAATTTCATATAGCTCTACAACCATGTTGTTATCTCTTCTATTTTCCTATATTTAAATATTGCTCATACTGTCTTACACTTTTATGAGACTGTTCTGTTTTATATGACTTGTAAATTCTTTGATGGCAGGAGTCCCATTTCTTATATTTTGCCAGTCATTTTGTATAACATATGCTTGAAAATTACGTTGAGACTATCATCACACTGGTGCTTCCTGTGCTGGAGGTAGGTTTTCTGGTAATTTTAACTCTTCAGACTGTAGTGAAGAACCAAAACATAAAAGAAGAAAGTAAAAATAATTATTTTGAGCAGTCAAAATAATGTTATAAATGTTTAAACAATAAAACTTTTTTCCTGGTTTACTCTAGATTCTCAGAATCAGTTTATTTTAGATATGATTTTAATGGTCTCGAAATTTTGATAGTTTGGGTTGTATAAGGTAAACAGCAAAGCAGAAAGAAATGAATAGTGGTTAGAATGAGGTGCACTGAGAATATTCAGAAGTGAAAGTCCAGCCTAATAGTGAGGAGGGCTGAAAACCTATATTGGACAAAACAAAATTTTTGGCATTTAATCATTTAATATTTCAGTTCCTATTTGAATCTCTCATTCCTCGATGTTGCTGGATAGAGGAACTATTTACTGTTAGAGAGAGAGAGAGAGAGAGAGAGAGAGAGAGAGAGAGAGAGAGAGAGAGAGAGAGAGTGTGTGTGTGTGTGTGTGTGTGTGTGTGTGTGTGTGTGTTAGGCTTGTCAAATTCTAAAATGCAGTTGCGTTGATAAGCATTTTATGAAATCAGTGTATCAGTTTTGACATGTGAGGTATGGGTTTCAAGTTAAAGATACTGACGGAGAAGTAGTGTTTTCTGCAATAGTGGGTCAGAGAGGAAGAATTGAACGGGGAATTGAGATTGAGAGAAGGGCATTGCTGTCGGGAAAATGTTACAAGCAAAGGCATAGAGGTGAGAATGTTCGTGATAGTGAGTCAGTATAACTAGAACGTTAGCTTCATTTAGGGAAGTGGAGGGAGAAGGGTTGGAATTAAGCTTCATTCTATCTATTGGGTTGGTATATTCAAAGTAAGAAAGGAAGACCTTCAGTTTTAGGCTAAACAGTTTGTAGGCTTTTTTCTTCCCGGCAGTGGGAAGTCTTTGCAAATGTAGGTATATAGACTCCGTGTTGGAAGGAAGAAAGTGGAATTTCAGAAAGTATGAGAGTATTTTATATTTTGACGGAAGAGTGAGTAGTGTCTTGGTGGTTTAGAGCTTAAACTTCAGGTTCAGATCTTGACTCTGCCATCTACTGGCCTTTTCCTAGTTTCTTAGTTTCTGAGATGAGGATAGTCATATTTACTCCAAAACAAACATTCAGTAAACTATCTGTTACTGTTATTCCCGGTGTCACTTGAATCAGAAATCTGTAATTGTGTTGTTAGCATTTTTGTGTGTCAGCCATCACAAATAAATGGCACACTCAGCCCTTCTCTTGTCTCCCTTGCCCAGGATAGAACCTATTCATGTAGGGAGATTTTTTTCAAGAACGATATGGCTGTAGATAGTATTTCTTTCAAGATTAGCGTATGGACAGGGACAAACTTTATTATAGATGGGCTCTTTTTAAGAGTTGGTAGAAACATTAGGGGATATGAAATGAGGGACAGAACATTGTAGAGTCAAGATCACTGTCCTTAAGTCTCTGTGTCCTTGGATATTAATGAATGGTGACATTTAGTGAACACTGATATGCAAGGCACTGTGTTAAGTGTTAAACTGGGATTATCTCATTTAACATACATACAACTAGTCTGAAGTCATAGCTAGTAAGAGATTTTTTTCTGGCAGTCTGAGCTTAATTCCTTAATCGTTACATGCTCTTAATCACTACAGTATATTGTGCGTACAAAATCTACCACTTATGGAGTTCTTACCATGGGTCAGGCACTCTTAAGTGCTGCTTTTATGTTCATCTAATTTAATCCTTCTAACGATTCTGAGGAAAAACTCAAGCCTTAGATTCCTTAAGCTTCTTATCTGTAAAGAGATGAATGTTATAGTGTCTTTCAATAGTTTTGACCATGACACACAGAAATAAATGAATTCTGTGATTCGAATCAGCATAGTTTCTTGTAAATACACCTGAAACAAATTTTCATGAATCAATGCTTAGCCTTCATGCACTCTGATACTCTTGAATTCTATATAATTAAAAAATAAATGTCAAAAAAAAAATGTAATGAACCACTAAATTGATAATGTGAATTCCTACTGGGTCCGTGACCTACAGTTTGAAAACACTCCTTTAGAGACTAAAGATTGCTAAGATTCCTCCTACTTCAGTATTTGGTAATCTTTAATCCTAGGTTAATCAGAATTATAGAACATGTATAATCTAACTCCGGACATTCATAATTTCTTGTAATATTACTGGCAAATGGATATTTAACATGTTTTAAATGTCTCTGATAGGTGTTTAATACAGTACAGTCCATCTGGAAAATACAGATAAATATGTAATGTATATAAACATGTTCTAAGTTGAACAGTGTTTTGGAGTTAGGTGGGACGTAAGTGGTCTATTCGTATATGCAAACATAAAGACCTTTTTAAAAAATTTACCAATTTGCTGCAGGCAAGACTTGCTAAAAATGAGAGATTAATGAAGTTAGTGGATTTAAGGGGGAGGGGGAATCTAATTAAACACTTAAATTTCAGGCATAAAATAAGTTTTAAAAACATGTTTAGTGAATTCGAATTTTAAGCAAAACATAAGTTTTCATATTTGGTACTAAGATTTTCCTTGAAAAATTAGATATCAGATTACATTTTAATATATAGTAGAAATTCAACTGTTCAATTTATATAGATTTTTATAGTATTAGATTATAGCTTAATAAAATCCTAGAATTTGATATGCTTGTTAAAATACTATGATTGTAAACATATTAACACATGTCTTTAGGATGCAGTAAAAAACAATATGCTGTAAGATATCACTCTAATGTTAACTTATTTAATAATATCCATGTTTTTGTTGTTTTAGGTTGGATGGAGTACTGCTCGTGATTATTATACATTTTTATGGTCCCCTATGCCTGAAAATTATGTAGAAGGATCAACAGTCAATTGTGTATTAGCATTTCAAGGTATGAATAGAAAATTGCAGAACTGGATGAAATTAGATATTTTATTGCCATTAAAAATGTATACCATTGTAATTATCTACTTAGGCATATCTGGCATATTCACAGTTGAAACATTTGGTTAGCAAAAGTCTTAAGAATGTAAATATCTAGTGTAGGCCACATGGTATTTTTATGTAGACATTGCAAAGGTTTTTGCTCGTTAACCTTCATTGAAGAGTTGGTTTCTTTTCAGATCTTTTGATGATTTTTTTCAGATGAGAAAACAATGCCTTTACTGATATTAGCATAACATAACAAATTAGAGGTGAGAAAAATATTTTACATGAAAGCCATAAAGATGATTAACAGTATTTAGAGTAGTTATATTGATTCTTTAGGGAGAGTTGCCTATAAAATGGATATAAGTGATTAATATAAAATTCATTTTTATCTTTATTATATACAGTTTTAAAAAAATACTCATATTTGGAAATCTGTCACAGGATTCGCTGTAGAGTGATTTTGTATTATAATTATACTGACTTTGGGTTGTATTAAAGCAAATTCTTAGTCTTTATGCCATTGATTCTTTTTAGTCTGGTGAAACTAATAAACTCTGTGTCAGTATAATACACAAAATTCATAGAATTACAAAGGAAACCAATACTATTTTATTGTATGGATGTAACAGTTTGTTTATCCATTCATCTATTAAAGAACATCTTGATTGTTTCCAAGTTTTGGCAGTTGTAAGTAATAAGCATTTATGCACAAGTTTTTGCGTGTATGTAAGTTTTCATCTCATTTACGTAAATACCAAAGAATATGATTGCTGGATCATTTGTTAAGAGTATATTTAGTTTTGTAAGGAACCGCCAAATTGTTTTCCAAAGTGGCTGAACTATATATGCATTCCCACCAGCAATAATTGAGAGTTCTTGTTGTCCAACATCTTTGCCAGCATTTGGTGTTTAGTGTTTTGGATTTTGGTGGTTTTTTTGTTTTTTTTTTAAACTTTATTCTGAGGTTCATACTGTATATGTTTTTGTGGACATCGGTTGGCAATGTGGACCACACGGAGCTTGCATATATAAAAACATTTCCTCATATGCTGTGTCAAGAAACAAATATTCAGAGAAAAATTTGTACTGTAATATAGGCAAAGATTTAGGTTTTCAGGTTTTATGGATTAAGAAATACTACAAATTATATGTGTAGTTTGTCTTTTAATTCTTAGTCCTTTTTAAAGATAATCAAATTCAAGAGTGCATATTGGAAGTAATTTTATTATTACAGTATTTGTTTTTAAAAGCTGTGGTTTATTTCCAGTCATTTTTAATGTGGTTAGTCTTATAATAAATAGTTAATTTTCTGAATTTGTTATAGTGACTAATGCATTTATTTTTTAGCGACTTAACAAAAAGCGTAAAACCAATAAAAAAGACACCTAGTTTATGTTTATACTTTAAAAGCATTTTCATGGGAGCTAAGTATAAGTGCAGTAAGTTTTACAAGTTTTTGAAAACTTATGTTAATTTTTACTTTGAAATTGACACATAAAAGTCTCTCCCTCCCTAGAATTAGTTTGTTATATAGAGAAGTCAAGATAGTCATGAAAAACTTAGCCATAGACTATTAGATGTAGGAGGGATTTTAAGCACAATCCAAATCACTTTGCTCATTTTATGAATGAGTCATGAGAATCCTGAAATGCAAAATTTAAAACAACTAACAAAAATACATAAATGTAATTGTTTGCCTCATTTATTTATTATAATTTGACTGATTGCTAATGTCACAGACTATAAAATTTGACTCAGTTTGGTTTCTATTTTTTCCTATTTTATTTTCAATGTTATTAATCTTACAAGAGCCTTTTTAAGATAGCTTTAAATTGCAACTCTGAATAACTACATCTTGTACTGCAAATGGTATTTGCACCATATTTTTTAGTATTTGTGAGATTTTAAAATATCAGACCTTGAATATCTAGTTTGTAGAATTTCTAATGTCATGATATCAGAACTCATTAGTCACAGTATATTTTTGTTTTCTATTTAAGCTTTAAATAAGTCTAGTGGCCATTTGCAAAGTTACTGAGCCATGGATTGATAGATTTAAGAGTAGCTATCTGAAGGGTGGGTGGGGTTTTTAAAAACTTTAAAAAATATATCACCAGATGTACCTTCATATTTTTAAAAAACTTTATATTTTGAAATAATTTTAGATGTAAAGATGCAAAAATAGTACACAGAATTTTCCCTATACTCTCCCAGCTTTTCTTAATGTTAACATCTTGTATAACCAATGAACATTTATTTTAAAAACCAGGAGTTTAACATTGGTGTAGAGTACTATGGACCAAAGTATAAACCTTACTCAAATTTCACCAGTGTTCCTAATACTGTTCTTTTTCTCTGTATTTCTCTTTTTCTCTTTTCTTGTATTCGGTCCAAAATCCCACATTTAGTTGTCATGTCTTCTTAGTTTCCTCCATTGTGTGATAATCCTCATTCTGTCCTTGTCTTTCATGACCTTTACATTTTTGAAGAGTACCGTTCAGTCTGTTCAGTTTTTTTTTTTCCTGTGGGATGTTTCTCATTTTGGGTTTGTCTGATGGCTTTCTTATAATTAGATCTAGGTTATACATTTTCAGGAAGAATACCACAGAAGAAATGCTGTACCCTTTTTAGTACATTGTGTCAGGGAGTACTTGATATCCATATATCTTATTACTGGTGATACTAATCTTGATCATATGGTTAAGGTGGTGTCTGCTGGGTTTCTTTACTGTAGAGTTAGTAGTTTTCTCTTGGTAATATTATTGGGGAGCTACTTTGAAACTAAGGAAATACCTTGTTTCTCCTCAGACTTTAACCCACAAATTTTAGTGTCCATCACTGGATCTTGTCTGAAACAGCATTGTTGTGTTTGCCTAATGATGCTTTTCTATTTTCAGTCCTTGTATTTATTAGTTGGAATTATGTTAGGAAAAGTCTCCTTCTCATGTACTTACGGATATTTATTTTCTTCTATAGAATAAAGTCTAATACTATCATGGCTTTGTTGCTCAGGTTGGTTTAGCTTTCTTTGGCTATGGTATTAGTATTTTTGAGATTTTAAAATATCATACTTTTAATACCTAGTTTGTAGAATTTCTAATGTCATAATATCGGAACTGATTTGAGTATATTTTTGATTTCTATTTGAACTTTTTATTTTATTACTATTATTTTTTATTATTATTTATGCCTATAGCACTTGGTCTTCCTAGGTGGTCTCCCATCCAAGTACTAACCAGGCCCAACCCTGCTTAGCTTCTCAGATCAGACATTGGGGTTGTTCAGGGTGGCATGGCCGTAGACCATGGACGGTGTCTCCACTGGGGCTCGAACCCAGGACCTTCTGCCTGTAAAGCAGACTTGCTAACTGCTACACTATGGAACCATGTCCTCTCTTTAAACTTTTTAAGTAAGCCTAGCGGCCATTTGCAAAGTTATGTGTTTTTTTGGACATTCCCTTCCTTCCATAATTATTTTTTAAGGACTTCTTTCTTATTTTCAAGCACCAGAATATGTTCTAGGCCAATCTTGTATTTTTTTTATGCTCCTCCTTGTTTTTAAGGGAAAAGGCTATTTTTTTAAAATAATAAAATAAAGTAAAGTAGATATCATAATAAGGAGTTTGAAAATTTTAAGGTACGAAAGAATAGCAGGCATAGTGATTACAGATTTCTGGGTAGATATTACTATCCAAGGTGTACGGTGAATATATTCATCTTTGTATGTTCATTTCACAATCATTGAATGCTTCATTTTTACAAGTCATTCTGGAGGATTCCAGAATTTTTATGTTTATTATATATCTGCCCTCAGTATTTCTTGAGGTCTTGATATAGGATATAAAGCACGCGTGTAATGAATAGTAATGCAGCGTATACTGTGGAGCTTATTTTAAATGAGAAAAATGCAGTGGGAGCTTCGGAGAGGAGAGAGATTAATTTTGAGCTAAGATAATCCAGCAAAGTTTAAAAGCGAGGGTAACAATTGAGTTGAGAGAAGGAACAAATATTAAACAAATTGTCAGATAGTGAGCTAGATGGTATGAATACATTATCTATACTTTGGAACTCAGGTAGTTGGCTTCATGTCTATTTTACTGGGCTTCAGGGAGGTTAAGTAAATAATAGTGGTAGAGGTGGAATTCCAGAATTAATCCATGTAGTTCCAAAGCTTATTTTTGTTCTACAGCACCAGTGGACCTCATCCTCTTTTCCGACTTTACACAATTCACATACGTAGTCTATTCCTATTGTTAATATCTCCCCCTTTAAATGTAGTGATTGTCAAATTTGACAGATTTCTTTAAATGGCATTCTCACCCCCAGTCCTCCTAGATTTTTATGTTGATTTCTTCTCTCACTCTTCTAGCTTCTTTCTCATTGAAAACTACATACTTGACTCTCCCAGATAAGTTACTTTAGCTCTAGGGAAGATTTGGGGAAAGGATATTCTAGGAGTATAAACTTAAGACTAAGGAAAAATTTAGGCAGGTTAAGGGAAGAAAGTCTAGTTTTGATCACTTATGAAAGATAGGAGGAAAGATATCCTAAATGCCTAGAACAGGTTTAGGAATGAGAGGAGATGGCAAGTATTGTTAAATTACATAGAAATAACACTAATTTCATAATATTTTTTGTTAACTTCCTCTTAGGGTATTACCTTCCAAATGATGATGGAGAGTTTTATCAATTTTGTTACGTTACCTATAAGGGTGAAATTCGAGGAGCAAGTACACCTTTCCAGTTTCGAGCTGCTTCTCCAGTTGAAGAGTTGCTTACTATGGAAGACGAAGGAAATTCTGACATGTTGGTGGTGACCACAAAAGCTGGTCTTCTTGAGGTTGGTACCAACAGTGAGCTGGTGCTATATAAATCATTGTAAGACCAGAGCATGTGAGGACATGTGATGATTGCCATTTTAAGAATTTGCAGGTTATATGAGGGTACAACCTAAAAATCAAATGTTTTTTAAATAAAATAATGAGCTTAGCATCTTGTTGTTGAAACACTTTAAAACTTTTTCTGTCACAATTATGTTATTGATTTCACTGTGGCAGGGACTGTCCCTAGGGTCTTTCATTATTTTGTGTATGGTAGATCTGCAGTAAATAACCATTGAGAGAATTTAGAACTACAGCTTTCCTGATATTCTCTCAAACTAACCTTTCTTCTTTGGTGGCCTACTCCATTGATTGTGGAATAGTACAGATTTGGGGGTGAAACTGGAGGGAAAGTGGTGTAAAACAATAAATCTGACTAATTGGATGTGAACTTCATTTTACTATACCATAAGCGTGCTCTGTCCCAAGCATGGTGATGAATCAGGGAAACTTTCCCAGTCTCTAAGTTTAGGTTGAGCATTTTTAGAATGATTTCTTTTCCTTGTTCATCTGATCAAATAAATAAGCTTATATTAACCATAATTAAAGAAAGGTGAACATCATCTTAATATTTTTTTAATTTTGGAGTCATTAAATTGGTTCCATTAGAAATTTACTGTGTAGACGGCCTAATAATGCCTTATGTCTTAATATTTAGTAGTTATTGAAGAAGAAAATAGAACACTCTTATTTTAAGATACATGTCAATATCTTTACCCTAAACTTAAACTAGAACATTACCTTCGAGTTTCTGTGAAAAGTGTCTTTAATTGGTTCAGCATACATTTTTGCTTAATTTATATTCATATTTAGTCTGTGGCAGGTCACTGCTTTTTCTTTATATTCAGATGGATTTTTTTATATATAAATATTTTATGCCTTTGATTTTATTTACCTTCAAAAACTGAGGCTAGGGAAAAAGGTCATAGATAAAATAATGACAGTAGAACTAAGAAGGCTAGAAGGAACCAATCACTTTTTACTGTGAATTCTTTCATATCTTCCCTTCCCCTTTCCAAAAATTCTTCTCTTATCTTAAATAGAGAAATGTAACTTTTATAGGGTGACTAAAACATTTAGCCTGGTATTCGAATGCTAGTCAAAGATGCAGAAACAAGCTCAGCTCTTAAGAAGAATGCGGATAGTTTATATTGCAGCTTTTTGAATACTTGTTAGACCACCCCGATTTCAGGGCCTCCAACAGAAAAATGGGCGATTTGGCATCTACATTTCTCTCTTGCTCCTTTTCTAATCGGGACATGCACAATTTATTTCACTTCTTCCTACTCCTATAAGTTACTTTATAAAGAAAATTTTAATTGTATTCTCTTAGGGAAATATTTCTGAGCTAAAATATTTTTATATTCTGACCAGTTTTGGACAAGTCTTTTAAATTTCTACATTCATTAAAATCTTTAATGATTTTATGTAAACCTGCTCAAAATTAGACATCTGGGTACTGTTGACATTAAAAGTGATTAATGAAAACATCCTTCAGTGTATGAACCCTTGACTAGATCCTAGATTTTTATGGACTATTTATTGGATGTTATAAAATTATTGTTAATTTTTCTTAGCTCTTATAATGTTAGTGGTCGAATAGGAAACTCTTCTTATTAGAAGATGGTTTCTCTGAGTACTCAGGGATGAAGTGTTTGTAATTTCATATTAAATGCTGTAGGCCTCTCCACCCCCCAGTCCAAATTACATAATAAATATAAGTACTATGTATAAAGGGAGATAAAATAAACATGGCAGAATATTAATCAGTGAATTTAGGTTATGGGTGTATGGGTGTTCATTATCATATTTTAACTTTTGTGTGCTTGAAAGATTTTAAAATACAAAATTGGGGGCAAAAATTAGACTTGCATACATTTTTATTTAATTTGAATTCCTTTTAAAAATTTCTACTTAAGGTTCAGTAAACTCTTCAGAAAGTATGTGCCAGTTAGTGAATCACTGGGGAAAAAAGTGGTTCTTTTATGATGTTTCTTTTGCATTATGCCAAGATGTATCTTTATTTTTAAGCTTGCAGAAAATGTACAGCCAAAATTATTTTTTAAAAAAAGGTAAGGTATAAAAAAAATTCAGCGAATAAACAAACTTTTCTCTTTTGAGGGCATTTACTCCTGTCATTTGCATTTGATGTAATGAATGAGTTAGAAGGGTTATTCTAAAAATTTTTGATCCTTCAGCTTTCATAAAAGCTATTTTAATCATGGATCCTGTATGGAGGGGAAGACATTTTTGGCTAGATGTATGATTCCTCCTTTGTGAATTCTTTCCTCTTAGTGTCCATTCTTCCTCTATTAGAATCAATGATTTTATTCTGTGAGAGAAATAAACCATTTTATTTATTACTACTTTAGGTCCCTTAATTTAGTAAATTTTAGAATGTTGGAGCTTAGATTTTCCTGTAC
Source organism: Pteropus vampyrus (assembly GCF_000151845.1). Taxonomy (NCBI): domain Eukaryota; kingdom Metazoa; phylum Chordata; class Mammalia; order Chiroptera; family Pteropodidae; genus Pteropus; species Pteropus vampyrus. The sequence continues at coordinate 4,598,521 of NW_011888850.1, forward strand.
TAAATAACTATTAGTGTTCCCATAAGAATCAGTTATGTATTTTTACAGTCTGTAGTTTTGTCCTAAAATTTGTGTTTACTTATAATAAAGTTTTAGTTCAGCCAAATGGAGGCCATTGTATATAGAAATTTATTCCTTAGTACCTTATTTAAAGAACCAAAACTTTTATTAATAATTCCATAGATGAAGGCCTTATATAACATATGAGGATGTTTTTGATAAGATTTAATGATTTCCCATAGATTTGCATTCAAGAACAGGTACACATTTTCTTGATTATTGACTCAAGATGAGAAAAGCCCAGAATTAAGTCACTAGGGAACTTTATGCCTTATTTTTAATGTTGATTTGAAAAGTAACTAGCAGGCAATTTCGTGATAAAATTCATTGATTTTGTACCTTTTTTTGCTTTATTTTTCAGTTAGAGTTGACATTCGATATAGTTTCAGGTGCACAGCATAGTGGTTTGACGTTTATATAGCTTACGAAGTGATCCCCTTGATAAGTCTAGTACCCACCTGGCATCATACATAATTACTACAATATTATTTACTCTGTTCCTTATGCTGTACTTCACATACCCTTGACTATTTTGTCAGTTTGTACTTCTTAATCCCTTTCCCCTTTTCACCCAGACCTCTGACCCCTCCCTACCAATCTGGCAGCCATCAGTTTGTTCTCTATATCTATGAGTTTGTTTCTGTTTTGATTGTTTATTTTTTTTAGATTCCACATATAAATGAAATATGATATTTTTCTTTGGCTATCTGACTTATTTCACTTAGTATAATGCCCTCTAATTCCATCCATAATGTCTGAAATGGCAAGATCTCATTCTATATATGGCCGAGTGATCTTTTGTTATGTATATATGTACCACATCTTTATCCAGTTGTCTATTGATGGACATCGTTAAGGTTGCTTCATATCTTGCCTGTCATATGTGAAATGTCCTTTGTCTCTTTTTATAGTTTTTGTTTTAAAGTCTGTTTTGTTTGATATAAGTATTGTTGTTCAACCATTTTATTTCTGTTTGCATGAAATGTTTTTACATCTCTTTACTTTCAGTCTGTGTGTCTTTTGATCTGCAGTGGGTCTCTTGTAGGCAGCATGTGTATAGGTTCTTGTTTTCTTCTCCATTCACCCACCCTGTATCTTTTGATTGGAACATTTAATCTATCTACATTTAAAGTAATTATTGATAGGCATGAAGTTATTGCCATTTTATTCATATTTTTGATCTTTTTTTTCCTTTTTAAAGTTCCCTTAACATTTCTTGTAATAGCTCTTTGGTGGTGTATTTCTTTAGCTTTTTCTTGTCTTGGAATTTTGTATTTTTTTAAATGTTTTTTCTTTGCTTAACCAAAAGAAAGTTTAAATTTATGATTCATGAATTTTTCTAACTGAATGCTAAAAGAGGCTCATTGATGTGAAGTAGATAATATGTACAAGTTCTTTCTATGAATTCTTTTGCTTTTTTGAAATTTGAGTTTTTTGTTTTATAGTTGAAAATTGAGAAAACTATGAAAGAAAAAGAAGAACTGTTAAAGTTAATTGCCGTTCTGGAAAAAGAAACAACACAACTTCGAGAACAAGTTGAAAGACTGGAAAGAGAACTTAACCATGAAAAAGAAAGATGTGACCAACTGCAAGCAGAGCAGAAGGTTGGTTTTGTCTTGTGTAACTGATTGGAATTGACATAGTATACTGCCTGAAACTCATATTTTTTCAAGAACTGAACCAGTTAAAGTGAGTGAAAACCATGTGTTGAAAAACAGTAACATTTAGATAGATATTTATATAAGAACAAGTCAGTTTCTGTCAACCTCTGCCACAGCTTCTTTTATGTTGTAAATGATTAAAATTTTGGATTTTTATTTCAGACTTGATGTAGTCCCTGACAAGTGTTACTAGATGTTTTGCATATAATTGTAGAATATTTGATTGATTTTGAGGGAGAGGGGCTGGAAATACAATTAGCAATAAGAAACACTGAATAAAGGGTAAGTAGAATAAAGTAGTTAAAATACTTTTCATGAAAGTAGAATTCCGTGAAATAAGATACAGTATTAGACAAAATTTTAAAATCTTTGATTTGAGAAATTCTATAAATTATTCTAAAAACCTAATTAATATTGGTGCAGTTTCTTGAGCTAAGAAAAAGAGAAGTATAAAACTGGTTTCTTTAGAGATGCAAATGGATTTGAGTTAGCTGAAAAAAGTAGAGGAAAAGAAATCACCTACTCATTGATTTGTTTATTTAATATTTTCACAAGAAAAGCGATTTGTTTTGACATATCGCAATCTAACTTATAACTAATTGGATACACTATATCCATTGATAGGATTGATGTATTGTTCCCAATGGATGGGGTTTGTTCCATTCTTTTGTTCAACAGGGCCCAGAGCAGTTGCTTAATAATTGTAATTTGAACGATGAGTGCAGTAATTTCAACCATTTTATACTCCAGTGGAGTGGTTGTATATTGCACACCTGTGCTGAGATGTCCAATAGGGCTTAAATCCTGAAAAGATTTCTCTTGCCTTGTTCTATTTGAGGATTGCTTTTTTGAGTTGGAGCATGTACAATTGTAAATCTCCTTATAAACATCTGTAAAATCTTTTGTCTTTATTACCTTTAGCCTTTTTAATTTAAAATCTGCAGTTATTCTCCCAATTTTACTCTTGGGGAACACTTGGAATTCTCCAGTAGAGGTATGCTGCAGTAGAAGTATCCTGTAGTAGGATCAGAATGTTCTGTTTGGCTAAGGAATTATTTATTTGAACTTTTTAAGTAGATGTACTAAATATTAAAATATAAAATCTCATATGTGCCTGCCTTATTAGTACATTCAGCTAAGTTTTTTATTGAATTGTTTTAACTCCCTTTCTGTCTTGTGTAGTTATTTACTCTTTTCTCTCTACTCTTCACACATTTATTATTTGAACCTGGATTTGGCAGTTTCCAGATAGGAATGCCAACTTTTTTCACTGTATTACAAGCCAAAAGAGTAGAGGTGAGATAGAAGATGACTCACAAAAATGGCCCATTGCAGCATGTACTTAGCCCGAGATGAAGAATACCCTGAAACGTGGCCTTTGATGTTTCGACTCTGATCACCTTGAAATCTAAGGAAAGAATGGATTATTGGGAGAATAGGAATGGCAGAATGCCTTCCGTTGTGTGGAATTACTCCTGTACATCAGGCCATGCCTCTGGTCCCATCGAGTATTAGTTAAGATTTAAACACTCGCAGGTTCTCTCTACTGTCCAGCTGTCAAAGGGTTAAATACTATAGACAAGATCAAAAGCTTATTCCGATAGACTTAGAAAGTATATTCTTTAATGTGGATAGTATATGATGGATATACTTACTAAAACAATATTGCTTAGACAATAAAACCATGTTATGAACTGTTTTATATATTCATATTGTTTTGGTTCTTAAGTTTCACAAACTAAGTTTGGTACACTGAGATGTTACCAGCATTTGGGAGTTAACCACAGCTATAGTATATATAGGAGTGAGAAAACATAAAAGGCCATTCATTCATGTTTTGGTGGCTCTGGCTAGTATGGACCTCTTCAACTATCTTTATATTTTTGGTTTTCTCTTCTCTGTACCTTTATCATTGCATTGGATACCCAGTTTTGGGCTGCTTAATATATGGAATTAACCCAATTGCTTAAATACATATTTCATGTGGAATTGCCAAAAATCAATTTTGAAGTTGTGACATCATTGAATTTTTTTTATTGTCATTGAGAAAAAAGACATAAAAGTGTAATTTTAATGTGTAGGGGGTGATGGTTATAACTTATGTGTATATAGTAATAAATTTCTTTAAAGCCAATTATTTTTATTTTGCACCTTATTTGTTAGTAATAGTTTATATTTTGTTTCTAAAGTATAGGTACATTTATGTACTTTGAACTAGCTCATCTTTGTATGGATTAAGACAAGTGTAAGATGAAATATTTTTATACTGTATTACATAAGACATTGAATATATTTTTTATTTTTCTTTTAGTTTTATTGAGGTATAATTGACACAATTGTAAAATATTTAAAGTGCAGGTCATGATTTGATATATGTATACATTGTGAAGGGATTCTTCCCATCTAGTTAATGAACACATTCATCAGTTCTGATTTATCTTAAATTCTCTCTCAGCATATTTCAGTTACAGTGTTAAGTGTAGCCACCATGTTGTACATTAGATCCTCAGACCTAATTCATCTTATACTTGAAACTTTATACTCTTTTATCAGTCTTTCCCTACTTCCCCTACCTCCCATCCCCTCACAACCACTTTTTTACTCTCTACGAGTTTGACTTTTTATTTGTATTTCACAATAAAAGTGATACTATGTAGTGTTTGTCTTTCTCTGTCTGGCTTATTTCACTTAGCCCAATACCCTGAAGGTCCATCCATATTGTTGCAAATGGTAAGATTTCCATCTTTATCATAACTAAATATTGTATTTTAGATACTGTACCATACCTTTATTTAGCTGTTGACACTTAGGTTTTTTCCATATCTTGACTGTTGTGAATAATGCTGCACTGAACATAGAAGTGCAGATATCTCTTCCATTCTTGTTTTCATTTCCTTTGGATATATACCCAGAAGTGGGTATATTGCTGGGTCATAAGGTAGTTCTATTTTTAATTATTGAGGAACCTCTATTGTTTTCCATAGTGTCTGCACCAGTTTACATTCCCACCAACAATGCATAAGGGTTCCCTTTTCTCTACATCTTCTCCATCACTGTCTTGTTTTTTTGATGACAGACATTCTAAAAGATGTGAGGTGATATCCCATTGTGGTTTTGATGTGCATTTTTCTGATTAGTGATGTCGAATGCCTGTTGACCATTTGCATGTTGTCTTTGGGTTCCATTCCTCTGCCCCTTTTTAAATTCGATTTTTTTTTCTATTGAGTCGTGTGAATTCTTTATATATACTTTTGGATGTCAATCCCATATCAGATATTTGATGTGAAAATATTTTCTCCCATTTTGGAAGTTACTTTTTCATTTTTTTTGTTTCCTTTGCTGTGCAGAAGCTTTTTAGTTTGATGTAGCTCCATCTGTTTATTTTCGCTTTTGATGTCAATCTAAAAAAATCATTGCCACAACCATTGAGCTTGTCAAGGACCTTACTCTGTTTTTTTCTTTGAGGTGGTTTATGTTTTCAAGTTTTAAATTTAAGTCTTTAATCTGTTTTGAATTGGTTTCTTGTGTATGGTATAAGATAGTGGTCCCTTCTCATTCGTTTGATTGTGGCTATCCTGTTTTGTCAGTACCGTTTATTGAAGAGATAATCCTCTTCCCGTTACATATTTTTTGGCTTGTCGTAAATTATTGACCATATATGCTTGGGTGTTTTTCTGGGCTCTCTGTTTCATTGATTGTATCATGTTACGTATTCATGTGTAACAGATCATTATAACAATACACGTAAACCATTCAATTTCATTAAAATAAAAGGCAACTTAACATAAGTAAAATTATGCTATCCTAAGTGTTTTCTTATTCCTTATCTCTTTAAAAATATATATGCAACCCGGCATTAAAATTATTTCTCTGTGGAATGTGTATACACATTCAGGAAATAATTTAGACATTAGGTAGTATTTGTGGCCTTTCTTCACTCTCTTCTCTCTAACCAAAACACTTAATCCTTTGATCTGATGTTCTCTTAGAAAGGTAGAATTTAAGTTTCTTTGCTCATGGCATATTTTTGACAGTAGAATTAGTCTTCATTACATTTTATTGTATTTAAACTTTGCCCTTTTGGAATATGAACAGTATTCTTTTTAGATATTTTTGTAGTGGATTTCTTGTTTTTGTTGTTTGAATAAAAGTATAAGGCTTTCTCAAGATAAATTTGAAGTATATTACTGAAGAGGTTATATGAATATTTGATCTTTAAAAATGTTTAAATTCACAGATGTAAACTAAGTTGACATGAATCCACTAAAATAATATGTGATTTCAATCAGTTTAGTTTACTAAAACAACACAGTTGGAACTTAAACAGATTGTTTTTATGGGGACAGTGAACAATTGCGTAATTATTGTTATTTATTTTATTTTTGCCTTTTAGCCCATTATTTTGATGCTATGAAGGCAGTTTATTATTGTACGTTGTTGTCAGTTAAATTTTTGTCTGTTAAATTTCTAGAAATCAGAGAAGATACATTTATATTTTGTGTACCTCTCTTCATAGCTCCGTATTTAGTTGATTTCAAGAAGCAGAGTGTTTGAGAAAAGCCAGATTAACTCAATTGAGTAAGATTAATTTTAAAATCTATTAGCAGTTTCCAGAAGTAACAATTCTTTTGCCAATAATTTGCTATTTAAAGTATTCAGGTATTTACTAAATTTTACTGCTGTATGCATTTGAATCCAGAATACTGTAACTTTTTTTCTAAGTAATTTTCAGAGATCACTGTATCTGGTTTCTTCATGTGTATTAATTTGTAATCAGAACTAATTTTGGCTTTTTTTTTAAACATGAGAATGTGTGTTCTCTTTATGTATTTTTAGTACATGTTTAGCTACATAGATAAGTGTCACAGTCTTTTCTGGTTGCTCATTTTTGAGAGTTACGACTTGAGGAGAGTTGGTAATAGTGGCTCATGATAGCAGTGTTTCTTCAACCGAGGAGCAGGGTGAGAAGTCTGCATGAATCTGAAATGCCAGATCTCTTAATCACCTTCTGCCCACATTTTTTGTGCACAGTGTAGTGCACTTATTTATCTGTTTTAAGTTTTTGTGTTTTAATATTAGAATTATGATGCCTTTTTGGTATGATTTGCAAATATTTACCAAATATTTATCTTAAGTTGCAAGTGTTTTTCAAAGATTGTATTGTAGATTTTAGTCTTAAAAATTTTTTTTCTTCTTAAAGCATGATTCTTATTTTTTTTATATGTACACAAGGGGCTTTGATGCCATTTTCATGCTAAGGAAGACGTAGCCACATTAAAGAGGCTTATGCTTCCCTCAGACATGAGAACTAGAAACCTGAAAAAACATCCCTGCTTTAGTGTTTTCATGTCTTTTGAAAATAGACTTGGATGCTGAGAAGCTAACAGGTAACTTTATGGGTACCAGAAAGATTTTAAGACTCACAAGTTATCGTTGGAATGAATTTGTGACTCTTTATAGAGTTAACTGACTCATAGATAAAGCAATTCATGTTTTGCATTTAGTTGCTTATGAATCTCTTCTAGTTCTTGCCCCATTTTTGGAAATGCTATTTACCCACTATTGAACTTCATTAATTATGGAATCAGAAACTTGTTTTTGCCTCTGGGCAATCTAGTCTTTGTCCCTGGGAGAAACACGTGGATTTAATCTGTGGTGCCAAGAGAGCATTTAGTAAAACTAAAAATAAAAATATAAAAAAATTCTTTAGAAATGTCTTTGGCTGTCTTCATAAATCAGCAAGACAAATAACTGAAAATCAGTGAACTTTAGCAAGGGTCATTGGGTATTAAAACAATTATATCAGAGGGAATAAATATTATTTGCTTTCTTCAGTGTGTTGGAATCAGAAAAGCATTTAGTTTTTATAACAATTTTTGGTTAATGTTGCAAATTCAGTAAGGCAACCATTTGCTTTGAGCAAAAATAAAACCAAGAGTATTATTGACCACTATTGTGATAAGCTTTTTAATGCTGTGTAGATGCAACATAGCAATTTTCATATTCTAGCAAGATATTTAACATAAGATGATGTTTCACCTTAAATTAAAAATTTGATTGAGTTTATGAATATCGAAGTGGCTTGTAAGTACTTTTATAATATTTGATACATTTGGTGATTTTCTTTAGTTTCTGTTTGTTGGGCGCGGTACTTTTAGTGGGAAATTAAAAAATGTTTTTAATGAAAACAATTTCTTAATTTATCAATTCTATTGATGTGTAGTTTTCCACAATGGAGTACTTGTGTACACATTGTTGTATTTGGTTCTCATAATTTTATAAACTAGGCAGAAAAGGCCTTATCTCCATTTTAGATTTAAAACAGGTATATAGAAGAGCATCATCGAGCTCTCGTACAATACTTGTCTTAATTGATGTGATCTAAATTTCATACTCTTAAGGTATCTATTTAAGGTAGAATATTTTATTTTAAATAGAAATACATTTTATTAAATTTACTACCTCTTTATATTTGTTACAGTTTCTTTGAATGTTCTGACCACTGAGTCACGGTGGCAGGAGCATTAGGGACATTATTTTAAGCATTTTTCTTAACCTAGTGCTTTGGTATAGTCATCAGTGGCACTTAGTGATCTATATGTGATAAGTGGGTGTTAACCTTGATAATACTGTATAAACCTGATTTGTCATTGGGATGACATTGAAAAGTGAGATGTGAAAAATGAAAATGACTAAAAATTTTTTTCTCATTTTTATTGCCTGCCCTCTGGTGGAGAAGTTAGTGAAATGAGGAAATGGTATATGAAAAGTGCAGGAAAAAATTATTTAATATATTAAAAGTTGAATGTATGTTTCAATTTCAGGTTTAGTTTTTAGTCTTAGCTTATAAACTTTGGAGGGGACAAATATGGGATTAAAATTTAAGAATACATAGATTTCTTAAAGATATACATGTTTGTCTTACTAATTATGTTTCTCAAAACACTTTGTTTCTAAGGGTCTTACTGAAGAATCAGAAAGTTTAAAAATGGAAAACGAAGACTTTAAGAGGAGATACAATTATGCTACATCCAAAGCTCTCAGGCTTGAGGGAGATATTGCGTTAGTGACAAATAAAGCAGTTGAAAAAGAAACTGAATTGGACAGGTATTTCTGATGCTTTTAAAAAACATCTTTGTTTTAAAAATGTTTTAACAAAGTTTTTTTGACTACATTAATGTTACTTGACCTCAGTTTAAAGGACAAACTCAGGAAGGCGCAGTGTGAAAGAGAACAACTTGAACATCAGTTAAAGACAGAAAAGGATGAGAAGGAACTTTATAAGGTAATTTATTCTTTCCGTTTCCATTACCTATTGCTGTGTAACAAATTACTCCAAAACTTAGTGGTCAGGAACTTGGGAGCAGCTTAGCTGAGTGGTTCTAGCTCAGGGTCTCTTAGGTAGTTGCAGTTAGCCTAAGGCTTGATTGTAACTGTGGGATCTGCTGTCAGGGTGACTCACTCCTATGACTTCTGTCAGGAGGCCCTTCAGTTTCTTGCTGTGTGGCCTCTTCAGTGGCTGCTTGCATGTCCTCACAACTTGGCAGCCAACTTCCCTCAGAGTGAGCTATCCAAGAGAGAGCAAGGAGGAAGATGCAGTGCATTTTATGACCCAGTCTCCAAAGTTGTACAGTGAGGGAAGGCACTTGGTCCAGCCGACACTCAAAGAGGGGGGAATGTTAGGCTCCATTTCTTAAAGAGAGGAGTATCAAAAGATTAGGGGATGCATTTTAAAACTACCTCATTGTGTATAGTGCATAAAAGTAGTTTCCAGGAAATGAGTTTGCTGGTATTCTAGATGCTTAGCAGGTAATGTATAAGTCAAAGAGGTTTACAGTAACAAGACAAGATATCTGTTAACAGGATTTACATAACCAATTACTTACCTGTTTTAAGAACATGTAAACCTTAGGGAGAACATTATTTCAGTGATGATGGCCATGTTTTAGAGTTTGACTTTGGGAATAATTGTCTGAGACTGTATTTTAAAAAAGATATTCTTACCGATAACAAATCTTCATCTTTTGCATTTTTTTTCTAAGTGATTCTGAAATACTTAGCTTAATTGTCAGTAACATAGATGTAGATTGAGACTTATTTGTCTTACGTGGCTCATAAGCAGTTCCTGATCATAGTTGCAGACAAGGAATTTCAAGAACATTCTGAGTTAAGTCAATATTATTCAGATAGATTCAGTCTCTTGATTAGAGTAGAAAAGGACAATACTCATAACTTGATTAAAGATAAAAGCATACAACTGCGTGTAGTCAGTATTTGACAGCCACAATTTAAACTAAGAAACTAGAATATGATTTGTTGTATTATAGTGGGTTTTTCCTTCTCATTTCTGGTGGTGGTGGTTTGTTTTTTAAAGATAAAAAAATGAAATACTGAGTTTACTGGGCACCTCAGAGTAGAGCATAGATAGGGACTTTTTGCTTGTCATGGGCTAATACCCATTCTGTTTCTTGGAATACTGCTGCCCCTCGTGGGGGTGCGTGCATGTGGGTATTCACGTGTATTGCTTTCAAAACAAGAAGAAAAATAGTTGAAGATAACTGGTGGATAATTTTATGATTTGACCCTTTAAGAGAAAGTACCTAAAAATAATGTTTGGTTTTTGAACAAGATTTTGTGAAAATGGGAAATAATAGAGCTATCTAGAAGAGGAGAATTGATGCAATTGGAATACCATTTATATGATTTCGAAGACTACTTCCAAATGCATATTTTTTGAAGTTATATAGAGCATCTTTTAACTAAGTGACAATTTGGCATCTATAACATTTTTAAATTTAATGTTACTATGGATTTCAGTGAGAATGTTTGAGTTTTGTTGCTAGGAAAAGACTTGGGCATTTTTTCTCTGGATAATTAAGTGCTTTCTGTGTTCTTTTTGTTAGCACAGTGAGAAACAATACGATTAATAGAATATCTATGTCTTCAATTTAATTTGGTAATAAATATAAAGGCTTACTAGTTAGTGTTGGGAAGGGTTTAGGAAGGTCCTGAATAAACCCGTGTTGCTGGATTGGGAAGGGTTTAGGATGGTCCTAAGTGAACCAATGTAGTGATAACTAGGATGACTTATTTTGGAAAGAGGAGAAGCTGTCCCTAAAGCTGTCACCTTACCACTCTACCTTTCTTTTCTCTCTTCTGAGAACAGCACTTTTGGTGTTTTATAGAGAGTTGGCGAGCACATTTTAGGGTAAATCCAGCATTTTTATTCCGTATATTATCTCTTGTTTTTTCTTACTTTCTGCAAAGACTGTGTGTATAGGTCGTACCCCTGAATGATGAGTCCTTTGCAAAAGACTTGGTAGGGAGGAAAGAAGGAAAAGAATGAGATTTCTTGGTATTTATTCTTTTACAGTGTTTCAGTATCTGCTTTTCTGTAAGCATTAGCAGTCGGGATCAAAGTGACATTGAAATTTCCATTTGAGTCACTTTTTTCCAACCTCCCAGTGTTCTGAACAGTGTTTCATTTTACTTGTGTGTGTGTACCTCGAAAGTTAAAAAGTAAAATGCTTCTTTTAGGATTTTTGTTTTGTGTTATTTTGGCAAGGAGATTCCACATAACAAGTATGACATAGTATACTGTTAACCTTAGAACAATACTTTCCCATCCAAGTTGTTCACATGAATAACTAGAGAGACTCTTTTTCTCTCTTTTCTGGCCCCTATTGGGTCATATAACCCATCTCTGCCCTATCAGAATTGAGAGGAATTGGTAAAATACTTTTATGAGCTGATGATTATGATAATTAGGTAGTGTTTTTAAAGTGATGCTGCAGAGGTCTTGACTGCTGACAGACACCTTTAGAGAAGCCAGAGTTAAATTCTGTCCTTGTGAACAGAAATTAGTATTACAGCTTTTGATACACTTAAAGAGTGAAGTGCAAGAAGTATGTTAATTCATTTCTTTTATTGTGGGTATTAGATATGTGTATGCTTTATCATTTCAGTTATAGAATTTGATTTGTATATCTGTTGTCAGCAAATGAGCAGCTGCAGCCAAAGTTCCTGGGAAAATCAATAATAGTTGGGTTAATCAACAAATATATTTTTAGGTACACAGGACGTAAATGACAGTACTTTTCACATGCAAAACTTGAATTACTTTAAGATGTTTTCCAGAATCTGGTTGTGCCTTACTATCCGAATATATCTTTAACATAATCTGTTTTCTCAAAAGAACAACCAAATCTGTTTGCGATTTTAAAGAGAATTTAAAATCATTAAATCAAAGGAAAAGACTTTAGTGATCAGGTAATGTTGTTAGACCTTAGAATTAATCTCTATGGAAAAGTTTTTTTTTGAAAAATGGAAAAACTGTGTTCTGCTCTGCTTAGCTAGTCATTTGGCAGAATTTGGGTCTCCTGACTCCTAATCGAGGAAGTCTTCCTTACAAGCAACTAATTGTCTATTATATTTCAATAAAGACAGGGGGGGAAAAAAAGAGGAAGTCTTCCTTTCCCTTAATCATATTTGGGTTAGAGATAAACAATGGTATTTTAAACTTTGACTAACTTAGGTTATGGAGTTAGAATATTCTTGACATTTTCAAGCATTGTTGCAGGTACATTTGAAGAATAGAGAAATAGAAAATACCAAGCTTGTGTCAGAGGTCCAGACTTTAAAGAATATAGATGGAAACAAAGAAAACATGATTACTCATTTCAAAGAAGAGATTGGCAGGCTGCAATTCTGTTTGGCTGAAAAGGATAGTCTGCAAAGGGCTTTCCTACTTACAACTTCAAGTAAGGTAAGTAGTTTTGCAATATGTATTTGAAGACTGTAAAACATTATTAAATGTATACAATATGGTGGTTTCTATTTTTAATCTCCCCTCCCCCCAGCTTTTTCTTTTGAAAAAGTTCAAACTTTTAGGAAAGTTGGAAGAACAAAACAATGAATACATGTATCCTCAGATATTTTGCTATCTTTATTTCCCCCATTTATGTTTTTTTCCTGAGCCATTTGAAAGTCAGTCGCAAGTATTAAGACATTTCACCCTAAATACTTTAGCATGTCTCCCCTATCAACAAGTACCTTCTTTATAACCATAAGACCATTAGCACACCTAAGAAATGAACATCGATATGATAATACTCATTCTCATATATAGTTTTAGTCCACATTCAAATTGTCCCAAATATATTTTTCTATATCCTTTAAAATTTCTCGAACCAGGAGTGCTCAAAGATGACCCAGTTAATTTATTATGATCTTGGTCTGCTCTAATCTATAGTAGTCTCCCTGTATTTTTTGTCTTTTATGACATTGATATTTTTGAAGAAGGCTTGTCTGAGAGAATGTTCAATAATTTAGATTCGTCCATTGTTTTCTCATGACTAGATGAGGTCAGATATTTTTAGCAAGAAAAGGCACAGATGATATTTTGTACATTTCTGTTGCAATCTATCAAAAGTCACATAATGTCAGTTCCATTCTTGATGACATTGGGTTTAGTCATTTGTTTAAAGTCCGTGTCAATGCCCTTCCCTCTTTGTGATTATTGAGTAATCTGTGAGATAATACTTGAGGTCATGTGAACATCTTATTCCCCAGTAATCTTTTACCCAATGTTTTTTAGCTCTTGATGATCCCTACCTACACCAGTTATTACATTAATGATTTTACAATGACGATTTAAAGCTTCTGTCATTTCTTTTAAATTTGTTAGTAGGTATTCTTTTATAATGAGGTTCCCTGCTGCCCTCTTCTCCTTTTGTATATCACTGTGGTCTTTGGATTCTTTTAAAAGCCCGTTATGCATTATCATCATTATTATTTTTCATACCCAATTGTCCCTTATTTGGATTCTTTTAAAAGCCCGTTATGCATTATCATCATTATTATTTTTCATACCCAATTGTCCCTGAGGGCAGGGAGGGACCTTTTCAAACCTGCTTTTGCGTCTTTTCGATATTTTCCCCTAATGCTTTGACTACTTCCTTACTTTGTGGCATAAACTGCATAATACAGTTTTAGGTTCTGCCCCAGACCTGATATTAGCCATTTCTCCAAGGACCCTTAGTTTTTTCAAAGGGATTGGTATTTTAAAACCAAGAATTGGATTCTTATGCTACTAGGGCTAGTTGCCTCTTTGTACTTTGTACATTGGACAGACATTGTAAGTCTTTAATTTATATCAATATCTCCAATTCAAATCTAGTACCTTAGTGTTCTTCTTTACCATATTTATATAACTCTATTCCATATTTATATATCTCTTCTACCAGTGCGAGAACCCTTTTTTCTCAAAGCATCATTATATTCTCTACTCAGCTATACGCACCAGTAGATTCAGAATTATTATGTTGATGCCACTTCCAACAATAAATCTTCTAAATAAAATCAAGATCTTTTCAACTCCTTTTTCTTTGACTATATTTCACTAAAGATGTAGAGTACCATGTTTAAAATTACTTGCATTATTTTTTTAACGTTATGAATTTGTCATATAGTTTATTTTTATTAGTATTTAATTTTAAGATTTGCTTATTTTTCTAACCTTTAAAAATTTTTTGACTATGTAAAATAGTTGCATCATTCAGAAGACAAAATGTTAGAAAAAATATATCCAAATGACTTGATCTCTTCCCTAAAAAACACTTTAGTTTCCATTGTATCTTTTTTTTTTTTGCAAAAATAAGCTTATGTGCATGTACGTGTGCACACATGCTCCTCTTTCTTGATTCTTAAAAAAAGGTGCCATGCTATATATACTCTTTTGCACTTTTTAAAAATTTAACAATATAAACTGGAAATCATTCCATATCAGTTCATAGAGATCGTGTTGATTTTTTAAAAATGGTGGTGTAACACTGCATTATGTAGATTTACATTGATTTCTTCTATGGATGAATATTATGTTTTCAGTAGTTTGCTGTTAAATACACTCGGGCATAAGTTAATGTAACACGTAAAATGTCAGATGTGCATGACCTTCAGAATTAATGATTAAGGCCCAAGTTATTTTTCAGGGTATTTAATGTAGCAGATTGTAAGTGTAAAAATGAAAGATACATTCAATTGCTTATTAGTTATTTACTACCATGCTAAAAATATCTCTTACCTTTTTCCTATTTAAGCAAGACTTTTGTGAGGAAAAACATAGGAATGGAAATATGACTCCTAATTGTTAAAACTTTAAAATTATAAAAGCAGTGCAAGGTCATGTTTATGAAATAATTCAAACAATACATGAGGGTACAAAGTAAAAGTAACTCTTGTCTTTTCTCAGATATATCATTATAGAATTTTTATTTTTTTTAGAAATCTATTAACTAGTTTTATTAAAAAGTATTACATGTACAGAGAATATGTATAATGTCTCAAAACCTTTTAAAAGGTTATGGAATGAGTATCTTGCAGTATGAGTACGCATATAGATCTTTTCTCATTAGAACAGCTGTGTAGTATCTCTTTAACAGCTATATAGAATGTAATTGTTTTTAGCTATGTACAGTCTTTAGCTTTTACATGCGAGTTGCAATAAACATCCTTGTATGGCTATTTAGGCACGTGTATAAATGTATAGAATAAATTCTTCCAAGTGCAATTGTTGGGTCACGTGTTTAAATTTTCAGTTATTTTCAGATTGTTTCTCAATAATATACTAACAGTGTTGTGTTATATATTACTGTTTGTAATGGCTGTATAGACTTTCATTGTGTGGAGGATATATCATAATTTATAATAGATTCTCATTTTTAGACATTTTTGACTTATAATTGTTCATTATTTTAATATTTTACTGAATATTTCAGTAAAATAGTATTCCCTGGAAAGCTAAACCTAGGTTCATATCTTTAAAAATGCATGAAAATAAAATTGCTAGATCAAAAGCTTTTTAAAGGTGTTCATGAATGTTTTAAAAATCTGATGAGAAAGGTTATACCACTTACAGATTATGTGAATCCAACTCTTTGTAAGTGTACAGATTATCCTAAACCCATCCTAATATTGGAATATTACTGTTTTTTAAGTACAGTGTTTTTAAAGGACATATTTTTTGTTACAAAGAAGTTTTTGAAAGTTTTTATTGATGATTATAAAAAATGAAGGTTAATACTTCCAGCTGTGGAGAGATTTGGGGGACGAAAGCTTTGATCTGAGTCTCTGTTAGGCCAGGCTGTTAAGTGCTAGGTGTGTTGCCTGTCTTCTGTATTTCAGTTTCATCATGTATAAAGTGGTAGTGATACCCAGTGCACAGGGTTGTTGTATGGTGACTCTAAAAACAAAGTCATATCTTAAGTTTTTTTATAGACTTATTTACTTCATTTAAGTCATGACTAGAAAAACATTTAATTTAAAATTTTGGATTTGTTGAAATATCAGTAAAAATTGCTTTTTATTTGAATGTTTTAATTACAAATATATTTGCCTTTCTTCAGGAAGATACATTTATTTTGAAGGAGCAACTTCGTAAAGCAGAGGAACAGATTCAGGCAACTCGGCAAGAAGTTGTCTTTCTGACTAAAGAACTTAGTGATGCTGTAAACATGCGAGATAAAACGATGGCAGATCTACATACAGCACGCTTGGAAAACGAGAAAGTCAAAAAGCAGTTAGATGATGCAGTGGCAGAACTTAAACTAAATGCTGCGAAAAAAGACCAGGTTAATTTTGAATTTCCATTTTGTTCAAAACTCATTATTTGAATGAGTTACGTTAAATCAGGTCAGGTTCTTGATCACAGAATTTTAAGTTTCCATTAATTTTGTTTAGTCATCGTAACTTCTTGGGTTGAAAATAATGTAAGCTTTAAGAAAAAGTGCTGTAAGCAAATTCCTAATGGTTAGTAAAAGCTGCTCTATTGTTAATTAAACTTTCTGATGTCAGGTATATATGGCTTTGTTTGGAATTTCTTATTTACTAGCTGCATAAAATGGTATTATGGTTATTTAACAGGGTAATACTTGCTCCTCGGGAGGTGGATTATTCTTCTCTAGTTTTTTAATGAACCCTAGTCCTAAGAATATAAAGCCAGATTTATTAGGAGAGGTAATGTGGTTCTGTAGCCAAAACTCCAAAACAAATAAAAATTAAAAGCCAGAAAAAAGTGAAAATGAAGTTTAGATTTACTCTTGCATTATAAGATATGAAACTTTTATCTTTTTCGTAAAGGTAGTGTTTATTTCTCTCAGGAAAAGACTGATACACTGGAACATGAACTGAGAAGAGAAGTTGAAGATCTGAAACTTCGTCTTCAGATGGCAGCAGATCATTATAAAGAAAAATTCAAGGAATGCCAGAGGCTCCAGAAACAAATAAACAAACTTTCAGACCAGTCAGTAAGTATAATTGAATTGAAATGTCGTGTAATATTTCTCTTACCAATATTTTGTTTGCAAATCAAATTTATTCTATCAACCTTTTAAATGTAATTTACCTCTGCTTGAGTTCAAGTCATTGACCTAATTTTATAATGATACTTTTTTTAAAATCTGAAATTTTTATTTGCTGGAGAACCAACAAAGAAAGAGCAGCAGCAACAAAACAAAACAAAACAAAAAAACCGGAGGGAGCCCTCTATAGCACTTTCCTCTAAGATCTTCATAAATGTCTTTTTCACTTAAAGATGCAATACATATTACTGAATCTCTCCTTAAGACAGTGACACCTGTCCTCAGTGAGATTCACCATTGATCATCCTCAAGGTCTTAGGTGGTTTTTCAGTTGTCATTGGTGAATTCTTTTATCCTATTCATATCCACTAGATTAGGAAGAGTGAAAAAGTGTTAGCTAATTAGTGTTCCATTTGAGAGTGAGTAGGCATATTCATTAAAATCAAAATGTTTCTATTTTGTTATCTGTGGGTTTTAATGTGGGCCCCCAAATCGTATTGAAATATAAGGCCTTGCTACATAATGGAGTCTTGGAAGTAAAGAAACCCATTTAAAATCTGAAGTCGAGAATGATACCACAGTTCTCTTTACTAACCAAATTTACTGTAAAGACATTTTTATTTGTACTGTACTATATGATACAGATATTTTCCCAGTCTTTTTTGAAATCTAAAAGGAGCAAGAAATGCATGTGATAAAGTAGGAAGGCTTTTGTGAAAAACATTATACTTTAAATATGACCCACATGTACAAATTGTTGTTTTGGGCCTTTGATTATGACTTCGTAGTAGAAAACTTGGGAGATTTCCGTGAATGGCCTGTTTTGATGATTTTCTAAGAAAAAACGTAATACGGTTGTTCTCTTTTGTAATGTGAGTAAAGCGATGTGTGCAACTTTAGTCTTTGTTGGCTTTTAGGATAATAGGAACTTTGTGGACTTTTCAGGATTTCTTCCCCCCCACTCCTTTAATTCCCTTCACCACCCCAACCCCCACTTCTACCCCTGACCCATGGATGTTGCCATTTCCCCTTAAGAACTGGATCTCTGAGTGGGGCGGGCGTCCAGGCATACCCACGGTATGGTCTGTGGCTCCGCCTGGGGCACAAACCCAGGACCTTCTGCGTGCAAAGCAGACGTGCTAACCACTACACTATGGAGCCACCCCCAAAGATTTCTTGATATGATTCTTATTTACACAATTACTATAAGAAGAAAATATAATTAATTTAACAATTTATTGTTAATGTTTTGAATAGGCCAATAATAATAGTGTCTTCTCAAAGAAAATTGGGAATCAGCAGAAAGTGAATGATACCTCAAACACAGACCCAGCCACTGCTGCCTCTACTATAGTTGTAAAGCCACCACCTTCTGCAGGTAAAAATCTTTTAGACTTTTTGTGTAGTGTCCTGCCTTGAAAGGCGTTTATGCTGATTTATTCTGCCCTGTTCCAGGTGTAGGAATTTTAGGGAGCATTAAATCTTTATAAGTGAAGGAATTTGAGGCAAAGGGAAAGTAAGGGTCTAAAAGTAAGTCATGCATGTGGTGAATATACAAAATGTGAGTGTGAACGAGTATTTATCTTCATGAGAATATTTTTTTCCAGTTTTATTTGTTTATTTTTTTAAGGAGATTGATTGATTTATTTGATTTTTTTTTTTTTTTTAAATCCCCCCTACTCCCATCCTTTGGTAACCACGAGTCCATTGTCCATGTTCATGAGAATATTGATAAATGTTCAGTGAGCTGGTGTTTATAAGCTCAAATATGTTATCATTTGGGCTATAAGACAAAAGCCAAAAATTGAATTTTTAATTAAATTTCCACTAAATCTGTGGAATTTTGGAACATTTCTGACATTTTAATTGTACAATTCTGTTGGGGGAAATAACTTATAAATCCCTTGTTTGGTGTCTCTCATCTCTCTCCCTGGCTGCTTTTGGATCAATAGGGTACTTTTTCTCGTTAGTGTACTTGTTGGTGGATAAGTTAAATTTTACATTAGTTTATTAATTTATAGAACAGATTAGAGACAGTGAATACATGAATAACATGAAAATTTGAATTAACTCTAGGTTTTCACTTGTTTTCATTTTTTTCACCTTATGTTAACGATTTGCCAATAATGAAAGTAAGTACTAGAGTATATAAAAGTATATTTCCTTGTGTAATGTTTGGGGCAATTGATGTTTTATAATTTTTAAATGTATTGTAAATTTCCTATACTATTAAATATTTAATTAGGTTCAGCTGCTACAGAACAGGATCCTGTTTTCCATTTCTGTACATCCTCTGTAGTACCTAGATGGTGTTGTAGACTATTTACTTAATAAAGACCTAGTGAATAGTAATGAAGGACTGGAAAAAAGTTTTAAAATGTTTTCTCAGAGTATGCTTTCGATCTATTTTGAGCTAATTAAAAAAAATAATGATCCTTTCGTTATTGAATGTGAACTTGGTTCTGGCCAAACTGACATTTCAAATATTCTCACCTAGCTAGAGTTGATGTTATATCCTTTGTTTATTTAGTATATGAATACATATTTTTAAATAAATGTTTCTCACCTTCCGTATTCCATTTACTATATTTCACAGTATACTGACCTTAAAGTTATTCTGAACAGGAAGATAATATAAGAGAAAATAATTTTTAATCTTATTTTCTGCCTTGTTATAGCTGAGACAGATTTTGACATTGTAACAAAGGGGCAAGTCTGTGAAATGACCAAAGAAATTGCTGACAAAACAGAAAAATATAATAAATGTAAACAACTCTTGCAGGTAAGCTAGCTACATTGTAAGTAAGTGAAAGATAGATTTATCAAATGTAATGTCTTAGCTTACCTTTATTGTTTTGATGGATGGATGTCCTAGGGTTTCTTTTTTATACCTGTATATTGGTATTTCATTTAACTGTTGAGATGATGAAGGATGTTGTTCTGTGTACCTTCTAATTAGGCTTGTGATTTAAATCATGACCTTAAAATTACTTTCTGTTCACCTAATGTTTCTATTAATAATGGGCAACTGATTAAAGGTGGATATTAATTGTCTTATTTAAAAGGATACATGAAAGGTGTTTGAACTTCATAAAAGAGAAGTGCTCCTTTAACAATTACTGTAATAATAACAAAGAATTCTACCACATCTTAAAACGGTCAGATTTCCCAAGTGGGAATAAAACATTAATCAGTTGAGTTGTTGCCTTTATGATGTTTTTTATTTTGATTATTTTAAACTGTATTATTCAAGCATTTCAGTTTTGCAACACATTTGGAGTATTAAAGGACAAAGGGGAAAGATGCTTCTCATTTATATCTGATTTACAGAAGAGCGGAAAAGATGTTTTTATGCATGTACTTTTTGTTTAAATATGTTTTCGTATCTGTTTCTTTGCATATGGAGAGGAGAGGGATAATTTTTAGAGCTATAGAGTGAACTTCATGCATTACCTCGAGGTTACTAGAGCAATTTAAAATATTCTGTTACCTCCTTCTAAGTAATATTAATGCAATCTTTTAACCAAACTTCGAATGTTTATGTTGCTTCCAATGATTTTTCCTTCTGTGGGTTGGTTAGAACAGTTTTACCTTTGATTTCAAAGTTGTTTATAAGGGACTAAAACTTTTTTTTTTATAATGAAACGATTCTGGAACAATTTTCATTATATAGTATTACCGAAAGGAAGATAGAATAGAATGTTCCATCGAAACTAAAAACTTCTCAAGGTACTTTTTTTTTTTTTTTTACAACTGTGTTGAGGTAAATTGAAGTCCGATAAACTCATATTTAAAGTCTGCAGTTTGATCAGTTTTATCATATATAGTTGTGAAACTACCACCATGTCAAGATAATGAACATTTCCATTACTCCCCAAAGTTTTTTTAGTACCCATCCCATTTGCAGCTCATCCTCCCCCCACTCCATCCCTGGGAAACTGTTGGCTTGCTTTCTGCCACTAAGATTAGTCTGCCTTTTGTACAGTTTGTATAAATGGAATCATATAGTACGTACTCTTTATTTCCTGTCCTCTTTGACCATAATTATTTTGAGACATGTGCATGTTGTTGCTGATATCGTACTTAATTCTTATTGCAAGAGGTCATATCTTTTGTCACTTTAAAGATTGGGTGGTTCATCATACTGAGTTCTAAGTGTTCTATATTCTGGATATAAGTCTTTTGTCTCATATATGTGTAGTGAATATTTTCTCCTGTCTATGGCTTGCCTTTTCTTTAATGGTTTTTAGGAAGAGTTTTAATTTTGATGATGTACAGAGCATCAATTTATTTTGTGTTTTGTGCTTTTTATATTCTAAGAAACATTTACCTAATTTAACTTGTAAAGATTTTCTGCTGTCTTGTCCTCTAGAAGTTTTATAGTCTTAGATTTTACATATAGATGTATTAACCATTGTAAGTTTATTTTTGTGGATAGCGTGAGGTATGGTATGTGTAGTATGGTTATTCAGTTGATCCAGCATTATTTGTTGAAAATACTTTTTCTCCGTTGAATTGCTCAAAGCATATTTTTAAACTTTCACCTTGAACAAAAACATTCAAAATCAAATTGGCCAATTTTGTCATGTTTATAATTCCTTTCTTTTTAACATTCTGCGTTATAAAGAAGATCAGTGTATAAGAAGTCAATCTAGAGATTGTCTTGGTCAGGAAATCTCAGTTTTATTTATTAATGTCTGGAAACAGTGGCATTATATATATATGATTTTTATTACCTCCTTTTGCAAAAGTAATACATGGTTATTGTGAAATCTTATGTCAGTACAGAAATAAAGAATAAAGATGGTAAAAAGTACCATCATGATCCTGATCCCCAGAGATAAGAGCTAGTAATAATTTGGTTTATATTTTTATACACTGCATAGGCATCATATAAAATTGTGTTAAACAACTTTTAAAACAAATAGGATTATACTACATATTCTATTTTTGCAACTTACTATTTTCAGTTAATGTGTCTTGAAATTTTTCTTCATTAATTCTATTGTGTGGATATAAAATGATTTATTCAGTCTTCCCCTGACAGACATTTAGTTATTTTAGTTTTTATACTGTTTACAATAATGCTGTAATAAACATTCACCACATATCTATGTTTGTGTAGATATTGGCTCTATATGGATTTAAAATCTTGTGGTAATTTACTAATTTCATTTAGGATGAGAAAACGAAATGCAATAAATATGCTGATGAACTTGCAAAAATGGAGCTGAAATGGAAAGAACAAGTAGAAATTGCTGAAAATGTAAAACTAGAACTAGCTGAAGTAGAAGACAATTATAAAGTAAGTTTAGTATTCGTATAACTTGAGGCATAGTACCTGGTACTTTGAAAATGTATTATCTATAATTTTTATTAATCTAATGTACATTTTTAATATGGATAATTGGGACAGTATTTTAGTGTATAAATAAAAGTGTATTATATATTTAGTTATGTTGCATTTAGTTCATAAACTATGAACCAAGAAAATGTATACTCATATGCATTGTCTTGTGACTTTAATTCTGTGAATTAAGATGGTTATTAGAATTATATATTTTAATCATGCTTAGTTTTTAAGATGAAAAGTGATCATTATCCTTCTTCTCTTAAAAAGAAACATGAATGTGTACATAAAATTTTTTTAGGGCCTTGACATTTTTGTGGGAGTATAATATTTGATTAGTAATTTTTAAAATTCGTATTTAACTTTACTAAGTTATAATTAAGTATACCTAAATGTAATGCTCTTAATATTCTTCAGTTTCCCCCATGGGGATTGAGAGGGTGGCACATTTACAGACTAAGATAATTTTACCAGTGGTCCTTTTTAAATCTTATATTTTCAGAGTGAAATTTTTGAACCTTTTTATGATATGACGTGGTAGAGATGGCTAGAGTGTAATGGTGATATTCACGACTCTCACGTTCACAGCTTAGGTAATTGTCTGTCAAACCAATGGGAAGAAAAATAACTTTTTTCATTAGTGATAAAAATGAGCAGTTGAGATTAAACAACATAATACGGTTACACAGCTGGTAAAAAGTGCCTGGCATTTACTTTAGTGTCCTTTCCCTTATTTTTCACTGTTTAGACAAAAATACCCACCAGGCAAGGCAAAATGTGATGAAGTACTTGATACATAAATGATGAGTCTTAAGTATTTTAGAGCTGTTTCCAATTGAATATTTAGGAGTTAGACTATGGAGAAACTAGACCTCTGGAAGACCAAAGTGGAAGAGAGGAGAAACAGAGCTGGGAAAAGAGCGCAAGGGCATCCTGAGGAAATGGGGAACTACTGATACTGGTTTGGAGGTCAGAAGGGCAGTGCGTCGTCCGGGAACTGTGAGCAGTCTTGACTAATAGGACTTTAATGTCTGTAATGGAGTGGATTAGACTCGAAAGAGAGGACGAAGACAAATTTGGGCAGCCTAAAATGGAATTTGGGCGC
Source organism: Pteropus vampyrus (assembly GCF_000151845.1). Classification (NCBI taxonomy): domain Eukaryota; kingdom Metazoa; phylum Chordata; class Mammalia; order Chiroptera; family Pteropodidae; genus Pteropus; species Pteropus vampyrus. The sequence goes on from NW_011888850.1 coordinate 4,622,053, forward strand.
GATTTGCTGCTCAGATATTTCAAGGAGAAAACCCAACTAGAGTGGGTCTTTTTGAGAATAATTTGGTAGCACTGAGAGGATTTATAGGTGGGAAGGGCTTTTGAAGGTAAAAAAATCAGGTAGAAATATTCTTAGGATGAATTGATAATTTCACCTCCTTGGGTACCTTCCCCAGTCACCTTACCATTGAATAGGGTAAGGAGAGCTTTGAAAGACATTCTTATGGGAAAAACCATTAAGGAGTAGTAGTATTTTTATTGTGTCCACAATGCTTATGCTGTAACAAGCAAGCGATGGGTGGTGGTTGAATGAATAAATGAATGACTTAGAGACTGAAAATGTTGTGAGGTGGGAGAGGAAGGAGAGAGGGAAGAAGTATTCTAACATAATTTCCTAGCTTCAATCACAGCAGGCTCTGAGATTGATAATATTAACAGAAAAATAGAAAAATAGCTTTGGGGCATTTGGCCCTTGCCGTGCAGGAAGACAACAGTGAAAACATGTCTAATCATCAATTAAAAAGGCAGATTTGGACTTTGGGAAAGACAGAGTGTGCATGAATTAATATTTGTAATTTATTCCCATGGAGATGATAATTGAAAGCATAGAAGAAAGGGACTTTTTCAGAGCATACAGAAAGAAGCAGCCAAAGATGAACCTTTGGAGAATACTCATATTTGTAATTGTGAAGTGGACACACACAGCATGAGAGGATGACAATGTTGGTGCTGTTCCATATAAACCAGAGGAAAAGTTTTAAGAGTAAAAGAAGTTGGTTAATAATGACAAATCAGAGATGTCAAAGAATGAGAACCAAGGAAAACACATGGATATAGTAATAGCAGTTATTTTGATAGACTGGTATAAACTCATGAAATGTAAGGAGAGAGTAGGTAATGAAAAAAATTAATTGTTATTTCTTTCCTTCTTTAGCTTCAGTTGGCAGAGAAAGACAAAGAAATACATGGTCTAACTTCACATTTGGAAAACCTCTCCAGGGAAAAGGTATTGAACAATGCACTTTAAAAAATGTTTCATATGACACTGAATGATAATACAGCTTTATGAAGGGACAGATTTTACAGTTCATGCGAGGATGTTTTTTAAAAAAGTTAATAAAGAAGAGGCTGTTTAGACACTTAGATGGAAAATGTTTTTTGGTAAATATTTTAAAATATTTTACTTTACGTTATGAAAAAATGCTTAAGTGTTGAAACTTAGTCTTTGTTACATATTCTGTATTTAACAATAAACAAATTATAGTGTTCAAGTTTAGGACAACATAAAATCTTATAATTTATCTGCTTTTCTTCTAAGTAATACTAATGTAATCGTTTTAGAAGTTATAGCACAACCTAACATTTAGCAAGAACTTTCCTTTGTAATGTAAAAGGTACTATAGTGTAGCATTTCTCACAGTGTGGTATGTAGTCCTTTGGGAGGGTTCCCATTGTCTTTTAGAGCTCTACGAAGAACTCTTTTCATAATACTCAAGTATTATTATTTGCTTCCCCCCCATTGTGTTACATTCGCCCACTTAGTGTGAAAGCAGTGGTGAGAAAACTGACGTATTAGTACTACGTCAAGGCAGTGGCACCAAAATGCATTAGTAATTACCTGTAGTCGTCCCAACCGTGCATTCAGTTTTTTTTTTTAAAGCTACTTTCACCTAAGATGATGAGATAGTAGAATAATTAATTTTACTGAAACTTGACCTTGGGACACACATCTTTTTGGTATTCTGTGTGAGGAAATGGGAACTACCTCCAAAGCAGGTACTTCTGATGAAGTACAATGGTTATCTTAAGGTAAAGCACCTATGCAATCGATTTTTGGAGTTGGGAGCTGAACTACCCACTCCTTTCACAGCACATTATTTCTATTTTAAAAAACAACTAATAGATAAAATTTGGTTATTCATTCTGGGGTATTTGGCAGACATTGGAAAGAAGTGAAGTGAGCCTATTACTCTAAGGAAAAACAGTTAATACTATTTGTTGCCAATGATAAATCAGTCTTTTAAGCAGAAGTAGAATTTTGAGAACCTTGTTTCTGCCACCATACGCTTGATACTTCCCAGTGCTTGTAGACTTTTCTAATGAGATGGGTAGTAATAGTATGACCATGATTTAAAAAAATTGTTTAGTGAAATGTGCCAGCATTTGGAAGATCTACATTAACTCGGAAAACCAATCAGTAGTTTAAATCGGGGGTCCCCAACCCCTGGTTCTGGTCTATGGCCTGTTAGGAACTGGGCTGCATAGCAGGAAGTGAGCGTCAGACAAGGGAGCGAAGCTTCATCTGTACTTGCAGCTACGCTTTTATCACCGCGTCAGCTCCACCTCAGATCATCAGGCATTGGATTCTCATAGGAGCACCTGGTCCCTGTGCCGAAAAGGTTAGGGACCGCCCATTTAAAAGACCGATGATGATATTACAAAATGATGTGTGGTAAAAGAGTCATTCTGAGTGCTAGATAGACCTTGGCTTTACTGTGGTACTTGCAAAATTCTGACTTTTCGAATTCATCACTTCTTCCTTATTTGTCTCTTGGGATTCTATAATAAGGAAGAACCTTCCTTTGCCCTCATTTATGTTCTAACAATTCTCTAGCATCAACTTGGTTTACTACAATTCAGTTCATCCCTGACACCAACTATTGAGTTATTGGCAGATCCAAGTTCAGGGCTTACTCCATGCCCCGTCCCCCACCCAGATATTTTGCTAGAATGACCTGAAGAATTCGGGAAAACACTGTACTTACGGTTACATTTTGTTGTAAAGTTTTATTATAAGGGGTACAACTCAGGAACAGCCAAATGGAAGAGATGCATAGGGCAAGGTGGGGGTGGGGTTGCCACAGAGCCTCCATGCCCTCTTCAGACATGTGGCACTCTTAGCACATTGATGTTTCACCAACCGGAAGCTCCCCAGACCATATAAGAGCTTTAATTTGGGGTCTCAGTACACAGGTATGATTGAATAAGTCATTGGCTAAGTGATTTAACTCAGTGTCCACTCTCCCTCCTATCCCTGGAGGTGTAGGGGCAGCTGCTAAAATTTCCAGTTCTGTAATGCCCTTGGTCTTTCTGGTGACCAGGTCCTCCTATGAAACTGTTGGAGGGCCCACCAGTAGTCACCTTCTTAGCATATGTTTGGGTATGGTCTAAAGTTTAAAAGGACTTGTTATGAATGATGAAAGACATTCCTATGATTCAATAAATTTCAAGAGTTTTAGATCTGTGCCAGGGATTGGGGACAAGGACCAAATCTGTTTTTTATTATCACCATATATATGTATGTATTTTTAGTTTATATTTGGATGTCTTTATCCATCTACCTACCTACCTTCCTGTCTTCCTATTTGACAGTCATCAGTATGAACTCTTTTTCGTCAATGAATAAAAATTTGTTACTATTTTTAATTTGATGTTCACATAGTCCTAGATATGATCAGGGGGGTACCTTTAAGCTGGTTTCTGATATGCCCCAGTATTAAAAGGATGTTGTTGGTTTTTTTAGCACTTAATTTCTTTTTAGCACTGCAAGATAGTCTAGCTCATTTTGTAATCTTGTACCTTTCTTATCTCATCTTTGGAATTGGCCTTATTTTTTTCTTTTAAAAAAATTTTTTTTTAAATAAACTCTGCTCCAACTATGGAATCAGTTATTTCCCCAAGGAGTTGTGATTCCTTATTAGTGATAAATGATATTTAGAAACCAAAATATGGGGCCTAGGTGTGTGCCTGGTTACTACTGGTGCTCATTACTTCTGGATTCTTTCAGTGGACAGAACTAGGGAACACTTGCATTTCAGATACCATGAGTTGTAGTCCAAATTCAGAGGGTTCTTCTTTGCCATCCTCATTTCTTACTTGTATACCTATTCCAGTGAGAATCCTGGTGCCCAGCAATGTCAGCACATCCGTTCATTTGCTACATTCAATAATCCACATAAAATAGTTTCAGAATTGCTTGAGCCATATCACTATGAGGAAGAAACCTATTAATAGAATTTAAGATTGTTTGCAACTTTTTTTTTTTTGTCCTTTGTCTGTCAGTATATGGTGTTCAAATGTTACTTGGCATTAGTTTTCTCTCCTCACTTTCCTCCCTTCCTTCTCCCTCCTTTTTTCCTCTTTCTCTTTCAGTGCGAGGTAACACAATGGCAGGTTGGTTAAAAAGATTACTGCAAGTGAACCGATTAAAGATAAAGCAATAGGAGCACAAATGAAGAGTAAAAAATATTTCGGGTATGCATTTCGATTAGGTGTATTGTAAAGTTAAAACAGTGATGCTCTAATCAGATCTTAAAGGAACTTGGATATATCTATTCTAAATGCTTAAGATGACTTTTTGAAATATGGATTTTTCACTACTGTTAATAAGAAACCTCTCTTAAGTGTGTTTTGTGCTTAGAGATATTAATGTTTAGAGAGAGAAGCAGTCAAGATACTTTATTTTTATATATTTTACATTTATAAAATATGCTTATTTCATACATAAAATATAATTACAAATAAGTTACATATTCACATAATAGCTATATTTTACATATTTATATAGTAAAGTTTCATACATGACAGTGAAAAATAGTCCTAAATGATTATAAACATTTGTACCTTTTGTTGTGGTACAATTGGCTTAAATCACACAGAGAAAACACTTGTTTTTAATTAACTTAATATAGTGACTTAATTATATTGTGTATCAGATTACCCCCAAATTTAGTGACTTAAAACATTTGTTATCTCCTTGTCTCTGTGAGTTAGGCATCCCAATATAACTCAGCTAGGTCCTCTAGCTTTAGATCTCTCTCAAGACTCCAATCAATGTCACATGGTCACATGGGGGCTCAGTCACCTCACAGGTATAGATCTACTTCAGAGCTCACTGAAGTGATGTCAGAATTCAGTTCCTTGGGAATCATTGGACCGAAGGCTATACTCCCTACTCTGCCATCTTCCATGATGTAACTCCCTGCCTCTATTCTCGACTCAGGTAAAAAGTTATTCAAGCCACAGGTAGGGTAACCTTTGACAATGTAAAGTTGATCACTCCATTGTTTAAAGCTGCTTAATGGGCCTCCCATGCACTTAGGATTAAAGCCAAAATTCTTAACATAGCCTATAATATTTTATATGACTGGCCTCCATTTCTCTCTGTAGTTTCATCTTAAGCCACAATTTTTTGTTTCACTATCTTCTGTGTAGAGTCTTAGTATTTCTCAAACTTGAGCTTACATCAGAACCATCTGTATTGCTTGCTAAAATACAGATTTCTGGCTCCCATTCCCAGAGATTTGCATTTCTAGCAAGTTCTTGGTGCTGCTGGTATCGGACCACCCTTTGAGAACCGTTCTAGTCACTCAGGCATTAAAGCTCACCAATTGCTTTCGTGTTTCAGGGCCCTCATTCATGTTTGCCAGGAATATTCTTGCCTACAATTCTTTGTTATATTGTTAAACTCTTTTTTTAAAGAAGAGTTTAAGCATGTATGAGAATAGAGAGAATAATATCATGAACTCTGTTGTACTTCTCACCCAGCATCAACAGTTGTTACTTTATGGCCGTCTTTATCCACTCATGATATCTTTTCCTCCTCCCCCCAGTGATATTTTTTCAAGTATATCCCAGAATTCCTATTGTTTCTCTCTAAATATTTAACTATTCCTATCACTCTTGACTTACCCTGAAGTCTCAGATTAAATGACTTCAGAGAGGCCTTCTTTGACCTCCCAGTCTAAATTAGGTGTCTCTGTTAAATTTACACCTGGGACCTGTACTTTTATTTCATAGTACTTAACCATAATTTGTAATGTTTATTTCTGTGCTTATTTGTCTAACATCTGCTTCCTCTGCTTAATTGTGAGGTCCATGAAGACAGGAATTGTGTGTCTATTTTATTCATCATCACTGTATTTGTAGCACCTAGTACCGTGCCTAATATTTGAAGTTAAATATTTATTGAATGAATAAACAAATTAATAGGGCATATGTAATTTATGTCATTTGCTTATAAAAACCTGTAGTAAAAGAAATATACTGGAATCAGCAGTTTTATTTAGTTAATTTCCTGCCCTAAGAAATTCAGCAGAAGTGGGTCAGTTGGCTTTCTACCTCTCGTCTTCTTCAGTTAACTCTTGACTTTCCTACTGGTGACATATAGTTTTATATTACTTCAAAGGTGGTATTTATAAGAATTTCTACCTGCTATGCCAAGGCCTTGCTTAATGTTTGTCTTCTCTCCCAGTGTTTCTCAGAGCCCTCCCTCACCCCTGACCCAGTCCTTCATAGGGTTAGGATCAAGTCTTTTTTGTTTGGCCTTAAAACTTGACGCAGTCACAGTGTGTGGAATGAAACTAAGTGATCATTAAGCATTAGTTGAGTGTGTAAATGAAAAATGAATTTATCACCATCTAATAGAATATGTACTTTTTGTTTATTGTCCATCTTACCTGCTCTAGAATATATGCTCCATATGGGCAAGAATTTTTGTTTTGGTTATTCCTGAATCCTTAGTGCCTAGAACAGTACCTGCCACATAGTAGATACTAATTAAATATTTTTGAACATATTCATGAATAAAAGAACTCATTATAGTTTTTAAAAATTTAGCTAGCTCCCTAGTATAATAAAGTATATTTAAAAATATTTTTAATAGTAGGAAGTAATTTAGTGTATCCCTTAGGATTAAAAACCCTACCAACTTAAATTTACTTAGAAACTTACTAGCTTAAAGTATCTTATTTTTTTCATATCATTCCAGCACCACTATTTAGAATTATTTAGCATTTCTTTATCTTTATACTATTTTAGATATTCTGCATAAACCCTTTATTAGAAATTTGGAAAAGATCGCGTAAAAAAATAAGGCAAAGCAAAATGGGAAATAATGATAAAAAATTTTGGGAAATTGTTAACTATTGCTAGAGAAAAAAATTTTAAAAATTTTAAATTAAAACTATTTCAGATGTTTCTTAACATCAGATCCATGAGTAGTGATTTTTCTGAATCATTATTTTATATTCTCAGATGATCTGCTTTTCTTCTGAGAAAGAAGAGTAATATATACTTATAAATGATTAATGGAAGTTATCTCTAATGAAATGCTGTAATAGCATGATGATTAAAATAATAATGACTCTCCAAAAACTGATCTTATGAAATTTATATATATATAGGCTACCATTTGTTTACCTTTTTTACTTTAACTTAGAGGCTGCCTGGAAGTGATAAAAGGAGAGATTATGAGAATTATATACCTTGATCAACTTTTTCAGAGAGTTTTAAGTAATTCAAAACATTTAATCTCTGTTCTCTTCTACTCTCAAAGCATCCGCACGTGACAGATAAGAGCAGTATATCGTTTCTTCTATTTAACAGTTGGCGTGCCAGAGACATCCTTAACTTGTCGAGTAATTTGTAAAACCAAGGCTACTGTGAGACATTTTGGGGCCCTGGAGAAAAAGTAAATTTAGGCACTTTGTCTAACAAAGGCAAACCAGCTAAGCAAACTTTTGTGCCTTGGAACTGGAACTATAAAAGAGGGCTTCTGGCAAAATCTGTGTCTTAAATTGTGGAGGCTTTTTATTTTAGGAGAATTGCAAATCAGTTAATATTGTTTTGCTCAGGAAAGATAGCTACACTCATGTTATGAAATGTTTTAAGATAGGGGAGATCCTGCAGGGATTCTTGATCTTTTTTGTTCCAAGGGCCTTTGATAGTCTGGTGAAGTCTGTTTTCATAAAATATTTTTAAATTAATGCAGCAAAATGTACAGAACCACAAAGGAAACAAAATCATAAGAAATAATTATAAAACTATTAAAACAAATTTTGTATATATGTGCTTATTAGAATGTCACAAGATTTAGCATGTCTAATAATTACCATAATTTTACCATAAAACATTTACCATAAATTTACCATAAAAAAGTAGTGATGATTATAAAGGCTATTTTGAGATGGCTGCAATGACTGTAATATGAAATGAATATATCTGTGATATCTCTAGGTGACAAAGTCAAAGAAAGGTACTGCAACTATTGCTGGGTTTTTGTTTTTTGTTTTTTTTTAGCCTACATTGACAGTTGAAAATGCTAAATGTCAGAAGTTAGTGAAAAGTATAAATCTTTTTTCTCCATCTAATAAGTTCATGGAACCTTTGGGAGGTGTTGTGAATGCAAATTTAAGAATCTTCCCTAACTTGAGAGTTCATTCTTCCAATTTGCCAAACAACCAAACCTTAACTATCTTGTCCTTGTCCTTGTCTTCTGTTTACTTCACCTCCAGTTTCCCCCATGAGCACTCAGAGCTGCTTGTTACAGGTCCTTTTCTTACCCTCCATCCTACTTGCCCAGGACTTAATGTACCTTTGATGTTGAGTTGGAACTCCTTATGAGGTGGGACCCCTGTGAAGTTGCTGACTCCACCAGTGCATGAAAACCTCGACTCCATTTACGTAGTTTATCCTTTGCTTATAGAAGAACTTAACTATACTCGAATTTGTTTAAACTTTTGTAGAACTATTTGTCAAACTATAGTATGTTTTTATTACTGCAATTACTCATGCTCATTTGTAGTCAACTTCTCCAGCTACTCCCAGTCTAAGAAACCACTGATCTTCTTTCCTTTACTATATTTTTAACCTTGTCTAGCATTTCATGAAAATGCATTTATGCAGAGTTTATCCATTCCCTAGTTCATGGACATTAATCTCTTTACCAGCTGATGGGCATTTGGATTAGTTCGAATGTTTTGCTATTATGAATTATGCTGCTATGAACATTATCTACAAGTCTATTCGTGGACTTGTATTTTCATTTTTCTTGAGTAGATAGCTAGAAATGGAATTGCTGGTTTACATGTAGGTGTATGTTTTTAAGAAACAGCCCAATTGTTCTCCATTGTTGCTGTACCGTTTTGCATTCCTGCTACAGTGTATGAGCATTCCATTGTTCCATAGCAATGAAGTAGTTTAATTTAGCAACATTTTTCTTAGTGGTTAATGCTATTTGTTTCCTGTCTTAAGAAAATTTTTGCCTTACTCAAGGTTACAAAGATTTTCTATTTTTTCTCTCAGTGGATAATAACTAGTTTTAGCTTTATGTTTAGATTTATGATGTATTTAAAATTAATTTTTGTGTATGGTATGATACATAGTCAATATTTATTTGTACATGGATATCTAGTTTTTAGCATCATATGTTTAAAAGACCATACTTTTTCTCCACTAAATTACTTTTATAGCTTTGTTGAAAATTGACTAAATGTATGGGTAAATTTTTGGACTCAATAAAATGAAGATTTTCTGTTAATATAAGAAGATTCATATCAGGCATCAGTAAACTAAGGCCTATAAGCCAAAAATGTCTTGTGGTCTGTTTTTGTAAGTAAAGTTTTATTAGCATATGGCTATGCTAACATAGATAACACTTACCTATGGCAGTAACAGCAGAGGCGGATGTAAGTATTTGTGACAGAGACCTTGTATCCTTCAAGGCTGTGAAAATATCTACTATCAGATACTCCATGGAAAAAGTTTGCAAACCACTGAACTGTGCCTTCATCCTTAAGGCAATACTATATACTCGTGATTACTATAGACTTTTATAAGAAGCCTTGAAATCAGGTTGTCTTCCAACTTTGTTCTGCTTTTAAAAAATGGGATATTTCAGGACCTTTGCATTTTTTACTGTGTTTTAGAATCAGCTTGTCAATTTATATAGATGCCTGATAGGATTTTGATTGGGATTGCATTGGATCTGTAGATCAATTTGGGGGGAAATAATAGCATTAAAATATTAAATTTTCCAGTCCATGGATGTAGTATATTTCTCTATTTGTTGAGGCTCTCTTTAATTTCCGTAATATTTGTTGTTTTTAGTGTATAGGCCTTATACATCTTTTGTGAAATTTATTTTTAAGTGTTTAATTGTGCTAATCTAGATGGAATTTTTAAAATTTTATTTTTCAAATGTATGTTGCTTATGTGTAGAAATACAATGGATTTTATATATTGACCTTATACTGCAGCCTTGCTAAATTCACTCATTCTTCTAGTTCTGCATAGTTCTACATACGTGATCATGTCATCTGTATAAAAAGACAGTTTTACTTTTCCCTTTCTAATCTGTTCTTTTAAATCTTAATCTTGCCTTAATCTATTCTTTAGAATCTCTAGTGTAATGTTGAGTAGAGGTGGTAAGAGCGGACATCCTTGCCAGTATTGATCTTAGGACAGTCATTTAGTTTTTAACCATTAAAGTTCACTGTAGGTTTTTGTGTATGACTTTTATCAGGTTAAGGAAATTCCTTTTTAGTTTGCTGAGATGTTTATTTTTTAAATCATGAATGTTGAATTTTATAAAATATTTCAGTGGATCATGTGTTTTGTGACTTAAGTCCGTGACATGGTAAGTTACATTGATTTTTGGATGTTAAACTAAATTTGCTTTTTTGGGATAAAACCCACTTGGTCACGATGTATTGTTTTTTTTTTTAATATTGTTGGATTTGGTTTCTTAATGAGTTAAAGATTTTTGTGTCAATATTCATGAAGGATGAGGTCTTTTGTGATATCATTGTTTGGTTTTGGTATCAGGATAATAATGGCCTTGTGAAGTAAGTTGAGAAGGTTTTTTTCCTCGAGTTTTTGAAAGAGTTTATACAAGATTAGTTTTCTATGTCCCACCTGTATTAATATTTTTTATAAATAAGTTTCCTAAATGTTCGATAGAATTTACTAGGGAAGCAATCTGGGATGGTTTTTTGGCCTTTGATTTTTATTAATAGCCAAGTTGTAAGAGATATTTTCCAAAGGGTGCTTTCTTGGCACAAATTTGAAAATACATTGGTCTTAATTCTGCTTTCTAATTTTGTCGTATTTGGAAGAGGTATTTATGAGAAGTTGAAAGCCAGTCTTTCCAAGTGTACAGTGTAAACATACTGTAGCTCTCCCCCTTCCCCCATCTGTGGGGATGCATTCAAAGACCCAAGCAGATGCCTAAAGTTGCAGATAATATTGAATCCTGTAAATAAGAGTTTTTTCTGTACCTACATACCTCTGGTAAAGTTTAAACTACTTTTACACTTTGGGGCCATTATTAAGCATAATAAGGGATACTTGAACACAAGCACTGCAATACCACAACCATTGATCTGATAACTGACAGCTACTAAGTGAATAAAGATAGGCAGGGTACACAGAGTGGACGCGCTGGAAGTGGGTGCTCCTGTCCCCAGACAGGAAGGAACAGGCTGACGTGAGATTTCGTTGTGGGCAGTTTAAAACATGAATTGTTTATTTCTGGAATTTGCATTTAATTTTTTCGGGCTGTGGTTGACTTTGGTTAACTGAAACCACAGAAAGTGAAACTGTGGATAAGGGGAAAGTACTGTAATAGGGAAATAATTTTATTGTTAAATTTTGGTTAGACTTTTAATGCTGCTCTTATAAAATATTCGATTGCTTATTCACCTTTGTTTTTGTTAATTTTAGGAACTTAAAAGAGGTTCAGAAAGTCAAGCAGAAGGGAAAATGGAAGGTCAGAATTCCCAGAGTCCTCAGCAGATGTCACAGTGTCTCAACACATGCTTGGAGCAAAATGGTCATGTTCCTGCAGTACCAGATACACAGCCAGTTCTGCAATATGGTAATCCTTATGCAACACAGGAGACAAGAGGTTATTAAAACATTTTTCTTTGGGAATAGCTGAATATGGAGTTTTTTTGTTTATATCTTTGTGGGATTAGAGAACTGCTAGTACAGTCAACTCTAATAGAAACATTATAACAAGCAGTTTTAATGTTAACACTAACAGGCTTCATCTAGATGTGTTTCACCATGAATGAATGAGTAGTCTATTTGCTTATTACATACAGTTCTTATTTTAAAAAATAAAATTTTTTTGATGTATTAAAATGGCCCTTTATATCTTGTTCATTATACACAGAGATTCTAATTTTAGTACTAGGTTTCACCCTTCCCTTGCAAAAATTTTATTTCAGATGGAGCAGATGGTGCTTTTTACCCAGATGAAATCCAAAGGCCCCCTGTGAGAGTACCCTCTTGGGGACTAGAAGATAATGTTGTCTGCAGCCAGCCTGCTCGAAACCTTAGTCGACCTGATGGTTTAGAAGACCCCGAGGATAGTAAAGTAAATTGAATTTCCATTTTCTGAGCCTGCCCCTTTTATTTTCTTTACTGTGTAGAGAGTTATGTGGTTATGTGTGTGTCGAAAGAGTGAGTGTGCGTGTTTGTGTGTACACGTGATTGCTTACTTGATTTTTAGAAAAACCTGCTTGTATTTAAATTTGAAAAATCAACCATTAATATGTTTCATATTTACACTTCAGGATTTATATACTAAAGTAAAATATCAAGTTTGGAGAATGACCTCAGAATATTAAGACTTTAATCTTTAAAAAAAAATTTTTTTAATGAGACACAGTTCACATATAACAACACTATATTAGTTTCAGGTGTATAACATAATGATTCAGTATTTGTACATATTGTGGAATGATCACCATACGTCTAGTTACCATCCATTTTAGTTAATTTTTTCCCACTTGTTGCAAAACCACATAAGATTTATTCTCTTAGCAACTTTCAAATATACAGTATAGTATTGGCTGTAGTCACAGATGGTTTAATCTTAATTATCACTTAGTAATTTACTATATTCTTCTGATGTGAATATAGTAGGCTGGAAGAAGCATAGTGTTACTGACAATATTATGCTTCATTGTGCATCTTTTCATTTTAGCAGTTATATCCCACATGAAATTTTAAGGTGGATTCTTTATTCAGCTAGAAAAAGAAGGAAATGTATATATCATTCTTTTTCAGGGAAGTTCTCCTTTAGACATTGTTAGTATTTAATCTCGACAACACAATACTGATGATAATTGAATTTGTGTAGCATGTCATTATTTCTACTTCATTTAAGAGCTTTACCATTTAATAAATAAGTTCTTTTGCTCATAGCAGCTCTTTTTGGATTTCCTGTGCATTAAGATAAATTTAAAAGAAATGCTTTATCGTGCTCTTTGCAAGTACAGTGGTATCATGACCTGTTTCTCATTTAATCTAGTTTGCTGCATTTAATTGCTATTAACCTTTGCAGAAACTGATCAGTGTTCAGACAGGCATGATGTTAGCCCTAGTGCTCAACACCCATAATGGAGAAAAATGTATTTCTCTCTCCTGCCTTTTGGCCTCCTGTGTCCATTACTGGGAATAATTAGGAAAACTGTCAGAACTTTTGTAGCCTATTTAAAGCCTAGAGTATCATTTTACTGCTTTTCCACACCTTCACTTCACATTTTGCATATTTAATCTGATCATTCTTGGCACAGATGTTATGTGTGACAAGCCCCTCTCTTCCGTAGTCATCTGCTTCAGTTTAATTAGCAGAATGTTCTTTCTGATCTGTGTGCTTTGCCCTGCTGCAAACCCATGAGAAGCAGTGTTAGAGTCTTGTGCTCATTTGCTGACATGCTTAGATTTGGTAATGAGATGGAAGGGCTTTTTAATAGACACACCTTGGGCAATTGCATTTTGCAATCAGAAGATTTTTCACATCAGACAAACTAATTCTTATGTACATTCAGACCTTTTTTTTTTTTTTTTAAATTCTTGTCTCTACAACAAAAAATCACTTGCAAATGAAGTATTTTAGTAAGTAATTTTAGAGTATAGAGAGCAGATTTGAGTCAAGCTGTTTCTTTTCTCTGGTTCTCTGCCCTGGGAGTGATTAGTAGCCACAGGACTCAGTATCTTTGAGTCAAGGTTGAGGTGGCCTACTCTTTCAGCCTAGTCCAGTCAGACACTTACCATATCTCCTCACTTCACCAGAAACTGTGGGCAACAAGCAGATCAAAAGCCTTTTATAACTTCCTCTTACCTAATAATTGCAGTAGCAATAACTAGCATGATGATGATGGTGATGGCAGCAAACATTTCTACAGCTCTATTTGCCCGCTAATGCTTAGCCCTCTTTTAAAATAATTTTTCAGTTCTAGTTGGCATACAGTATTATATTAGTTCCAGGTGTACTACGTAGTGATTAGAATCTATATAATGAAGCAATCATTCCAACCTAGTCCCCTCTGACACTGTACATAGTTATTACAATATGATCGACTATATTCCTTATGCTGTACCTTATATCTCCTTGACTTTTGTAACTACCAGTTTGCACTTCTTAATCCCTTTCCCCCTTTTCACTGACCACCCCCTAACCCTTCTTCCGTCTGGTAACCCTCAAAATGTTCTCTGTATCTATGAGTTTGTTTCTATTTTTAAAATTTTATTCTTTTAGAGTCCACATGTACATGAAAGACAAATATGGCATTTGTCTTTACCTGATTTACTTCAGTTAGCACAATACCCCCTAGATCTATCATGAAATATCTTTTTCTATCCCTTTACTTTCCAATTGTGTGTGTCTTTTAATCTGAAGTGAGTCTCTTATAGGCAGCCTGTGTAAGGGTCTTGTTTTCTTATCTATTCAACTACCCTATCTTTTGATTGGAACATTTAATTCTTTTTCATTTGAAGTACTTGTTGATATGTGTTATTGCCATTATTTATTCATACTTTTTTTTCTTAAGTCCCTCCAACATTTCCTGTAATACTGGCTTGGTAATGATGAACACCTTTAGTTTTTTCTTGTCTGGGAATCTCTTTATCTGTCCTTAGATTCTAAATGATAGCTTTGCTAGGTAGAGTGATCTTGGTTGTAAGTCCTGGGTTTTCATGACTCAGAATATTTTGTGCCAGGTGCTTCTGGCCCACAAAGTTTCTGTTGGGAAATTGGCTGACAGTCTTATGGGATTTTCCTTGTAAGTAATTAATTAATTGCTTTTCTCTCTGTTTTTAAGATTCTTTCTTTGTACTTAACGATATGTCTTGGTGTGGGCTTCTTTGGGTTCATCTTGTTTGGGACTGTCTGAACTTCCTGGGCTTGAAGTCTGTTTCCTTCACCAGGTTAGGGAAGTTCTCTATCATTATTTCTTCAAATAAGTTTTTTAATTTCTTGGCTCTCTTTTGCTTTTGGTACCCCTATGATGCGAATGTTGTTATGCCGATGTTGTCTCAGAGGCTCCTTAAACCATCTTCACTTTTTTGAATTCTTTTTTCTTGTTTCTGTTTTGATTGAGTGTCCTTCACTACCTCATTCTCTAAAATCAAGGGTCCCCAACCCCTGGGCTGTGGTCTGTTAGGTGTTAGGAATCGGGCCACACTTCAGGAGGTGAGCAGCGGGTGAGCCAGTAAAGCTTCATCTGTATTTGTAGCCACTCCCCAGCGCTAGCATCACTGCCTCAGCTCCACCTCAGATCATTAGGCATTAGACTCTCATAGGAGCACCAGTCCCTGGTGCCAAAAAG